>NC_083330.1:71906919-72236004 GCF_963455315.2 Globicephala melas
CCGGGATCTTCCTGTAGGTTCTCAGCCCCCCTGAGCCACCATGAGAGGCCCAGCCCATGTCTTAGACTTTTCTGTTCTCCCTTCACAATACCCAGAAGGACTTGTGTGTTTAGCTTTTCCCCAGAGTGCCTTCCTGACATGGCAAATGCAATACTTTGAAAAAGGGTTCACTGCATTGTTCTATCTGTTCCTCAAGGAGGTCCCTGGAAGAATGTGGATCTGATCATCCCAGCTTACAGATGGGTCACCTGAGGCTCAAACGCCAAGGCCCATGTGACTCCCTTAAGGCCTAGACTCCATCCTTCGACGTGGGTGCAGGTGTGCAGGGCAGGCGCAGGCAGACCACAGCCTCCTGGAGTCCTTCAGTGAAGCAGAGAGAGAGGGCCCAGGAGCGATTGTTGATAAGTTTGCATTGATTGTGACGGTCAGCCAGTGGTCCAGATCTTGTCTGCTCCAGAACACGCCTGGTTTCCAAGCCACATGAAAGCGGTGTTTTTTCCAGCACACTGGGCTCTTTATAGAACAGAATTTAAAAGGGGGGCGGGGGGATCAATGGGTGCTGCTGTCGCCACAACATCTTCCCCGAATACAGGAACCCCCGGAAGGTTCCAGAGAACAGACCCCTGTCTGCGTTAACCTCAAGGAAAGTAGCCTTGGGGTATGCCTTGCCTCTTTCTGCCTTGCCTCTTTCTGCCTTGCTGTGAATGCGTTCTTTGGTCCTTTCTTTGCCAAAGAGATTTTGATGCCAAGCTACCAGGCAGTTGGTGGGTTCTCTTGATGTTTTCTGGACCTTTCGAAACCCAAGGCTCTGGGGAGGGTGAGGAACTTGGTGGCCTTAACTCTCAATGTTTTTCTTAAGTAATAAACCTAGGAAAAAATATGGCTGGACTCACTGGACCTTCAAGAAAGTTCCCCAGTTGAGGGGAAGGGAAGTCAAAAATAGGGCTTTCAAAAGTCAATAAAACAGTGACAACGCAATTGCGGAAAAGCAGATCAGACGATCAGAATTCCTCGAGGCCCCTGCTGCTCTGCATGGAGGTTAAACCTCGGCAGCATTCAAGCAACTGACTGATATTGAAAGAATGAAAAAAAAAAAAAAAGAAAAAGGAATCGCTAAAGAGAAGACACACCCAGCTGCATGCATTCCCCAGGTACAAGTCTAGAGCTGAAACGGAACTTGTCTGTGTTCGGCCAGCACAGAACCAGCAAGAAGGTCAGGGAGTGTGTCTGGGACACAATAGCAGGAAGAGGGAGGGGCCAGCACTTGGTCCTCGCCCACCCCCTTCCCTGCAACACCACCCAGGATCTTCCTGTAGGTTCTCAGCGGAGTTTTGGCAGCCCAGCTACGTGTTTGGCAGAGAGAAGATCAGACCGTCTGCAGGGACGAGCAGAATGATGGAAGGCCAAAGGAGGATGCTGGGGGGGTCAGAGGATTTTTCTGAGAATCTGCGGGACAAGCATAGGTGGCACTGGATGGTCTGTGGGATAATTTGTGGAAAGCACACAGACGGAGCCAGTGTTCGCATTGGATGTGGATGTAGTTTCTTCCTACAAAACCCTTTGTCCCCGAGATGGGATGAGCGCCACGCTGACGGGATCCTTCCCCGAAACGGTCTTGCTGCTTCTACCCTCTGGATGGCCTTCCGACCTTTCCTACACAAGAGGGCCCAAGTTATTTCCTTAATAAGTGGAGGTTTCCTTTGGACCAACATTAATTGAGCGCCTACTAAGTGCCAGGCTCTCAGGTCTACGGGGAAAAGGGTGACTGAGACAGCCCAGAATGATCCAAGAAGGGTACCTAACCCAGCCTGCCTTCCCGGAGGGGAAGGCCAGGGAGGGCTTTCTGGAGAAAAGAGACAAGTTCAATGATTAATAAGGAGAGGGAAAAGGAGGTGAAGGCTTCCAGCTAAGACAGTCCTCAGAATTACCTGCCTCGTAAGAATGCCTCTCACACCCACATTCAGAGAGGGCTGCCCAGAACCTTCTCAAAGCCAACAGGGTGGAGTCGGGGGTCAAGATGGGGGAACAGGATGGAACCCTGGTCCCCATCCACCTCTTTAAGCAGAGCTGCACATGGGCGTAAAATTTATATGTACAGAGGTTTCCACAGGTTTAAGGAGGAAAAAAAATCTATAAAAGATAAGGCCCCCAGACTGCTAACGAGCCCCATTTCCTACCACCTGTTGGAGGGACAGCCCTGCCGGAATGGAAACGCCTGGAGCTGGAGCCCGGGTGAGCAGGGGTTGGCAGGTCTTCAGTAAATGGAATCAAAGATTGGGTCAAAGAGAGACCTCTGTGTGGACCCGAATTCTGTAATCTGGTCTGTCCTGTGGTGCCAAGTCAGATTCCCAGGATTACCCAGGTCTCTTCTCACAAGGCGCCCACCCTGGAGAGCTGGGCTCCATGCACACCTGATAAGAGTCCCCCACCCCTCCTGCCCACCCCGCTCCAACAAGCCTGGGCTGGCACAGCAGGGGGCCAAGTGAGTGTCCAGGGAATTTAACCTCCTCAGGTTCTGCAGCAGAAATGGCCAACCCGCCTGTCTCTGTCTCCAAACATAAAGAGAGAGAGCAAGCAGAAGGGCAGGGCTGGAACCAGACTGAGATCAGGGAGGCAGGAAGGGCTGCCCGAAATGAATCCAAGAAACAAAGTTCAAGTTCTAAAGACAGGTCCAGAAGGATGTGGGCGGGGAAAGGTCCAGGGCGGCTCACGTGGAACAGAACCCCATCACTTGATTCTGGACAAGCAAGTGACCTGCGCAAGCCTCGGTTTTCTGACCTGAGAAATGGCAAGGATGTCTCCTATCTCAACTGAACCAGGCGATGCCCTGAAATCACAAGTCACGTTAGCCAGATAAGAGCTACGTACTGAGTACTGTGTCCCCAGACCCTGGAGGCATGAGAAATGTGGCCACCCCTTTCTTTTCCTCTCCCCCTACCCATTATTCTGGAGCAGGTATCCTCAACTCTGGCCGCCTTCAGTACACCCTACCCCCAGCCCAGCCCAGGGAGCTTTGAAACAATGCAGATTCCTGGCATATCCCAGACCTACAAGGCCTGGAAATCTGCATTTCAGACCAGGTTCCCATTACATTTTTATGCATTCAGCATAAGCCTAGCTTTTTTTTTTTTAAATAAGTGTATTTATTTTATTTATTTATTTTTGGCTGCGTTGGGTCTTTGTTGCTGTGTGCGGGCTTTCTCTAGCTGCAACGAGCAGTGGTCACTCTCTGTTGCGGTGCACAGGCTTCTCACTGCAGTGGCTTCTCTTGTTGCGGAGCATGGGCTCTAGGCGCGCAGGCTTCAGTAGTTGTGGCACACGAGCTCAGTAGTTGTGGCTCGCGGGCTCCAGAGCTCAGGCTCAGTAGTTGTGGCGCACAGGCTTAGTTGCTCCGCGGCAATGTGGGATCTTCCCGGACCAGAGCTTGAACCCGTGTCGCCTGCATTGGCAGGCGGATTCTTAACCACTGCGCCGCCAGGGAAGCCCAAGCCTAGCTTTTTGGAAAAACTTCAAGAAGCAAGACATGAGTCCAGCATTGCAGGTGCTCCCACTGGTCTGGGTAAGTTTAGAACAAAGGTTCCTGCCGCTGATTGCCAAGGAAATGCCTTGTCATTTGTGGAACTGATTGACAGCAAAGTCCCTCACGGTGTCCTCACAGGCGAGTACTGTTCTCAGTTCCTTCCACGGATGTTCTCAGTTCCTTCCACGGATTAACTCAATTAATATTTACACGTCCCAGTGAGACAGTGCTGTCTGTTATTCCCATTTTTCAGGGGAGGAAACTGAGGCCCAGAGCTCCTGATTGCCTCTCTGTACTTTTCATTCAAGCCCTTATGCAATCACCCCAACACGCTATCATGAAAAAGAACAAAGGCTTTCAAGTCTGACTCCCTGGGTTCTAAGTCTGGCTCTCCCACGTTCAGTCACGTGGCCCACAAGCAAGTCCCTTCAACATTCTTGGCCTTGGTTTTCTCATCCATTCAATGGAGCCAAGACAGCCCAAGCAGAGCTCTTGCAAAGATGAGAGGGGATGCGAGGATACAGCCACTGATCTGAAGAGAGAAAGGTCTTGTCCCTCCCCGGCCCCCTCCGCCTGAGTCAGGCCCCCTCCTTGCTAGAATCTCAGATGCTGAGTCATCACCTTGGCTTCCTTTCTGAAGCACAGGGCCTTCTGAGTCACGCCTTGGATGGGATTCTCTGGAGTTGGGTCCCAAGGAAGAACTGCAGCTTCAGGCCATCAGAAAAACACAATGCGATCTTTCTTCCCCTTCCTTGCTGAGGCAGCCCAGGCCAGATTTCAATGCACTGAGGGGAGGGAAAGGCGGGTCCAGCTCTGTTTAGATCTGGGGTCCAAGCTGGAGGAGGCAGCCCAAATCCCATCAACCACCGCTTAGCGGGGCTGCAGCCCTTTCTCACTAGACTGAGTCTGCTAATCTCTCAAGAACACACAATTCACACTGAAAATCAATCAACCACCCACATTCTGTCTGGAAAGTTTCCTCACCAGAAACTCAGTGAAGATCCAATTTATTTTTGCCCCTCTGACAGCAGAAAATAAATCTCTCAAGACTGAGACCCCCTTTCACCACCTTCAATCCCAGCCAGGAGACCCCTGGAAAGGGTCATGGAGAGCCGATTCCCGGTTTCGGCTCACCCTTGGTAAGTCGTTCCCTGTCTCAGTTTCCATCTGTAAAATGGGTAGAAGTCGGACCAGTAAGTTGTGTGAGTTTTCAATTCCAGTCCAAATTATCAAACCAATGGATAGTAATCCTGGATTTGATTCTCAGGAGAGGAGACCCTAAGAGCTGCTCCAAGGTCTGCTTGGAAAGCCCAGGCACATGCTACCACCGAAAGGTCTACTGCCTCCTCGGGATGCTGGCTACCTGCGGGATCATCGGGGAGTGGGGCACAAGGGAAGGAGCCATTCAATTCATTCAGCGTCTGTATTTGATCCCTGCCCAAGGACCTGGCCCTGGGCCAGGTGCCAAGTGATGGGGCGAGGCAGGCAACACCTTCCTTCTCACTCTCTAATGAGACACAAGGTCCTGCAAAGCTACGAAGGGACATCCCAGGCTTCGATCCTTACACCAGAGCACTGTCCCTTTGGAGGTTTCCCAGCACTTCCAGACCACCCCTACCTCCCCCCCTCCCCTGACTCCCACCCTGTGCCGCTCCATTCCAGCAGTTACCACCACAGAGGGCTGGGGGCTGCACCCGCACCTGCATTCCTCCCCTACTTGGTGAGCCCCTTGAAGGCAGGTGCCGGGGCCGGCACTCTCTGTACCTTGCTTATTTCAGTTCACGTTTGTGAAACTCAGTAACGATTCCAGAATTTCTATAAAGGAGGAGGCTGTGCTGGAAGGTTTGCCTTGAAACTGCATTTTTCATAGCAAGAACACGGTTTGTGTTTATTTTGTTCTTTAGGAGAAGGTGAAGTATGGCTAATGGCCATTAGGAGGAGGCTAAAGCCCTCCTGCGTGGCCACTGGCTGAACTCTCTTCGAATCTTTAATCTTTCCCAGTAGCTCAAAGGAACCAAACAAACTTCAAACTGAAGCGCCCAGGACATCTGCGAAGAAGAGCTGGTCTCGGGCACAAGACAACCGGGCCCTCCGCCCCCAGATTACCCTCCCCCACCAGCTGCCAGGCACCTCCCCCTTCCAAGCCACAAATCCGTGCTGCCCCAGACCCACAGGGACGTCTGACAGCAGAGGCGACAGACGGGCGAGTGGGACTGGTGGGCTGGGGTGGGGGGGAGGGGTAAGGAAAAGAGCCACTAAATCCCAGCGTCAGCCACTAACGTGACCCAAGCGGTGACCGCGCGTTTGCCCCGGAGCGCACCGCTTTGCACCACACGCCCTGCCCACGGCTGAACCAGAGACCGCGGCGGATGGCCCAAGAACTTCCGAGCAACTCCAGAGGCTCTCCTCCTGCAGGGCAGGAGAGGCGGGCCCGGGAGGCAGGGGAGAGAGGCGAAGCGGGGGAGGCTGGGCGGAGGCGAAAGTGACGCCACTCGAAGCCCCCTCCGGCCCAGGCCACCTCTTCCGCGACGCCACAGTGCCCACCCCAGGCCACCTTGGGGGCCGCACCCTGCCACCCTCGCTCCCGCGCGTGTCACACGCGCTGTGACACGCCTCGGACCCACCCCACCACGAACACACACACACGCAAGCGCGCCCCACCCCTGCTTCCAGGCTGAATGGGCCCCCGCCCCTCGGACGCACCCTGACTCTGGGCACAGTCTGGGAAGCAGGCACACCCACGCCCCCTTCTCCCGCCTCATCCCCATCGCCGCTCACCCCTACCCACCGCCTTTCTACACACGCGCACTCAACCCCTCCTTCCCCAGACACCCCACTGCAGGGACAAACGCCACCCCGCCCCCGACACACGCACTCTTGGTCCCTCCCCCTGCTCCCAGCTCCAGCTCGCCCCCCGGCCCGCGGCGCCAGCTGTGATCTGGGAGGGCCCCGGGAGCGCGGTCAAGGTGTGCCCCGAGCCTCTCCACCCACGACCCCGACCCCGACCCCCAGGATCCCACTTCCTCAGCTAGGGGAAAGGTGAACGTGGACCTTTTTTTCCTCTTGTAGCCGAATCGAAACCCCTCACTCCGGCAGTGCCCGCGCCCCCAAAGCCCCTGCTCGCTCTCGCCCTCGCGCCACGGGGAAGCCGAGCACTTGCAGCTCCGCGGGGCCACAAAGGGCGGTCCAGGAGCTGCAGCAGCACCCACGGGCGACCGATCCTTCCCCGCCCGGCGGGAAGAGGGCGTCAGGCTTACCTGAGGTTGAGAGAGAAAAGCAGAAAGAGCCGGAGCTAGGTTGGCGGCGCCCAGAGGGAGCAAGGAGAGCGGCGAAGAGAGGCGTGCGCTCCCGAGCCTGAGCTGGGAGCCAGGGGAGGTTTGTTTATGCCCAGGAGGAGGGCGACTTTATAGGCGCTGGGGCCCCGCCCCCCGTGCCTCGCCCCGCCCCCGCCCTCCCGGGCCCGGCTCGCAGCGGGGACACACCCCTCGCCGCTCCCTCCTCGCGGGCGCTCCTCCCGCTCCCTTGGGCGCCACTGGCCGTGCTGGGGCAGCGCGCGGCGGGCGCCCGCCGGAGCCGCCGCCTGTTGCGCAAGCCCGAGTAGGGGCGCGGCGGGGAGGGGCCTCCGGTCCCGGCGGCCGTTAGGCTCTGCTGTCCCTTCCTTCGCCCGGAAGGCCGGGGCTTCGGCGTGTGCAGCGGGCGTGTGTGCACCGGGGATGCGTTTGTGCGCGGGTGCGTGTGCCTGTGCGCGCTCGTGCGTGTGCATGGGGACTTCCGTGTGTCTCTGTGTGACCATCTCCATCTCAGAGTTTCTTCTTCCGAGTCCCGTCGCGCCACGCCCTGACATCCCTTACGGGCGATTCCCTACTTCCTCCAGGTTTTAGCTCCCGAGCCCCATTTAGCTGCCTCCTTTGCTTCCCGGAGACCCGCTCCCTGCGACTCTCACCCCATGCCCCTGCCTTGTTGCATCAGCTCTCCGCTGAAATGCACGCTCCCATTTAATCACGTCCGTCTTGCTCAGCCCATCCTACAGCCTGGACACCGCCCCGTCCCCACCCCCCGCACCGCTTCCTACCCGCCTCCAGAGTTCTGAGCCCACCCGCCCTTTCCCGCCCTGGGGTCCTTCTCCCCGCCCCCAGGACCCTGGCTGGAAGGGAAGATTCTCACTCTTTCCTCTTCTGGATCCCAGAACTTGTACTGAGCGCCCTTTCGACGCTTAGCTTCCTTGTCTGCTGTCTGGTTTTTGACTCCGTGTTCTTAAGCCGCTCTGCGGGTCAGAATGCCCGGCGGAACTCTTTTTTATAAGGTACGTGCCAGGGCTCCACCCCAGGACAGTTTGGTTAGAATCTCAAGGATGGCAGACCAGACGTCTTTTAAGAGCGTCCCAGATGGTTCTAATGTGCAGCCCCGGTGAGAATCACTGCACTGCGACAGCATCATTTTATGGGTGAAGAAAAGACCCTGTCGTTGTCCCCAGGCCCCTTGCCCAGACTTGTGTTTGCAGGGACCTGCGCCCCTCCCCCTCCATCTGCCTGCCAGTGGTAAACCTCTTCCCTCCACCATCCCAGGCTTTGCTCAAGGCAGTGGCCTGCCTCTCCTCTGTGTGTCCCATTTGCCTGCATGGGCTCTGATATTTACCTATTCTGTCATTCCACAAATATTTATTGAGCCACTGCTGTGAGCCAGGTCCTGTGCTCAGATTCTGGGAAAAGGAGTGAAAAGGCAAGGTCCTTTCCCTGGGGTTCATAGCACAGGAGCCCCAAGGCTCATTTTCTCCATCTGCACAAGAAGGTTAAGCTGAGCTCATTCACTGGGTAACTGGATTGAGCACCTTTTCTGTCCAGGCTCTGTTCTAGACTCTGGGGACATGGTAATGAACAAAAAGTCTACCTTTTCCAGATCCACCCTGTTGTAGGAACACCCTCCCCGGTCTAGCAGTCTGCAGGCCAGCTTTCTTTTACCCCACCCACATACATCCATTTTCCCTTACCTCCCCCATTTTGACTTTGAACACACATTTCTTGAGCCCCTATGGTTTATTACCTGGCAAAAATATAGAAGGTCCAGTTCGAAAGTGGAGTAGGCTGCCTACTCCTTCATTAACAAGTGGAAGCTTTGAGGAAGACTTGGGGGTGGGGCACACAGAGGAGCCCAGACCTGCAGCCAGATTTGCCCAATGGGAGGCTAGACTTCTGCTTAGGAAACCAGCCTTGTGGAACACAACGAGCAGAGAACAAGTGAGAGGGCAGAGGAGACAAGGCACCAGAGGCAAAGAGAGGAGAGAAGAAGAATTCTACAGGGGAGGAGAACGTTCTGAGAGGGGTGGCGTTCTTCAACCAGGGTGAAAGGAGATCGTTGCAGAGTCCACATCAGCTTGGAAGAGTTCTGATGAACGTGTCGTTTGGGTCCCAGACTCCCTCTCATGGGTCCAACACAGCCACGTTTTCCTTCAGTGCTGCAATGCATTGTTGTTTCTGCGGTGCACTGAGTACCAGATGAAGCCGTTTTCTTGCGTTTCGCTGTAGGAAGGACTGACTTGGGGGCAGCCCCGGCTGCACACACACGGGTAGAAAATGCTCATCCTGTGGAGCAGCCCCAGGGAACTGAGAGCTTCCTGCACCTCCGCATCCCCCAGCCCAGGCCAGCTGAGACAGCAGAAGCTCTCCGAGCCAAACGTGGGTGCAATTGTACTGAACTGTTTAAATTATTTCTCTTTCTCGCTGGTCAGCAGTAGAATTAGGTTTGCTTAGTCAATGCACGTGTGCTGCAAAGCCATCACAGAATGAGACTGGATTTTCTGGACTAATGTCCCTGGAAATTTCTAGTTAGCAACACCAAAATTCTTTTCATAGGCTGTTCTAACTAAAACGACCATAGGCATCATTCTTCCCGGCCTTCTTTCTTGGAGTTCATGGGTACTCAGGCTTGAGAGAGACCCAAGAGAAAGCTGGAGTTCAGGGGAAGAATGCCTGATTTCAACACCCAGGAGCTGTGGTACCTTGGGCAGTTACCCTGCCTCTCTCTGCGTCTCCTCGGGGCAAGAGGAGCCGTCAGACCTAATGACCACATTTTATGAGCCCACTGCTGCAGTTCCTATTTTCCCCTCCCGTTAAGATGAGAAAGTGTCCCTGAAAACCCAGCATCCCACACTCTAGTATTGGGCTCCGCCCCCCATCTTCGAGCTTCTCCAGAATCCATGTCTCCCTCTCTTGTGAGTTGTTCTAATCAACAAGTACATGTTCACGGCAGTCACTGACCCATTCTAACAACCTCCCCTTCCTTTAACTTTTCAGTGTTTAATTTATCAAGTTGCTGGCAGGTCAGTCCTGGCTTAATAATTCTACAAAGCTTGTTAGGAAAAACAATAGCCTTCGCGCCTCCACACCCCACCCCCCAACTTTCTTACTTCCCGCGCCTCCTTGGAAGCCAATTACTTTCATCTCTTTGCAGATCATCTGTATCTCATCTCTGCCACTCACCGGCTTTCTACCCCTGGGCAAGTTCTGTAATTTCCTGCCTCAGCCTCCTCGTGGAGAAGGTGTACTCATAATGACAGAGTTAACTTCTAGGGTTGTCGTAAGAAATATGAGTTACTACATGTAAAGGACCTGTGAAAAGTCCTAGAACGGTGCCTGGCGCGTAGAAAGCCCTCGAGAGAATGTTAGTCACCACCATCATCATCATCATCACCATCATCATCTCATCCCACCTCTCCTGACATCTTGCAAAGTACCTGATTCATACAGAAATCCAGTAAATACTGGTCGAATAAGTGAGTGAATGCAAACGTTTATTCCTGAACTCTCCTTACTTTATGCAGCCTTGCTTGGAAACTTTGTTGGGAGGGGAAGGGATCTCTCTACTTGCTTCAGGAGCCCAAGTGGAAGGATCTCTCTCTGTGGACCTGTGTACATTCTCCCAGTCCTCTGAGGGCATCCTTGACATATAATGTCCAGTTGTGAGCGATGGGGAAAATCCGCAAAAGCAAAACAATTCCAGAGGAGGGCAGGTGTTAGCGTATGTTCAGGGTCTGTAATGAATCTTTTACTTTGAACAGAAATGAAGAGGTGTACAACGTTTGGCCCATAAAAATCAGGGTCTCTTTGCTCCTGGTTTGTAGTAGTTTGTCAGGGATGCTGTAACAAACTACCACAAACTGGGTGGCTCAAAATAAGAGAAATGTATTGTTTCACAGTTTTGGAAGCCAGAGGTCCAAAGTCACAGCGTCAGCAGGGCCCTTGCTGCCTCTGCAGCCTGCAGGGTAGAATCCTTCCCCGCCTCTTCCAGCTCCCGGCGCTTGCAGGCAATCTTTGGTGTTCCCTGGCCCGTAGCTGCATCTCTCTGATCTCTGCCTCTGTCATCGCATGGGCTTCTTCCCTTGTGTCTCTGTCTCTGTACCTCTCCTCTTCTTATGAGGACACGAGTCATATTGGCTGAAGGGCCCACCCTAATGCAATATGACCTCGTCTGAACCTAACTGATTACCTCTGCAAAGACCGTATTTCCAAATGAGGTCACATTCTGAGGGGTGAAAATGAATTTGTTGGGGGGAGGGGGGGCAGTGGTGACAGGATTCAACCCAGTACATAGTTAATATGTATTTAACAAATATTTGCAGAGAGACCTACTAACCTGCCGGCTCAGGGCAGCCCTGATGAAGCTACTCTGGGATATGATCCCGCAGTAGTTCTTGACGAGCTTCCCACCGGCCGCCCCACTTCTGTCATCTACCCTCTCCATTCCCTTCATCCATGCTTGGCTGGCATCTTGAATAACCTAAATCATAGGTCCTGCCTAATTAAACTTTCTATTGCTCTCGCTGCCTGCCAAGTTCACCACCCCTCCCCCGTGTGTCAACGGAGATGTCCCTCGACATGTCCGCATTTTTCTCTCCGTCCTTCAGTCACTGGGTTACTCACCACTTTCCCTTGAGTAGACCCTCACGTCTTCACCTCTGAACCTTTGGCCAAGCTTTTTTCTCCTTCTAGAAAGCCCTCCTACATCCCCTTCTCTGGAATTGTCACTCATCTGGGGAAAACACTGATTTAATCTAGAAAGGACCTGCCTGAGAACAAAGCTGGTGTGGAGCACACTGATCTAGGAGATGCTGAGAGCTGAGATGCCACCAGATTGGTCACCCCTATTTCAGCTCTTCCACCGTCCCTGAAATCAGGCACATGGGTATGATTTTCACTGCCAGTGAACGGGGAGTGGAAGTGATTTGTGTCCCTTCCAGATGGGGACTTTAACAGCCAGCCTATAATTCACCTCCTGTCCTGACCATTCTTAGCCCAGCCACACTGACGACTCCAGATGGTAGAAACTCCATCCCCTGGGCCCTGGAAGGAGGAAACTCAGAGCAGAGTCCCCAGCTGACCAAAGTGGACGCGTGACAAGGAGAAGAGATAAACCCTGTTGCCACGTGCCACTAGCATTCTGAGGGTGTGTGTCACTGCAGCCCAACACAGCCCATCCTGACTGGGTCACCATCTTCCAAGGCTACGGCAAATGTCAGCTCCTCCAGTAAGCCTCTCTTGTTCTTCTCCAACTAGATTCACTTTTTAAAAAAATTCAATACGTAGTTGGTCTAGCATTTAAAATCCATCAGGCACCATGTGAAGTGCTAGCAATAAAGAGATGAAAACGGCATGATTCTATAATTGGCATTGTTACACGTTGTTAAGAACACAGAGTCTTAGAAGACCGTATGACCCGAGATCTCACCTACTCTCAAGGTTTTAGAAAAACCCTCCTGAAAAGGGGGTACTTGAAGCCGGCAGCCGTTAGACCAGGCACGGATAAGCATGCTCTCACCACCTTCTGCCCCCAGAGCATTGTGCGTTTTCCTTTCTTGTCATTAGTTAGAACTCATTAGTGTGTAGGTGGCATAAACATAATTTCAAATGGCTTAAGCAATAAAAGGGGGACATACTTAGGGGCTCATGTAGCAGTAATAGCCAGAGAAGTGCTGGCTTCAGGCATGGCTGGATCCAGGGCCTGGTGTCACCAGATCTCTGTCTCTCTAGCTCTCAGTATCTCCCAGATCAGTTTTACTCCATGTTGGCTTTGTTCTCGGATGGGTCCTTTCCAGAGTAAATCAGAAGGCTGTCAGTTAATTTTAGGTCAGTTCTTTAGAGAACTCCTAAACTCTGAGGAGGACAGAACCCTGGGAAACTTCCCCTGGTTTCTCTGAGAGGTCATGGGAGCTTCGAGGAGCCTGAATGTACGTTTGGCAGCCGCTCATCCTGAAGTTGCTGACCCTTCACTCTCCACCCACCTTCCTGGCTTGACCTCCTGTCTCCACCACCACCTGCAACTGCACTTTCCAGCCTAACCTGCCTGCCTGCCTGGCCCAGCCGTTCTAGCTCCTTCATCCTCTCTGCTTTGCTTGTACCTCTGTAGGCAGAGCTCCCTGCAAAAAGGAGTAGCAGCTTCTCTGTCTTGGGACCACACTACTTTGCACAGGACAGGCAAAACTTAAATAATATTTGCTAATTGAACAGAAGGAAGGAGGAGAGGAGGAAGAAGATGTGAACTTATGTACGGACAGTCGACTTAAAACTACTGTAACCAAGCAGGACACCGTGGGGCCTTCCCAGGACAGACACCTGCCACCCATGTCCTCCACCTGCCTCTTGTCTGTAGGAAAATTTTAGCCAAAGAATAAATTTAATCAGAGAAACAAGAAAAAGCCAAGGAAAGCAATCAAACAACACCCAATAGTAATAGTTTACCCATTAAACAAAGTCAAGGACTTTTAGTTCCTCCTCAAGGGCTATAGATAATATTCTGAGCCATATCCTTTGAGCTGTTTTGCAGATACTGAAACCCCCGCCAGGTGGGAGAAGTTAACCGTATGCTGCCCACAAGCACATAGACCCACACAGTTCGGAACCAGAAGGTTGGTGATGCTGACTCCCACTTACCTCCCCACCAACCCATCAGAAGAGTGTCCCCGAGCTGATCACATACCCTACAACCTCTCCTTAGCATGTAGCCCTTTTACTCTTTTCCCTGTATAATCTCTGAGCAAAACCTGGGAAGCGGGGAGTTGGTTTTAGGGGGACATGAGTCCACCTTCTCCCCAGAATTGCAGGCTTCCTCAATAAAGCAATCTTTTCTTTTACTCAACACTTACCTCTCAGTTTTGGATTCCTGAGCCACGAGCAGCTGAACCTGAGTACAGTAACACAAGCACTAATCCTCCAGCTTTAGGAGATAGGATGGTTCTTCGGCATTTCCTAAACTTTAATCTGCTCTTTTTGCCTCCGAGTCTGCATTTACCTTATCTCTGCAGGTGCTCGCTGATGTTCTGGGCACAACTTTAGATTGTCTTAGTTGGTAGGAAGTTAGACCAGAGTCTGATAGGTGTCCCTGGGGGCTCCTGGCTGACAGCTCCCCATCCACCATCACCTGGGACCGGGTCAAGAAATGCAAAAGGATTTTTTTGGTAGCAACCATGAATTTTACTTCCCGGCCAGATTAGAGAAGGAGTATCACGTGACTTTGCATTCCTTGTGTTAAACCTCAGCCGCCACCACCCCTTTCCTGGACCTAGCGGCAAATTCCATCTTGGTCAATAAATTATCCTGCCAGGCCCAGTGTTATTACGATTAGGAAAGGGAGCTTACTCCCTTCTTCCCCCCTCACAGTGCTTTCTGAAGTTAAACCTGAGTGATTCTCAGCCTCACCGCTTGCTGGGAGCGTCCAAAAGCACAGCTCAGCGCAGCCCTGATTCTGCAGGGGCCTGTGGCTCCCTCTTTCTGGACAGAGACCGAAATTTCCACCCCACCCAAGCATTCAAGCAACGTGTGCCCTTGGCCACCATCGGGATCACGTGCAAGAGGAGGGGACTCTGCAGTGCACCCGGAGGAACAAGGTGCAAACATGCCCCCTGCAAGCTGCAAGGAGCCAGATGACAGACGTGGGCATGGACAGGGCAGAGCGGGCTGGAGCAGAAGTTAGGTCATTTTCAATGTACAAGGCAGACGAGGCATAGCTGCCCTGTTCCTAAGCAAAGAACAGAGGGATGTGGCGGGAAGATAAACAAGTCTTTACTTAAAACTCAACCAGGTTAGGGGCTTCCCTGGTGGCGCAGTGGTTAAGAATCCGCCTGCCAATGCAGGGACACGGGTTCGAGCCCTGGTCCGGGAAGATCCCACATGCTGCGGAGCAACTAAGCCCGTGCGCCACAACTACTGAGCCTGCGCTCTAGAGCCCACGAGCCACAACTACTGAGCCTGCGGAAACACAGCTACTGAAGCCCGCGCGCCTAGAGCCCATGCTCCCCAGCAAGAGAAGCCACCGCAATGAGAAGCCCGTGCACCTCAACGAAGAGTAGCCCCTGCTCGCCGCAACTAGAGAAAGCCCGTGCACAGCAACAAAGACCCAACAAGCCAAAATTAATTAATTAATTAATTAATTAATTTTAAAAAACCCAACCAGGTTCACCTGAGCAGGTGGACAGGTTTGTACCTAGTATTCTTTCTACAAGTGCAGAGCACAGACTTATCAGAGGGAAGTGCCACTTGTTCTGTGGGCAGTGTGGGTACTTTTAGCCCCATTTCACAGATGAGGAAGTTGAGTCCCAGACTGGGCTGATAGCACAAAGCAATCCAACTCTTGGCCTAGGCCTGGGAACGTGGCCCTGGTGACCCGCAGGCTGCATGGTTGCTGGACAGGGAGCCGGTGACCTGAGCAGTTTGTCTCCGAGGAGGAAGCCAGCCGGGGAGTGTATGGAGAGGAGAAAAAGTGGCTGCCACAGTCCCCCAGCCTTCCAGGGAAGCAGGGGACAGAGCCCCCAGAGCCATGTCGGGGCGGGGGCGGGGAATGCAGCCTGAGTGGCCCAGTGCACCCACAACAGACAAACAAGCCCTTGTTTATATCAAGTCCAAATGCATGTTTGTCCAGGCAGATGCTGACTTAAACTTCGGCATGTGAACAGCAGCGGCAGTGGACCGTGGCTTAATCCTGAGCCTGTTATGAACCGGGGAATGCTATAGAATGGGTGTTACTCCATAATAAGAAACAAAAAAACGTTTCAGAAACTAACGCCCCCTGTAGAACTATTAGAAAATTCAGAGGAGCGCTAAATACATATATATACATACAACCAAAAAAAATGTACAGGAAATTCAGCAAACAAACCACCCCCCAGAAATAATCTCTCTGAATATTTTAGTGCTTTCGTCCTTCCAGATATTTTCCTATGGGCTTGTGTGGGTAAAGGTATATTTACAATCGTATGATAACATTTAATTGCAAATAGATATTTTGATGACAGCATTATCATATAATCGTATGATAACATTTAATTGCAAATAGATATTTTGATGACAGCATTTAAAAATGCTATCATACTATATTTTTATATGTTTTATATATAAAGATACATATACGTTTATAACCTGCTTTTTTCTAACAAAGCCATACATGATAGACACCTTTGCATTTTAAAAAAATCTGTCCATACATTTTTTACTTTCTTCTTATAAAATGCAACAGCATAAAACAGAAAATGCATCAAATGTAAGTGTACAGTAGACTAGAATAATTATAAAGTGAACGCCCATGAGAATGACAGCCGCCTGGCGTAAGACAGGGACCGTGGCCACCCCCTGGATGGTTTCCCCACTACCACCACCGCCATCCACGAGGCTATAAGATCCTCCCTAGTGACACATAATATTTATTCCATTACATGGATGGACCACACTTCATTAAACATGTCCCAGATTGATGGATATTTTGGGTGTTTCCAGTTTTCTGCGGGGATGACTATCCCTGTATATGCTTCCCCAAACCCATCATTGTATAAAGCTATAGAGCAAAATCTCTGGGCCAACGGGTATATATATACATATATATGTGTGTGTATGTGTGTGTATAATTATATATATTTATATATTATATAAATAATTATAATATATATAAAATATGTATTTTATATATTTTTTCAAGGTGTTGCAAACCACCTTCCGATAGGCAGCGTGAGGCGGGGTCCCAGCAGGTGTGCGTGGGCACGCCTCCGCCCCTGGGACTGTTTGCCCATCTGATAGGTGAAAGCTGGCACCTGGCACCTCATTTTCTCAATGCATTTGCACACCTTTGTTTGCTGATGAGGCTGAATGATGTCATTTATTTTATGTATTTATACTTGGCCTCCCAGGATTAGAAGTGAGAGGTCCTATTATTAAGACGTCATCTCAAGAGTTTGTCCCATCTCTGTGTTCATCCCTAAGAAATAAAAATCCCATCTCACCCCTCCTCTCTCTTACCCCACGTCCGGAGCCAGTTTTCAGCTCCCAGGCTTGAAGCCGAACTCTGTATGATTACTTTAGACAAAGTCCTTGGCTCTAACAAAGAGCTTCGGGAACAGGGCTGCCACCCGCCTCTCTGAGCCTCATGATCCTGGGCAGACAGGAGGAGAGAACAATCAAAGTGGAAAAGAATTTGAACTCTATTTTTTTTTTTTTAGAGACTACTTATTGAACACCTATTATACACCAGGCACTGCATTAGACAGTACACATTTTATTTCTAGTTTTTACAGCAACCTGCAAAGCAAGTATTATAATCCCCATTTTACACTCGAGGAAATTGAGGCTCAGAGAGGGGAGGTGGCTTGCTCAAGGACACACAGCTAGGAAGACTAACCAGTGTGGCTGATTCCCAAGAACCTGCTGTCTCTGGAGGGCCTGGCACCATCAGCAGCTCTTTCCAGTATACGGAATGACCATCACTATTTAATGGCATCTGGGAAATATGTCTCAATCTGGGAATTTTCTTGGAGGATGTCACTCTTCTCCTGCGGTGGTACCATTGCTGCTTGCTGCCACATCCAGACTGATGGAGAGACTGCTTCATACCTGTCCAGAAGGCTCTCCCTGATGGAAACTCAGAAGGTCTAACCTGATGATTCTTAGAAGGAAAAAAATGAGGGGAAGGGGCTTTCAGTGACTAAATGTCAATTCTAAACCAGGGTCTTTGCATACATCATCTCCTACAATTAGCAGTCTAACCTCCAAGTAGGGGTTGTCTCCATTTTGCAGATGGAGAAGCTGAGCCAGATAAAATCCTGGGCCAAGGATTCATGGCTAAGGCGAATAGCTGATACCTATTAAGCGCAAGGGACTGGGGACTGTTATACATCATCTGCATGCGATACTCATAGTCTTCGCCACGTCTCTAAGGCGTGGGTACCATTTTCTCTACTTCATAAATGGAAACACCAAGGCAGAGAACATTAAGTAATTTGCCGAAGACGGCCCAGCTAGTACATAGTAGAGCTGGGATTCAAACCCAGGCGGTCTGGCTCCCAAATTTGTCCCTAACCACTGTGTCTGGAGGGTCCCCGAACCCACATTCTTTCTCCTAAACCACCCAGTGCCTTCTAAATGCAAGAGGCTCTACAAACACTCTCGTATGTAATGTTGGTGGGGAGATGCTTGGAGCCAACGCTTTCTCTCTGCAGGTGGAGGACCTGACAGTCAGAGAGAGTACCTCGGGCCCCAGGCCCCCAGCCCTGTGACTCTGGATCCAGTCTTCCCACAATCCCAGCCAGCACCATCTCTTCTCAAAGGGAGGGAGGGTTTTCCGGTGATGTCATTCCTGCCTGCTCTAGGGCAGTAGGGCTGCACTCTGGGGAGGGGTGACAGTGTGTTTAATCATTAAGTGCATAACCGTGGGTGGCTTCCTGTGGCTGATTATTAATAGAAGCTGGGGAAGGTGGACACACTCACCGACGGGCCAGAGGTTTCTGGCATCACCTGGGTGATTCAGATTTTAGGCCGTCTCCCTTGACACGCCCCCTGGCTGCGGGCTGGGCCTCTCACCCCTGGGACACCGCATTCCCAAGGCAAGCTGCTGTCTCACCTTCCTCCTTGTTCCTCGCCTACATCATCTGTTCCCAGGCTGGCTGCAGGAACTGAAGCTTCTAGTCCATGAGACCTGGGTTTAGATCCTGGGAGACCTTGGCTAAATCGTCTGACCTCTTGAAACTTCAGTTTCCTCATCTTTGAAATGGGCAGGACGACATCTAAGTCGCGAGGATTGGTGGGAATAATCACATGGCAGACATTCAGTGAGCCACCACCATTCAGATGAACTACCTGAGGCTGCCCCACTGGAATCCGGTTGCTGTGGAGCTTAATGGCCTCTGTCCCTTTGCACGTGCTATTCCCTGTTCTGTGAACGTCTTTTCCTGGCCTCTCGCTTTCTTCTCCTTGTGGGGCATCACAGTTTTATGAAGAAGTGTAATTAATCGCAATATTAAACAGTGGGGTTCTTTTAAAGTTTTTTCAGTAGGGTTCTAGGGGAAAAAACCTGGCCATTTTGAGCCTTTTTTTTTTTTTTTTTTTTTTTTTTTTTTGCGGTACGCGGGCCTCTCACTATAGTGGCCTCTCCCGTTGCGGAGCACCGGCTCCGGACGCGCAGGCTCAGTGGCCATGGCTCGCGGGCCCAGCCGCTCCGGGGCATGTGGGATCTTCCTGGACCGGGGCACAAACCCGCGTCCTCTGCATCGGGAAGCGTACTCCCAACCACTGCACCACCAGGGAAGCCTCCATTTTGAGCCTTCTTGACCCTTCTTGACCCAGAGTTGGGCTTACTGGGCTCAAAGCAAGACACAGCCCCTGCTGGGTTTTGTTTTGGGAAAGGCTGAAGCAAGTAAAATTTTGATTCTGGCCAAGAATTCCAGAAGGGAAGGAGAGAAGCTAGAAGGCAGAGGGGGAGATCTCTCTGTCTGGGGTGCGGGCAGAGTCTAGGGTTCTATTAGCAGCCGGGACCTTTGACCCCATGTCTTAAGGAGGGGGAGGGGCGGCAGTATCCTCAGCCCACCCTCTCCAGAGGGTCCTGGTGCCCAGGAGGCATCAGCTTGGGTTACCCAGTGTTTGGCTGCTCCGTAACCCAGCCCTGGAACCTTGCTGTGACACCGGTGTGGGAGAGCTGGGTGCCCGCTCAGGACTGAGACTGAACTTCCCCCAGAGCTGGCAAAAAGGGAAGTGCCAGTCAGGTTTTATCTGACTTAAAGAAAATAAGGAAATGGACGTTTCCTGTGCGCCTGAGCGTGCGGCCAGAGGTGTCAACACCACACCTGCAGCAGGGTGCCCGCATCCCTGCAGGAGACAGAGCGCCAGGGCATGAAGCGCTCCTGGAGAGAGGCTGCCTTAGGAAACAGGGTGGATGCAGGTCTGATGAGGCAGCTTCCTTGATGCCCAGCCCTGCGCTTTCTAATATAATAGCCAGTAGCCACGTGTGGCTATTTTAAAATTAATTCCAATGAAATGAAGTGAAAGATTAGCTACATTTCAAGGGCTTATGATAGCCCCACGTGACCCAGTGGCTACTGCACCAGACAGCAAGTACTTCCATCATAACAGGAGGTTCTACTGGAGGCCGCTGATCTGGACAATTCTCTGGGAAACAACTTTCTCTACTCTGCCTGACAGCAAGTGAAGACCTCCGCCCTTTCCAGGGACAGTTTTAATAATTTCCAACTATCAACATGGAAGAAGAGGCTTAGAAAAAGCATGGGAGACAATTAAAATTTACACGGAGGAAGTGTTCATACAAACAGTGTCTACCTGGCCTGCGAAGGTATTTGTGGTCATTTTGTTCTCTGAGACACATCTGTGGGTTCCTCCTCCTCAGACCTTCCAGGATGCCATCCGGAAGGTCACCATTGCCGTTTCCCCCCATGGCGCCCCTAAAGGAGGTTTTCTGTGATGGCAACATTGCAATGAAGCCTGAATGTTTTGTTTGCAGGGCTGTCTCTTCTTTTGTGGGGCTAGCTCTTTGAGAAAACTCTCCTGGTGACCAGTGTGTGTCCACCATCCAGAGCCTGGCTGGCACAGAGAAGACGCTTAATAAACGTTGATGAAAGGATGCATACGTTGCCGGATGGCAGGCTGGCTTTAATGTCTGATATAATTGTATTTAAACCTTATTATCTCCAGGAAATTTCTGCCAACTACAGCCTCCAACTCTGGGCAGAATCATAGGTATTTAAGGGCCAGAATTGCTCTCTGCAGGGATCCAAGATTTCCCCATTGCTTTCTTAGGTTCACAGAACTGGCTTTGGGATTACAGGTAAAAGGGCAGAGAGATCAGTGACCAGAAAATGGGGAGGGCCGGGGTGTGGGGGTGTGGCATCGAAACTCAATATGCAAAAAAGGAGAAAGATGGATGTAGGCGGGGCATTTGGAGTGGACAGGCCCTTGTGTCTGCCCAGGGCAGGTGCCGGCCGCTATGCTAACAGGCAGCCCAGCTGGAAGGGCGTGTCGCCTGTTTCTCTGACACCCTCACCCTGCTTGCGTGCTTGGTCATGTCCTGCTCGTCGGCCACATCCCCCACGCACGCTGCGTCAGCCTCACAAGATGCAGGTAAGCCTCTGGCCCAGGCCCAGGTATGTCTGGTAAAGGTCACCTGCTGGGCAGTGGTGACTGAGTGTCACTGCCTCTCCTTTCCCCCAAATACAGAAATCCCCCATTTTGACACTTGGGCACTGACTTTGTTTTTAAGCATTTCCATCTAGATATTAGAGAGAGAACAACTGAAAACAATTTTAGTCCTGCCTTCTTCCAGGAACCATTTGAAAGGGCATTCATTCATTCACCCATTTGTCCAACGCTATTCCCTTCTAGGAGCAGTGTTCTATATTCCACTGAGGGCTAGACATTGGGAAATGGGTTGGGAATCTCTGCCCTTGAAATCTGGTGGGGCAGGGGGACAGGTAATCATCGTCATAATTATTCATTTACTGACTGAGGCCCTGTTCTAAATATATGCTGTGTTTAAAGCCTCAAAACATTCTTATGAGGGAGATCCTATTGTAACCCCAATTTTATAAATGAGGGAAATGGACACAGAACTTATGTGAAAAGATGTCACACAGCTTGTATTTGTTTGCTAGGGCTGCCATGGCAAAGGAACACAGACTGGGCCGCCTAAGCAGCAGAAGTGTATTTCCTCAGTCCTGGAGGTTGAAAGTCCAAGATCAAGGTGTGGCGGGATTGATTTCTTAAGTCTTCTCTCCTTGGCTTAGAGATGGCGGTCTTCTCCCTGTGTCCTCACATGGTCTTCCATTTGTGTATCTGCTTGTCCTAATCTCCTCTTCTTTTTCTTTTTTTTATCTTATTCATTTTTATTTTTTTATTTTGCATTGAAGTGTAGCCAATAGACAATGTTGTGACAGTTTCAAGTGCACAGCAAAGGGACTCAGCCGTACATATACATGTCTCTTCTTTTAAGGACAACGGTCGTATTGGATTAGGATCCACCCTAATAACCTCATTTGAACTTAAT
Organism: Globicephala melas; assembly: GCF_963455315.2. Taxonomy (NCBI): domain Eukaryota; kingdom Metazoa; phylum Chordata; class Mammalia; order Artiodactyla; family Delphinidae; genus Globicephala; species Globicephala melas. The sequence goes on from NC_083330.1 coordinate 71,928,740, forward strand.
TACCTCTTTAAAGACCCTGTCTCCAAATACAGTCCCATGTTGAAGTCCTGGAGGCTAGGACTTCACCACATGAATTTTGGGGGCCACAGTGGCAGAGTCAGGATTTGAACCTAGGCCGGCAGTTCCAGAATCCATGTACTTGGACCAAGTACTGCCCCTTACAGAGAATTGCCACTGTGGATGACAGAGCCACAGAGGTCCCGTAACCTGAGGTTGGAGGAGTCCCAGAGTAGGGGGCACCAGGAGGCAGTGAGAGGGACTGATGGCTGGTGTCCTGCAAGCCCCCTCACCACAGCTCTCCAAACCCTGGTACCCCACGTTCCCTGGGAGTTCTCAGCCTCCCAAAGGACCTCCTTACAAGGGCAGGGACTCTCTCTTCCCCTGCAGCAGAGTGACAGACATGTAAACAGAAGAAAAGTCCCTGCTCTCCACCAGGCACCCTGCTGGGTGCTTCCCCTCAGGACTCATTCAGCTCAAACAATAACCCTGCAAGTGGGTGATTGGTATCCCGGAGAGGAGAAGATGGAAGCCGGGTTCTTTGTGGTCCTCCCTTTTCCCACATCTCAGAGACATCACGTCAGAAAATATTCTAACTGGGAGGTTTATATGAGCTACAGGATTCAAGAATTCTATAGCTGAGGATCCACTGAGGATCAGAGAAGGCATGTGGTTTACTGAAGCCATAACACTCGCTCAAAAGTCATAGCTAGGACACCCAACTGGACTTTGAGCCTATAAGGGCAGGGATGGGGTCTGCCTTAGTCACCCTGAATCCCCTGCATGGAAAACCAAATGAGAAGAAAGTAAGCCTTTTGTACATATTTGTGCATATTTGTTTGAAGAATGAATGAACAGTGAATAAATTAATTCCTAGACCAAGCTTGTTTGCTTGTTTTTGCCCCATTCCACTCCAGAAAGAATGGGTTCTATTAGTTCTCTTCATCTTTCTCCATCATAGAACACCAGTTTTTAACACAAAACCAGCCAAAATAAATATGATATTTCCATCTCTCTTGTATGTGACTAAGTTTGGAGCAATACTAAGTTTTAAGTAGAAGTAGTTGAAATCTAAGAAATATGTTTAAAGGGAGAAAGCATGCACAAATTAATTTGCTTCCTCCTTAATGATGGCAAGAATGAAATGCAATGGCTGGAGCTCCAGCAGCCATGGTGGACCGTAAAGTAACCTTAGGAATGAGATGTAGCATAGAACATGAGAGAAGGAACCTGGGTTATTGATATCATGGGGCACCATACGAGCCCTGAACAGCTCCTCTGGACACCTTGGACATGAGAGAGAATTAAATTTCTATATTGCTTAAACTACTGTTATTTGGGTTTCTTTTTTCTATTACTCAGAATTAGACAAAACTATTTCAAGTCTCTAGTAGAGAAACCTGTTTAGCAGAGAGGAATTAGTCAAAAGCTAAGGCTATAGATTTAGATGTACTTTCTAAAGGATCATCTTGTACAAGTTACTCTACCTTCTAGAATCTCAGCTCAGGGTTAGTAATAACTTCTACCCTGTAAGGTGGGTGTGCAGATTAAGTGAGATATATCATATAAAGTACTTAGCACACAGCTCACTGTGAGGTCCAGGCAGTGGAATATTCCCGTAGAGATCCTGCCCTGAGCGCCCAGGCCCCATCATGGACACAGGGTCCGCTTTTGTCAGATCATGATGGTAATGACGATGCTTTCCTTTCTGTCACGGGTGACCGTGAGTCAGCCTGGACTTGACCATGGGGCAGCCCAGGACTCTTGACGGAGCCTTCGTCAAAGGGGGCAGAGGGCTGCCAGGCAGGAAAAGGCACCTGGGGAACTCCCTTGACTTTGCAGCTTTTTCCAGCTCAGAGAATTCTCTGGAAATGTGAGTGGGCCTAGGGGGAACTGGGCTGACTGTTCCACCACACCGCAGGAATCAGAACACCACAACCTCTAACCATGAAACCGTGTGCCTTCAAATCAAAAATTTTGACCACTCTATGCCCCCAGACTGCCCAATACTTTAAGTTATAGGGACAAAAAGAAGTCTGGCTCAGACAGTTTTGGTTTGGAAGGGTTTGTCCTGTCTCGTGTCTGTTGTTTAAACAGGCAGGAAATTCGTTCACTTGGTTTACCTGCCCTGGAACCTTGGGGAAGAAGCCATTTTAACTCGTTGAGCCTTAATTTTGTCACGTGTACAATGGGGATAGTAATACCAACCTCAAAATGTTGCTAAGATATAAAATACAATTTTCTGACAAACAGTAGGTACTTAATAAATATTCTCTGTTCCTTCCCTTACCCACCCCAGCCCCCAGGGCCACAATAGCGGGCCCCTAGAGGACACAGAATTTATCTCAAGAGCGCAAGTGGAGAAGGATGTGTATTTGTCCTACGTGATCTCCTGACCACAGGTGAGCCAGACAGGGGCAGAGCCCAGGCCAAGTGACACATGTCCAGGTGCAGCAGTGCCTTGCAGGAAAACTCTGCTCCCTGGCCTGGTCCACATCACACCAAAGAGAAACGTTTCAATGTGAATTAAATGTTAAGTAATTTGGAAGTGGCAATATCTTTTAATTTTTTAATTAAATATTTAAATTATTTTATATTTTAATTTTTGATAGAATCTGAGATATCAGAGATAGCAAGATTGTAATGGGACTTTGGAGATCTGTCTAGAATGGATAAATGGATTTCACCTCTCCTGCATGGCGGTGGATGAGAAACGGCTGCCTGGAGTGCACTGTGTTAAGAATTCTCTCGTCATAGCAACTAGTGATGTCTGCCCTTCATGTCAACTAGTGATGTCTGCTCTGGGCACAGGGCAGAAGTGTGACCATATACACATGTTGGGGTATTTTCCATCCCTGGGTTAGTCCCTTCCTATCATCTGGTTAAACCTCATGAGGCTAGGTAATAGCTAGGTAGTAGCTCAGAGACCTTCCCTTGGTGAAGGTCTTCTCCAGGCAGAGCTGGAAGTGAAAGATCCATGGATCCTGTGTTCAGTTATCTATCCAGAGCTGAGCCCAGAAGACCAAGCATTTCACACACATTGCTTCTGATCCCCCCAACAGCTCTGCAGCGAGACAAGAGGTACCCATTTTACAAATTAGGAAATTGAGTTTCTGAGAGTTTAAGTGACTGGCCAGAAGTGTAATGAACTGTTAAGTGGCAGAGCTAGAATCTTCCATTCAGCCACACCGTGTTCCCATGGGGCAAAGGAGTGGACCCTCCAACTAGCCCATTACAGAAGCTCTCTTTTCCTTGGGCCTCACAGAGTTACCCAGGCAACCTCTTTGGTCTCCATTTGGCTTTGACTCTGGGACACAGCCTTGGCTTTCACCAGACAGTGGGGTGGTTCTCCCAGGGGTTGGGAAATGCCTGTGTTTTGTCCCAGACGGTTCCGCTTGTGCCAGAAGCACGTTCTCCATGGACTCACCTTTGAAAGTCATTTTCTCTGCATGCAGAGGCAGAGCCAGGTGCTGACTCAGGGCTGCCCGGATGGTGCGGGTTGCTTATTCCAGCAGAACTGGGAGTGTTAATACCTGTGTTCTCTCCACCAGCTTCTCGCCTGTGGGCCAAGGATCTAGGGGGCCAAAGCAAGCTCTTCGTGGTAGCCTAGGAGACTTCGTTCCCCCTCACCTGCATCCCTTCTTCTTTGTATTGCCTTTGCGCTAATTTTGCAAATGTTTTCATGTTAAGTAACTTTGAATAGGGAATACATTTTAATAGCTTAACAAAATAAGCAACATAAAAAGGTACAGATGAAAATGTCTTATTCCCGCTCCTGTCCCAACCATTGAGTTCCCTCCCCTCCACCGTAACAACCAGTTTTGTTACCTTTGTGCAAGTCTTTCCTAGTTTCCTAGAGAAAACAATCTCATATCTGAACATATATGTCTATCACCCCACTTCTACTGGGCAGAAGTTAGCATAGTGTATATATCACCTTAGACCTTGTTTATTTCAAGTAACAATATATCCTGAAGCTCTTTCCTTATAAAACAAAAAAAAAAAGTCCTTGTTCTTTCTGACCGTTGCATAAATTCTATCGAATGGATAACTAGAGTATTTGATTAGTCTTCACTTGGTAGATATCAGGTACATTTCCAAATTTTTACTGTAAATAATGCTGCAGTAATACATGTCACATAGTAACTGAGTGAGTTTGTCAGTTGGATGAATTCTCGGAAGTGGGATCGTTGGTTCAAAGGGTACATGCTTTTATAACTTTGCTAGTATTGCCAAATTGCCCTTCATAAAGTTTTTGCCAATTTACACACTCACCAGCAATGAACCAGTTTCCATCCAATCCAATCTCATTAATAGAATGTATTATAAATATTTAAATTTTTAAGTAAATCTGATAGGTGAAAATGGTGTCTCAGTTATATTACTTTAATTATCTCTTATTTTGTGTCAAGCTCTACATCTTTTTAATATTTTTAAAAGCCATTTAGGGGGCTTCCCTGGTGGCGCAGTGGTTGAGAGTCCGCCTGCCGATGCAGGGGACACGGGTTCGTGCCCCGGTCCGGGATAGATCCCACATGCCGCGGAGCGGCTGGGCCCGTGAGCCATGGCCGCTGAGCCTGCGCGTCCGGAGCCTGTGCTCCGCAAAGGGAGAGGCCACAACAGTGAGAGGCCCGTGTACCGCAAAAAATAAAAATAAAAATAAAAGTTTTGCATTGACATCTATTAGTGAGACTTGTCTCTTTGTGTGCACCTGTGCCTTCAGGAGCACGTGGACAGCAAGCTTGCCATGGCAGGAAGAAAGGGAGGAGGTGTGATGACCTGCAACTGACACAAGTCACTTTTGCTCATCGTCCGTTGACCAGAAACAGGTATAGGGTCGCAAAGTAAGTAGAAAGGATCAGGTAGATATGGGGTGAGCATTAATGTCTTCTGCCACGGGTGTTATCATTAGTGTCTGTGTGTTATAATGGTATCACTAATAACAGTGGGAATGTAAAATGCTTTCTGCTTTGGGGGCGGATAACAAGAATTGTTTTGTGAAACACGTGTGTTAACTTTCCTACTCCTTGCTGAAGCCCTGTGAGGTGGTCAGAGCATGGTCCCCATGTACAGCTGACTCAACCAGGGAGAATGAAGTTAAATAACTTTCTCTCCATGGCTGGCTAGGAGAGGAACAGGCAGCCTGCCGTTAGCGCTCACTGGACCACTTCATCTGACAGCTCATGGGAATGGAAGCGTGTTAACTGCAGGTGAGTTGGTAATAAGACGTTATTCTACTGCACACCTGCATCTTGGAAGAAGAGAAAGGGGTATAGTGACAGCTTCTTTGATAAGACTTGGGCAGAACTGAGATTCCCTCTCAGGAGCAAGTCACGGTTGTCGTCACCTCTCTGGTGGGTTTCAGTGGAGAAACATGAACGATCTAAACCGTCCATCATTCAAGGAAGAGAACAGTGTTGGAAGACAGTTGCTTCATACAGAGCGCTGAGTATGTGCCAGGCTCAGACATCTGTGTCATTTAATTGTCACAACCCGCCTGTGAGTAGGCATTTTCACCCCATTCTCCGGATGGGAGCTGAGGCTCATGGAGGTGAAGTGGCTAGACCAAGGTCATAAATGGAGCAGGGTCCGGACTCAAATCAAGTCCTGTGTTGTCAAAACCCACGCTCTTGGCTACACCCATAGTCCATCCCCAGCTAAGATGCCAAATGGTCTTGGAACATGCTTGGAGCAGGAGGGAACAGCCTGGAACTGGAATCAGAAGACCTGGATTGGATTCCTGATAACTGTGTCCTGGAGCAAGGGACCTAAACCCTCTGTGCCTCTGTGTCTTTAAGCACATAGTAGACTTACTGTAAGGTACAGAATGTGAAAGCACTTTGCAAACAGTAAAATCTGGGAAAAATATACAAGCCGCTGCTTCCTCCCCTGTCCTCCCTCTCCTGTGCCTGCTTCCCAGTCTTAACCTCTAGGGAATATTTAAGTCCCCTTCCTGAGCCCTGGACCAACAGGCTGCCCTCCTAAGATGAGGCAGAACAAGGTTCAAGCTTGCGCCTTCGGTGAATAAGAAACAATCCCATTTGTGCTTATAAATGTTCCCATTTTGGGAGGAAATTCCAGGGTCTCAAAATGTAGGAAAGACTTAGCATAGGGAGGGGTGGCTGCTTCATGCCATCCTGCCTTCTAATTGCACAGCAATCCAGGGGCGTGACAGTGATGGGCACACCCTGGCCACCGCATTTCCCAGTGAGGTACACCGAGGTCAGAGGAGCCCGCACTTTCCGGAAGGGCTCGCGGCAGAGAGGTGATGGGAGCTGGGCTGTCTGATTCCACACTCCCTCCTGCCTCACCTGTCCTGTCTCCCCATTCCCTTTCCCAGCTGATGACTTCACTCTCCACTCTGGGCTCGTGGGTGTTGCCCTCTGGCTGAAATTAGGCAAATCCCAGATCTTAGCTAAAGAAATAATGGGCCCCCAAGAAGTCAGAATTAGGTTCACGAAACATCATGGGGATTACCCAGGGGGATTTATTAAGTCGGAAAGCTAAGCTAGAAAGCATCTCTTCTTGCAGGGCTGCTTCTCACAGGCACAGATAAAGCAGGCCCGCTCTGCTGCTCAAGGACGTGGTAGAGTCTGCAGAGCTTTTCTGAAAGCGGTTCCTCAACTTTCATGGGAAGAAGATGAGTCAAGCTTGGGGAATCTACTTTGAGAAGGGGTCCAGGTGGCACCCCCAGGGGCCTCCCCGCCTGGCTGCCATCATCGTGCACATGTGGGTGCCCCCCTGCTCCTACGAAAGTCCCTTCGCACCACCCAGGGCTGGGGAAGGGAAGCAGGAGGACCACTCCAGAAAGCTGGGTTGGTTCAGAATCCAATCCCAGTGGAGTTGATCTGCGGCAGCCACGGGCACCCATCTTTAAAAGGCCCTTGCAGGGCTTGTACAGAGATTAAATGCATGGATTCATTTATTTTTCAATTATTACTTCATCCATTTTGCCCATTGCATTGAGGCCGACCATTTGTCAGGCACGAAGACTCCAACGGAGCCACGGAAAACATGTGCTCGCCCTGGTGGAGCTTACCAGCGGGAGGAGACGGGTGGTATCATAAGATGACCTGGAGAGCCAGGTGAGCTAAAAGGTAACCAGAGTGAGAGGGGCTGGTTGGGAGCACCATCCAGGAGATGCTGAGAAGACCTGAAAGACAAGAAATGTCCCCTGCAGATGGGGTGGAGCAAAGGAAGGTTCTGGTAAAGGAGAGAAAGGAAGGCAGTGGGCAGGCTGGAGTGCAGGAAGGCGGGGCTGAGTGGATTGAGAGGGAGGTTCCCCAAGCTGGTGGGTGCGCCCAGGAGCTCAGGTTCCCTTCCAGGGTGATGGGAGGCCTGAGGTCCTCGGCAGGGGAGCCAGGAGATGATTTGACTGCTGGGTGCAGGTGTGGGACAAGGTTGGAAATGCAGCGATCAGGAGGAAACTACTGCAGCTGTCCTGGTGAGAGGTGACAGTGCCAGGTCCCAGCCTAGGGGGGGCAGGTCACGTGGAGGGAAGGGACAGAGCCGAGGTGCGTTTTGGAGGTGTTACTGGTATGCTATCCAGCCCAGACCCTGGCGCGTAACAGGTGCTCAGTAAACATTAGCTCCCTCTGCTGTGGGCTCTGAGCGTGATTAATTTCCACACTCTCCCTGCCTAGCTTGGCCCTTGTAAACAGTAGATGCTCATGGGCATTTGCTGTGCTGAACTAAACACCTTTTACCTGTGTGACCTCAAGGAAGTTCAGTAACACCTCCATGTCTCAGATTGCGCATCTGTAAAATGGGCGTGATACCGGGACCAACCTCACAGAGTTGTTGTGAGGTTTCAGTGAGTTTAGAACAGGCCCCGACACCTAATAAAAATTATCAAGTGGTCATGATTAGCTTTATTATCATTATTTACGTCTCCCCTTCACTCTCACTCCTGCATACATCATGATCTGGCTGATGCGAGTCACCTAGAAATGCTATCATCCCCTGCACGGTTTATTGTGCAACAAAGATTACCCCACTTAAAGCTCTCCCACTAGACATCCACACAAGTAAAACAGCCTTTCATAATGGTCTGAGCCCGGAACCCATTTCTCTTTTGCGTAAACACTTGAAGGGGTTTTTGCACGGAGTTAATATTCCCTGAATTTTCTAGGTTGTAGCTACCATGTAAATTGAGGGAAATTTGTGCTTTGTTGGCTCTGGGGTCTTTTCAAGAGTTGTTCACTGTTTTGGAAAATCACATCACTCCCAGAAGTGCTTTTCGTCACCAACAGAGCACACCCAGGTTGGTCTGTATCTGTAACTATTCATGGTGATTTTTTTAGTTATAGGTGTAGGCAATCTGACTGCTTTGTTATGTGTTCCAGTACAGTCTTGCCCGAGTGTTTACATATCAAAATACGTATCAGTGTATTGCAAAACAGTTTCCTCTTATTCCTCCTTTGTATTAAAGTTACATCATCATATATATTTTCTGAAAATCATACATCAACTATGCTCCAATATAAAATAAAAATTTTTTAAAAGAAAAAATATCATACGTAAAGGCAGCTTATACTACGATTTTGATTTCGAGATAGCACGGGATTACTTTTAAAGGGGGGCATGGAGTCGCTGATTTTTACTAGGAGATAAGTAGGTCAGGAAGAGGAAGCGCCTTGGTAGAGGGTCATGGTGGAATCTGAGGCATGTAAACGTCACTTAGGGAAGTTACTTGATGCTCCTCCAGTAATTCCTCCCCGGCCTCTAGGCTGCACTTTCTTCTGGTCTTTAAGACACCAGCAATATCCATGTGTCTTTGCCCTTAACTGGCTTTAGAAATAATTAAGGGTTTTTGCTCTTCAGGATATGGGTTGCATGTATTTGTCTTTTACAGGGCAAGGGGCCCGGCTGGAAGGCAGAACTCCTCAGTTTGAGTTCCCTTGTGCGGCTAACCTGGGGACCCTGTACTTCTCTGAGCTTCTGTTTCCCCAACTGTAAAAGCAAGAATGATAGTCCCATCTCCGAGGGGGCAGTGTTTGGGGATCTGTAAAGGGTCCCATGAGCACAAGGCAGCTTGCCCTGGAGGCTGGGGCCCCAGGCACTGAGGGGAGTAAGTCAGGACGCCCTGGAGAGTGAGGCATGCTGAGAAGGCCTCCAGATCCGCTCTGTCCACCCCTCCCCCTCCCCCCTCCCGCCCCCGTCGGCACTGCCACCCCAGGTCTGCAAGGCTTACCTTCAGTCTCCCCACCCGCAAAGCAGGCACAGAACCCACTCACCAGACGTGTCCTAAGGCCCATTTGCCCACGAAAGTCCCATGAGATTAATTTAAGGTTAAACTTCTTCACGGAAAGGGGACATACATTTACTCAGAAAAAATAGTCTCTATTCTAATAATGCAAAGAAGCTAATCCCCAAACGTTCCACATGTCTGGAAATAGCCTCAGGAGGAAAAATGACTCCCAGGGAGGAGGGTGATGACGGTCACGTCCACGTGCTGTGCCAGCTCCCAGGCAGGGCTCCGGTGTCTGAGCTGTGAGCAGAAGGCTTTCCCTCCTCGGACACCGGGTCAGCCCAGGACCATCGATCTTTCATTTGATGAGCACCTTCCCCCAGCCAGGCCCCTCCGGTTGCTCCAGGGCAGTGAGGAGATGGGTACAGAGAAAACCAAGCACAGGCTTGTGTGCCCACCGGACGACTGAGGTAGGCTCCAAAGTGACGTGAGCACGGGGCGGGCAGGTGTTAGGGAAGGTGCTCGAGAAGCACCACAGGAGATGACATTTTTAGACAAAGAGAAGGATTAGAAGGCATGGCAGTTCCAGGCGGTGGGAACAGCAAAGGCATGGAGGCATGAGAAAATGTGGCGTGTTTAAGACGGATTAGTAATGGATGTATTGGGCATAATATGGGGTTTGGAAAATCTAGAATCGAGTTGAATTGGGTAGATGGGGGCCAGCCAGGAAGGCCCTTGTAGACTCTCATAAGGATTTTTTTTTTTTTTTTTTGGCCACGCCTGGCAGCATAGGGAATCTTAGTTCCCGACCAGGGATTGAACCTGCTCCCCCTGCACTGGGAGCACAGAATCTTAACCACTAGACCGCCAGGGAAGTTCCTCATAAGGAATTTTGACTGCCCTTTGGGCACTTGGGAACCATTGAAGTTCTGCAAGCAGGAGAGGGCATAGATTTGTGTTTTCAAAGGGCTTGATGGGGCTTCCCTGGTGGCGCAGTGGTTGAGAGTCCGCCTGCTGATGCAGGGGACACGGGTTCGTGCCCCGGTCCGGGAGGATCCCACATGCCGCGGAGCGGCTGGGCCCGTGAGCCATGGCCGCTGAGCCTGCGCGTCCGGAGCCTGTGCTCCGCAACGGGAGAGGCCACAGCAGTGAGAGGCCCGTGTACCGCAAAAAAAAAAAAAGAGCTTGATGTCTTCTATTGTGTAGTGGAAGCACAGAGCAGGGAGAGAGTGGATGATGGTTATAAAGGGAGAGACCATGGAAACTGAACTGAGGCTGTGGCCATGGGAATCATTAAGAGGAGGTGGGGCTGAAAGATGCTAAAGAGAACAGAGCGATCAGAGTGCAGCCTGAGTGGCTATCACCAGCAGGTCCCCGGGCAGAGAAAATTTGCCCAGAGGTGTAAAGGATATAGCTAAGGATCTGAGATACAAGATGATGGGCAGTTTTATATGGGTTGCACCTGACGTGGGACAACGTCACACGAATCTTTGGACCAATCCTGAGAGTTGGTTGGTCTTGGGATATTTGTTCTTCAGAGAGAGAAAATGACTTGCTCAAGGTCACACCTCCAGGAACCAAGCCATGATGACATCTGCTTATTAACTGGGATCCTGAAGGACAGAATTTTGAAAGGCCCTCCCGGAACCCTTGGTTGTCTGCCGCTGTGACACTGAAATGTGTTTCAGCATCTGAGGAAGGGTGTGGGCTGTCCTCATGGGAACGCTGCCTGGATGTCATGGCATTGTGAGCCTCCCGAGCTATCCTGGGAGAGAAGATACAAAGCCATCACTCTGAGCAGAAGGGTCTTTGGTTACCATGGTGACTGGGGATGGTGAGAGAAGCTTCTTGTTCTCGTTGTTAAAAACAAACAAAAACAAAACAAAACAAAGTGAGGCGTGGTTCCTTCTGTGATAAGTTATAAAATGCCTGACATGTTCTCCCAATCTGGATGCCTCTCCTCTCTTCTCTCTTCCCTTTGACTTGTGAATTTCTCATTACTGCTAAATAGGTCAGTTGAACTGGAAACATTAATAGTTTGTGCTCTTGGATGCCAAGGTTCCTGCCTGGCCTTCCTCACCCGGCTCACACTTCAGAGCCCGACTCAGATGTCCCCTTCTCCTTGAAGCGCCCCACCCCCTGCTTGCCGGCTCCATGGCCCCTACAACATGCCCTTGGCTGATTGAGGAGGTCACTGTCTCTGGAGCCCTCCTGCAGCACCGATGTGACCCCTCCTGGCACCCATTCCTGAGGCGTCTCCCCTACCTAGACTCTGAGTGTTCTCTCCTTTGTATCTTCCCACCTGGGATGTGACTGCCACCAAATTGTTGAATGAATCAATGAACAAAGGGATCAAACCATGCGTGAATTTAAAGGACAATAGTAAGATACTGTAATGAAAACACTGTCTTTGATACATTTTACATATTTTATTACAATATTTTTATAAAACACACATACTGAATCCAAAAAAATCCCGTAGTGCCTGTTTCAGTTCGTTCAGGCTACTGGAACAAAAATACCATAGACAACAACAAACACCTGTTTCTTACACTTCTGGAGGCTGTGGAGTCCAAGATCAAGGCCCTGGCAGGTTAAAGCTCACTTCCTTGTTGGTAGACGGCCAACTTCTCACTGTGTCTTCTGTGGTGGAAGAGGGTGAGGAAGCCCTCTGGGGTCTTTTTTTTTTTTTTTTTTTTGCGGTACGCGGGCCTCTCACTGCTGTGGCCTCTCCCGTTGCGGAGCACAGGCTCCGGACGCGCAGGCTCAGCGGCCATGGCTCACGGGCCCAGCCGCTCCGAGGCATGTGGGATCTTCCCGGACCGGGGCACGAACCCGTGTCCCCTGCATCGGCAGGCGGACTCCCAACCACTGCGCCACCAGGGAAGCCCTGGGGTCTTTTTTATACCGGGCACTAATCTCATTCGCCAGGGCTTCACCTCATGACCTAATCATCTCCCAAAGACCCCACCTCCTAATACCATCACTTTGAGGGTTAGGATTTCAATATATGAATTTGCGGGAGGACGCAAACGTTCAGTCCATACAGTGCCCAAGGGTGTCAAATGAAAAGTGAGTCTTTTTTCCACCTCCTAAGACCACTCCCCAGGTGTTCCAACCCACAAAACGGTTTTTTATATTTTTAGAAATTTCCCCTTTATATGTGTTACATAACTGAGGACATGTTATACAAGTTGTTCAATTAGAAGAAATAAATAAAACAAAATAAAATCTTTTTTATTTCTTATAAATCTTTATTTAGAGCTATATAGAGTTCCATTGGACAGATACGTAATAATTTATTTAACCGAGTTTCTCTCAGAAGATGAGGGTGATATGCCAATTCACGTGCTCACGACTGGGGCCTGTTTTCCTTCATCTTCAGTAGCACTAGGTACTATTTAACTCATCTTCGGACCTCACTGGTCAACTTCTGGATGAAAGAGGTGGGGTCGTCGATGTATACTTACCCATGCAATTTACACTGTGTTATGCTTAACAATTAATATGTCTGTGCGTTTTCCCCGAAGACTGTGAAACTGCTTTGAAGGCAGGGGCTGTATCTTGCATAATTGCTCTTCCCCATGTTCACTCAATAGGTTTGTGGAATGAATGAGTAATCGAATGTCTGAATGGTCAGGTCTGGATGACGTGAGGTAGGAAAGGTTGGCAAATATTTTCTGACGCCAGGTCAGTGGCGTAAACACCAAATTCGTTAAGATATTTACTGCATTGTGTTCCACTAAATCAATGCAACTATTTATTTGGTCCGTGATTAATGGATAGTCAACTTCCTTTCAATCTTTTACTATCTAAACAACACTGTATGCTTTTCTGAGTACTTCCTTACCAAAAAGTTCTGGGAAATCCTAAATGTGGAACTGCTGAATCAAAAGTTTCATTATTTTTAAAGATTTTTGTTCCATCTCATCAAAATTTCCCACTGGGAAATTTACAGAAGATTTTTATTCCAGCAATGGTCTATGAGTCTTGGCAACACTCTCTTCCATTCTTGGGTGGGGAAAAATTAGGTGAAGTTTAAATGTGTATTTCTTCAATGATGTTGGGTTGAATATATTTTTATACATGTGTTGGCAATTGGTATTTCTTATATGAATTATTTGTTCTCATCCATTGTCAGTTTTTCTGTTGGGATTTTGTTTAATTTCTCATTGTGGCCGAAGGTTTCTTTGGTGTTTCCAATAAGCCACGTCTCCTGGTATTCATGCCTTTGCTCCCTTCCCCCTTGAACCTGGGCTCCTCTGGTGACCTGCTTCCACTGATAGAATGAGGCAGAAGTAACACTGGGACAGTTTCAGGACTCAGCCTTCACAGACCGTAGCAGCTTCTGCTTTGGCTCTCTCGGAAGCCAGTTGCCAACCATCTAATCCTACCACCATGATGCCACCGTACTGTCAGATGCCCGGTCTAGCCATATGGACAAGCCCCGAGGTAGAAAGCTGAGGCTCCAGCCAACAGCTCTGGCTTGGCTCCTGGCAGCCAGCCACGTGAGTGGCCACCTTGGGAGTGGGTCCTGCAGCCCATTCCACCCACAGCTCGCTGATGAGCAGACACGCAGAGCTGAGAGGAATTGGCCGTACCAAGCCCTGTCCAGTTGCAGGATCAATAGGAAAATTGATCAAACAAATCAAATTGGTGTTTCAAGCCACTAGTTTGCAGTCATTCGTTATACCCCAGTAGCTAACCAAAACGTCTACTATTTATACAAATGCTACAGATTAAAGTTTGTATGTGGACAAGATTAAATGTCCGAAGTTAACCATCAGTGGTTCATTTTATTTTCTCCAGGATTTATTTGGGTCTTCATTACAGCTGATTGATTTAATCAGATCGATTCCTTGTTCTCTGCACGGCTCCAGCTTTTGAGGTCATGCTTGAAGCTCCCACTCGACTCAGTAAAGTAGCTAATACTCCCCTATATTTCTGCTATTGTATTATTTATTTGTTTGTTTATGTTTATTTATTTACTTTTATATGTTATATTGAATGTTTTCATTAATCTAGAATTCACACCGAACCAGGGCAGAGGTAGAGGAGAAGTCGGTGGGTGCCCAGGGCTTTCTCTGGACCTCAGGTGAGAAGATAGAGGAGGTGGGGTGGGAAGGGGCCAGCTATCTGAGACAACACAGTCGGCTGGAGGAGGGCTGGCAGGTGACATGGGGGGCAAGGGTCAGGAATAATCCAGGTGCCCTCACCAGCCCGGGGCCTCTGGGCTCCCTCTGATGTGACAGTGGTGCCTTGTCCCCAGAGCCCGTCTTCTGTTCAGGCCCCCCTGGGTCCCCATGGCATGTGCCACCCCTTTATTGCTGAGAAGGTCACCAAGAGTCCCTTTCCTAACACCACCAGTTCTGAAAATAGCCACGTTCAAGCCCATCTGGGAACGAGTTGTAGGTGGAAGAGGGGAGGGTGAACAATACCAGGGAGTGGGGCGTCCTTCACGATGTCTGGCCTGCCCTTGACCAGCAGCCAATGTCAGGGAAAAAAGACTGAACAAAAAAGGGGCAGGCAGGAGGCACACGTCTAGGTTAAAAGAGACTTAAAACACGTCATACATGATGCACTGTGCAGACGTTGATCAAATCCTGATTTGAAAGAAAGAAAAGAAACATAAAAGTTATTTGGGAGACAGTTCTGTGCATTGGACTATGGGCTGGGTATTAAATGATATTAGGAATTTATCATTAATGATCTCAGGTGAGGTGATGGAGTGTGGTTATATGAGACAAGGCCCTTAGTTTTAGAAGATATTTGTTGAAGTGTTTAGGGATAAGTGATCATGATGCCTGCATCTTATTTTCCAACGTTCCAGCAAATAAAAAAACAAAATAAAAAGAAGATGCGAATCCTGTTGAATCTTAAGAAGTAGTTGTAAGAATGATCATTGTGTTGTTTTCAAAAAGGAAAGATAAAAGGCAGGCACGATGCCAGGGAAAATGAGACACAATCTCTTTGGGTCCTCTCTCAGTATTTTATCAAGACCCTCAAGAAAATGCCGGTCTGCCTCAGTGGTACTCCAGGGCTCAGGCCCCTCCCTCCCGGGGCTGACTCTCTAAGTGCCCATCATCAGGGTCTGGGCATGGCAGAGGGAGTGTCCTCCCTCATGGAGCTGAACTTTAGGTCTTATGGATCCTAGAAACTCATCCAGGGCAGCCCTCAGCAATTTAAGGAACCTCTCTGAGGACTGGACCCAGCCTGGGAGGGGGGCCCAGCAAGCCCACCACCGGGGTGAGCTGAATGAAAGGGTATAGATGTGTGTGATATTCCTTCGCCCACCATAGGAGGCGTGTTGAGATCCAGGGCCTGGCCCACACGACCTCTCTGGCCTCCTTCCTCTGCCCTGCCAGGCTGTGCAGTCCGCCGATCCCTGTGTCATGCATTTAAGCCTGGCAATCGTCCTCTAGGGCGAAACTTAGAAAGTGGGACACAGATCACTATTGATTGCTGGATACCACGAGCATTTCCCCACGGGGCTGGAAAGGTCATTGGCAGTTCATTTATTCACTCATTCAAGAACCTGGCTCTGCTCAAGTGCTGTTGACCTAGGGACTGGCGGATAAATGAGGCACAAACGGTGATTAAGTCCATCACGGGCTATGCCTTTAGAGTCAGCATGGCACAGCGGAATAAAGAGGAGGGGCTTACCAGCCCAGGGTGAGGAAGGGAAGGGGTGGGGCAGGGAGAACAGTGAGTGGGGCCAAGGGGCTTAGGCTGGTCTCATGAACAGTGATGTTGATCTTTACTGAGGTCCTTGCTCGTGTCAATGCGGCAGGCATCGTCGTCTTCCACCCTCCCAACCATCCTAAGAAGACCTGATTCTCATCCCCCATCTCATCCCCAGACGGGACATCACGGTTGAGAGAGGTTAGGTAAGTTTCCCTAAAGGCTAGTGATGCGGAGAAGACCTGAGCCCACCCATGAGGCTGCCCACTCACAATGGTGCTGCTACCATTGGGCATCACTGCTTCTTCAAGGAACGGGCAGGAACACAAAAGCCTAGAAGGGGAGAGCTGCCCATATGAAGGGCAATGAGTTTGGCAGGGCAGGACAAAGGGTGTAAGGGGAAGGGTTGAGACCTCACGGGGCTCAAGCCACAAACCCTTTATTAGCTCATCTTGCCCGAGTGGAGCCTATGCTCAGGGAGGTTAAGGGAATTGCCCAAGATGCACAGCCCCAGTGGCTGAGCAAGAATTCAGTCCCATACTCTCCGCGTGAGGACCTGTGGCTCTGAGCACTGCGGGGCTGGCCTGACAAGTGCTGGTTGACCTTAGTCTTGAGCGGAGCCAAGGTCAGCTGGGTCTTGGAGATGGGGTGGGAGATGTGAGCAGGGGGCAGGGAGCAGGGAGCTATTTTTTTTCTTTTCTAGTTAAATAAAAACCTGGATAGCAAAAATGCTGCCTCAGCACTCAGCCCACATGCACGAGGACGTGGACAAATGCATTGACTGGGCTGACTGACTGAACTCCTCTGAGATGGGGCCAAAGAAGGCAAATATTTAACCAGGGAAGGGACAGGTATGTCCTGTGCTTCCCAGAGCCTACAGGACTCAGCCCCAGCGCTGACCCCGTGAGGGCCCTGCCTGGGGATGCCTTCCCCTCCCCCCTCTCGCCTCCCCTGGGGGTGCTTCCCGGCAGCTCCAAGCCTATAGGGTGCAGGCTCCATCCTTTTCTGGGTCCTCAGTGCTGGTCAGCTAAGGTGCAGGCATCTCCTATAATCAGGTCAGAAACCCTTAGCTATAGAGGTTTCGGGGGATTAGGACTTCCGCTTTACAGACGGGGAAACTGAGGCCCAGAGAAGGGAACCCCTTGCCTAGAGTCACACTAGCAGACGAGGGATACAAACTCAGTCTCCTGACACCCATCCTTCTTGTCTTCGTCTGCTCAGGCTGCTGTAACAAAAGACCATAGACCAGGCGGCTTAAACAACAAATATTGATTTCTCACACTTCTGCAGGCTGAGAAGTCCAGGATCAAGGCAGATTTGGCTCCTGGCGAGAGCTCTCTTCCTGGTTTGCAGATGGCCACCTTCCTGCCGTGTCCTCACAAGGTGGAGAGAGAGCTCTCCTGTCTCTTGTACTTTTCACGAGGGCGTTAATCCATCATGAGAGCTCCACCCTCAAGGCCTCACTAACCCCATTCAACATATGAAAACAGTGAGCTTCAGAATGAGAAAAAGAATCACATAGCAGGCAAGTAGGAACAGAATTCTGCTGGGTCCCAAACCCATGAGACTGACTGAGATCAATCTCTGTGGGCAGGTTCCTACACGTGGGAGAACAGGGATGGGCAGAGAGGCCAGAACAGGAAGTCCAGGGAAGGTAAGAAAGGAATCGGGGAAGCTGGGGCCTCCCCGCTAAGTCTGACCTACTTCTCCACTTTGCTGAGGGCAGCGCTCAACATGGGCACCATCCGGCCTGGACGGGTCCTCCCCCGGCTGGCTCTGAGCCCCGGGGTCCTGCCCCTCTGAGAGGCAGCAGTGGGTCAGGCCAGAGCTGTGCCAAGTCCCCCCACCAACCTGCCCTGGCAAAGGTGGTGCTGATGTGGGGAGTGGGGAAGAGGGGAGGGGTCGGAAAGTGTCTATGGGGTCCCAGGCTCCCTCTGCACCAGACCTTGGGGCAAGGCCATGCCCACAGGGCAGTGGTATACCAAGGGTCTCTCTCTACTCCTTTTCTCCACTTAGTACCAGAAAATGTTTCAGGAGGCTGGCAACGTCTGCCCTGGGATCCTGGGATCTGGGATGGCTTACCTGAGTGGAGCAGCTCATGAAGAATAAAGGGACGCTACGTCTGTTTGTCATTGCAAGGGTCAAGTACAGCCATCAGAGGAAATTCACAACAGCCAGAAAAGGTGAAAAGGAAAATAAGTTGCCTACGATCCCACTGGCCAGAGACCACCACTGTTAACAGGTTGATGCATTTTCCTCCCACACCTTTTCTTGGTCCAGCAAGGGAGAGTGGAAGTAATTCACTCACTCACTCATTCATGCATTCATTTTGCTGGGTGCCAGGGGCTCTTCTAGGCTCGGGGAATGTATAGTCTCATGGTCTCTTCCCTGGCAAATTTGGATTCAACTTTTGCTCAGCCTCCCAGTGGCCCAGTGACTTTGGGCAGTGACTCCATGTTTCTGGAGTCTGTTGCAGAGTCTGTTAAATCAGAATCAGGAGGCACAGCTCAGTGCATTGCCAGCGGCCTGGGAGGCAAGCGTCTTGCCCATTGCTCTCAGGGTAATGGCGGCGATCATCAGTACACTGTCCCCAGGCTGCGCATCGGTCCCGGAACCCGTGATAGGGATGGTCCAGCCCCTGTGGGTGGCTGGCCATTGTGCCTCACTGAGCGGGTCCATTCCAGCCGACACCCAGAGGCTCCGTTACACCCCGGGCTGCTCCCTGGAAAATGTCCGGCCTTATGCCTCAGTCTTACGTCTTTGGGTCACAAGAGCCAGTCCGCACCTGTTCCAATCCGTGGCAGGACCCCATGGAGTTGGAGTTTGATTGAACCCAGCCCCGGCTCCTAGAGACGCTGATCCTGGCTGACACATCACCCTCTCTGCGTCTTGCTTTCCTCAGATCTAAAATAACGACAATAATGATTACCTGCCGTGGAGGGTAAATGAGATAACACCTACAAAATGGTTAGCACGGTTGCCCGGCACGTGGTAAACACCCGATAAAGGTTAGAGATATTATTACCTCAATTCCATGTGTGAGAGCAAGATGTAAGTTACCGAAAGTCTGCCTGGGAGGCTTCTCATAAGCTTCAGGGTGGGGAAAGTGGATTTAGTGGATCTCACGGTTTTATTTTACGGTCGCCTCCAGTTAAAGCCCTGGATGGCTGTATAATGGGCTGTGGTCATTATCATTATTAAGTCACTGGTCTCTTCTCCAGACTGAGTACACTCTTCACGTGACCAGTGTCCCAGGGGGCCGTGCCACAGTCTGTTACTAAAGGCCCCTCCCAGGACCCCTCCCCAGGGTTTGAGGACTCTATGGTCCCTCCCACAGCCGTCAGAACTACTTCCTCCCGACAAGAGCACTTCCTGCCGCCAGGACAGACTTGCTGGGAACAGGCTCTGCTCAGCCCACAGGGCTCTGCTCATGGAGATGGGGTTGGGGGCTGCCAACATCATTTTCTGAGGCACAGTTTCAAGGCATTAAATAAAATCACAGAGGACGAAAATTATTCCCAAGTTAATTCCTTAAATCCTCCCTGTTACACCCAGAGCAAGTCTCAGTTTGCTACTGGCATTGACGTTTCTCTAACACTTATTCTCCTTTCCTCGTAACAAGGAGAAAAGCAGTCTCTGTGCTCAGAAGCTCCCCGGGCAGCTGTACGTAGCTCGAATTTAATACCTCTTTTGCCTTTGATGGTGTTTATTTCTACCAGTGATTTCAATTTATGACCAGCAAAAGGGCTTCTCCACTTAGAACAGTGATGCAATGTTTTCCTTAATTTTTTATGTTTCAGTTTATATAAAGGAATCCATTAAATTTTTTAAATGTGAAGTAATAAATTTTACCAAATGTGCTTGGGTGATGGCAAAAATCATAAACGTAATATTCCAAAGACTGCCGTTTGGGAAACATTACTCAGACACAAACCTGAATCCAGGCAGGGAAAATGAGGCCCCAGAAGGGGACGCCAGGCAACCAGTATGTGGAGGAGATGGGACCACCCAGGGAGTCACATTTATTATGTACCTGCTTTCCCTAGGTTACTCTTGCCACCAGCCTGCAAGATGCCATTTTCCCTGTTGCGGTTGTGAAAACTGGATTTCAGAGACGTTCAGTGACTTTCCCGAAGTCACACAGCCAATTGAGGTGGAGACAGGACCAGAGGTCTTGTCCCCTGGGTCAGTGCCCTTTCCACCCTGGCGTGAAGCTTCCCTGCTCAAGGTCCCTTCTCCCCTCCACTGCACATTTAGGGGGCTGAGTTTGCAAGCTCTGAGCTGTCTTTTCTGGGCACACCTCTGTCCTCAGTACTAACTCTAGTCCTGGTTATACTGGCTCCATATAGGGGGTGGGATTCCTCATTGTGCTGACCCTCCATGAAGCTCTGATCCTTCTCCTAAAACTGCACCAGACCCTCTCTATTTTCTCTTGCAAGAAGCCATGCCCGGCCATCTAGAATTCTTGCACCAAGGAGCACCCTCTCGGACCTGGGGCCTTATTTATATTAACTTGACCTTGCGCACAGCCTTGTGTGTTACCCCACTTTCAACCTGAGTACACTGAGGACCAGAGTGGTTCCGTCACTTACCCGCTCACCCAGCAGAGAAGGGGAAACACCAGCGTTCCAGCTTGGTCCCCCTGCCCTTGACCTCTAATTTCAGAGAAGCCTCCATCTCCCTGACCCTAGTATCTCAGTAATAGCCTGAGTCCCTTACCTCTGGTCTCTCTCCTGCAGCTGGAAGCATCGACCACTTGATTCTAGGCCATCAGTTGTCACAACAGGTTCCTGGGAAGAGGTGGTACTGGGGTATGGAGGGGAGGCAGGAGCACCTGTTTCCTCTCCTGGAGACCCCGCCCCTGGGCGTGCAGACCCTTGGCTGCAAGGGCAGAACGGAGAGAAGAGTCTGGGCTGGGAAATCGGAAACCTCCGTCCCCGATCACTCACTCACTCGTAGGGACGGACCTTGGGCAACTGTAGCCCCTCAGTTTATTCATCTGTAAAATGGGCAGGAGCTTCAGGAATTGTGAACTCAAGGGCCTTATGTGGCCCACAAACACTCTTCTGTTCCTTTCTTTCTTTGTGTTCCCACCCTCCTGCCAACAGCAATTTAAAAAATCAAAACATTTCAAATAAAAATCTAACTGTCCAGATTTTTACTTGAAAAGGACAAAACTGGCATCACTGGCCTCATTTCCTGCAGGACAGAGGTGGCTGGAGTACAGTTCTGGCCAGTCTGGGGTATGGGACACCAGCTCTCCAGACCTCCCCATCCCTCCTAAGCCCTAGGGTGTCCCCAGGTCAAGGGTCAGCTGCCTTTAGCAGTGCGTTTCTTCTGGTGGTTTATTATAAGGGAGGAATAATTCTCAGTATCTGTGTCTTTCTAAAGTGAGAGAGGAAAAAAGCTGAATAGAGAGTTTATCTAGGAAAGGAAAATTTTCCCTTTCTTTCTTTCTTTTACAATTTTTTGGTTTTTTGTTTGGTTTGGGGCGTGTGCACACACACGCACGCGAACACGCTCACTTATGCACACACACACGCACACGTGCATAGAAACGACAGATCTTCGTATTTAATATGCAAAGTGGGTCTCTCATTTCCGTGGTCGGCTGTCTGCCCCTGGAGGCCCTGGAGAAGGCTGTGGCCCAGGGCTGGGAGAGCTGGAGCCTCCTTCCAGGGAGACAGGCTCTGCAGCAGCTGGCTGACCACATGGCAGCCCAGAGGGTCAGCCGCCTGGAGGTTGAGTCCAGAAAGCACTGTTTTGCTGTGTAATTAACACACAGTGTTCATTTTTCGGGCCTGACTTGGGAACGAGAGCCAAGAGCATTCCGAAGGGGTCAGGAGGGAGCCTGTTTACCGTCAGGCTGGAGAAGCCACTTCCTCCAACGAGCCCTTGGGGCCATGCTTTCAAGATCCCGGACTCAGCAGATTCTCATCAGGCACCTACTGCATGCAGGCTGTGGACCAGGCCTGGAGAGGAGTTCCATCAGTTAGATGCCGGCCCTGTCCTTAGGGAGCTCCAGGGCTGTGCGAGAGGCTGCCCTGTAAAGGGAAACCCCAGGGGCGTTAAGAACAGTGACAGTGATAAGCCCAGGGAACTGTGGGGAGGAGGGTAGTGGGCAGGGAGGCTGGCAGCCTGGGGCGATGAATCCAGGGAAGGCAGTGGAAGGATGAGTTTACCTCTCCTAGAAGGCCATTTGCAAGTGCCTTCTTTTGGAATCAATGATTTCTTTTCCTGACTGCAAGTGTGTCATTTGTTCTTTTTCCCCAAAATGTTAAATGCTATGAAATGTGTGATTTCAACCATACATGTTCATCGGAGATAATCTATGACCAATGTCGGCTGTGTACGTTTCTCCAGGATTTTCTTCCAGGCTTCAGCATAACCAAGACCCCTGGGGTCTCACTTTGCTCCAGGCCTGAAAGCATCACGTGGTTTCACTTATTTAATCTTCACAACAGCTCCATGAGGAAAGTACTATGTGCACACCCGTTCCTACATGGGGTAACTGAGGCACAGCGAGAGTGAGTCACCCGGTTGGGTAACACACAGGAAGGAAGGGGCAGAACCAGGACACCTGGCTCCAGGTCTGAGCCCTTAACCCTGAGACACAGGAAGTCAAGATCCTCACCCACACTCTCCCAGCTGGTCTTATTCTAGAACACTTGGACTTAACCCCGCTTTCTGCCACCTTCAACATAATGGTTAAATACATACACCTACATGAAAATGTTATTTGTCCCAATGGTCTCCTGGTGTACTAAGTATCCTGCATTTCAGGTAGATCTTGTGCTCCTTTCACTGTGACTACAAGCAAATCTACCTCCTTCATTTCAAAATCTGGTACTCCAAATTCGAACATCCCGTCATCGATCTGACCCATCTCTTCTTTACGGTTTTTTGGGTGGTTTCCAGTTTTCTGCTCTTACACACAATGCTCCCACGGGAACCGTGGCAAAGGCTGATGAGCATTTCAGCTGGACTGGTTCCTAGAAGAGGGGCTGCCAGGTCAGTGGTGTGGACATGCAGCCCAGACGGGCTTGCCAGGCCGCCCAGGAAAAACTGCTCAAGGGCTCACTTCCGTTTGCTGGAGCAGGAACGTCTGAGCTGGGTGGTGTTTAAATGCCTTTTCCCAGCCTCCATGCACTTTGTGTTTTCATCTGTGCTCTTAGATGGCTTTGAGAAGGTCATTTAAAAAACAAACAAACAATCGTGCAATTAACAAAAGCCGCGATGTGGTCAGCAGCTACAGTTCCCAGGGGGACAGGTTGGTTTGGTGGTCCTGGTGAGTAAGTCACACGGAGATGCCCCTTCCTCCCGGCAGTGGCAGCCCCCAGCCAGCATACACAGCCCAGAGAGCAGAATTCAAGCTGGACTTCAGCCTCCACGTGTGCCCTTGCGCAGGGTACAGCCTGACCAACCTCGCGTGTCATTCTAGTTGGGGCAGTGAGCTGGATCCCGGCTGCCTGGATTCAAATCCCACCTTTAAGTACTATGAATCATGTGCTCTTGGACAAGCCACTTAAACTCGACGTGTCGATTTCCTGGTGTGAAATCGATGCCGGTCATAATACTGTCCCTCTGCCTAGGCAGCAGCTGTGACAATTAAGTTGAAGTATCGAAAGCCTTTAGAGGTGTACACGGTAAAGATTAAATAGATGATTTCTATCAGGCAGTTAATCATCCCGCTGGGCAGTTCTTAAGGCCTGACCATCCCTCCCGGAGGCTTTGTTTTTCTCCAGCAAAAAGGCTTCCTTTGGCCTTCAAGGCTGCGTGTTTTAATGGAAAGATGCTCAATTTGGGAACCAGAGAGAAAGGAGCTGGGATCCCGACTCTCCCCTCCAATCCATGTGACTTCAAGCGACTCCCTTTTCTGGTCTGATCTTTACATCTCAGACTTTTGTGTATATATTCGAGACCTATCATTGTACCTAGCCAAGAGGGGCCCCATGAATGCTGGCTTCTCTATCAATTCAAAGAAACCAGTAGAGGGTGGGAGGTGGGGAGCTGGGGACCAGGGGGGAGGAGAGGTGTGTGGAAGGATCCAGAAAGGAGCCCATATTTTTGGCTTCCAGGGCAACCTTCCCAAAGCCATCCATGGTGGCCAGATCCTGCCTTGCCAGCCTCCCCAGGCCCACCACAGAGCCATCCCGAGGCCAAGGCACCAGCAGGCTCAACACCTCAGGGCCCAGCACACTCCCTCCTCCAACCCCACTCATCCTTCAAGACCCAACCTCGTGCCACCTCCTCCTGGAACTTGGACATTTTCTCCAAACTGGAATTGTCCCCTCGTGGGATCTCCCCCGGCTCTTCTCTTGTACCTTTTTGCAGGGGCTTTGATTCCACCTGGATTTCAGTCCCTGTGAGCTGCTCTGTTCTCCCTGGGAGATGGAAGATTCCAGAGGGCAGAGGCTGGTGTAAAGCGAGGCAGGTGGGGGGCTGGGGGCTCGTAGTCATGAGGTTACCATCAGGCGGTTCCTGGGGCGAGGCACTTAACCTCTCTGCCTTAGCATGAGTCGGGGCGACACTGGTCACCCTTTGCGAGCACCCACTCCACCCTGCTCTGTAGCTGGAGGGCTGCGTGCATTCTGCGGATTCTTAGAGAAGATGGGTTCTTCTCCTTCTTCCGCTTTTGTAGGGAAGGAAGCAGTGGAGACTCAGGAGATAGCAAGAGATTTGCCCCAAGGACACGCAGGCTGTAAGGGGCAGAGCTAGGATTTGAACTCAAGTTTTCGAGTACATGCTCCCAAGTGCCACCTCCTTCACAGCCCTGCAGGTGGGAGAATCAGGGGAGAAGTTGACGGGGGAGAGTTCTGTATCCTATAAAACACGGCACATGGATTTCCGATAAGGAATTTGACCCGGCGACAGCACGCAGATGTCGATTGCCTCGAGCCATCATGATTCGGGTTTTCGAGTCCAGGTGGAGCAAATGATACCAAACCCCCAACCAATCCCTTGCCAAGCCGGGAGACCCACCCTGCAAGAGAAAAAGAGCTGCGGCCCCAAGTCAGGAGATGTGTGTTTACCTCCCAGCTCTACCCTGACACTGCCGTTCTCCCCTGAGCCTTGGGAACCTGTTTTGCTGCGAGGATTTGGAAGCAGCATGTGTGAAAGCCCTGGCACCGTCATGACCATCATCACAGACGAGGAAACTGAAGTTTAGAAAAGTGAAAGAGCCCCTGGCCTTCTAATTCAGGTGAGCCAGCGGCATATTTAAACACCAGACTTGACTGTGTGCGTTCATCTGCCCTGCAAGATGCCTGCACATGGGGTGTTTATATGAGACCTGCAGACCCGGGGGCTGGCATGGCCTGGGTCTATGTCTTTCTCCACGCTGCCTGCCCCCAGCTGTTTATAACGCTATTGGAGTTTATTTCTGCGAGGCAGGCAGCAGCCTGCCCACTCGCACTTCACTTGTTTTACGACTTCCACGTATAAAATGAGCTGAAACCCAGCCAGATAAGGCCTGACCCAGTAAAGAGCCTGTGGAGTGACAAACGTTTCAGCTTGTCCCTGCAGTGGCCACACCCAGTGCCTCCTGTTAGCTGAAACTGCTGGAGATGTGGTGTCCCCGCCCCCAAAGAGGTGGCACCTTTTATTTTTTTTGAAAATTGTGCGAAGATGGGTGGAAGAGGTCTATTCCTGCAAATCGCTGGTTTCTCACCCCACTGGCTCCTTCCTCTAACTGGACTGGTGTAAGGGAAGAGCATTCTAATCACAGGTTCCTGGGCCAATATTAAAGCACCGGCTGTGTGACCTTAGAGCAAGTTACTAAACATCTCTGAGCACTGCTGTCTTCAGCTGGGACAATTCCACATATCTACCACCCGGGCAGGGAGAAATAATAAGACAGAAAAAGCAAAAACAGTGCTGGCAGATGGATGATGCTTGGTTTATGTTAATTTTTTTTCTTTGCCTTACCGTTAGAAAGAGATAATTTTATCAGTTCTTTTTTCAGAAATGCGTTTTGGTCTGCAGAGACGTGTTCGTAAGATGTCGCTCCTGGGAACGTGATAAAAATCACTCGGCCGCATTGCTTGCTGGTTTGTGAGTCTGTATCTAGGAGCTGACTAGATGGCAGCCTGTTGCATTCGTTAAGCTACCAGCATTTATTGTGCACCACTGTAGACCCAGACTGGAGCGAGGAGCCTGGGGGTTGAAGAAACCCAGGTCCAGTCTGCAGGAGCTCGCAATCCAGTGGAAGAGGAGAGACAGCTCCAGCCAGAATGGACAAGCACGCCGGGGGACACCGCCAGGGAGTTATTGCTTCAGACTGTGGGGCTCTGGGGGTGCATCCTGGAAGGGCTGGCATTTTAAGTACCTTAGAATATGAGCAAGCCTCCTGTAGGCAGAGCTGGGAAGAAAAGTTATCCAGGCGTAGGGAACAGTCATGGAATGACTACGGTGTCAAATTTGTTAAACTATAGTGTAGATAAGGGCTTCTGGAATGCTAGTTGGCACCAGAATCACCTGGAGGGTGTGTGAAAAAACAGATCACACAACCGAGATGTCCTGCAGTAGGTGAGTGGGTAAACTGTGGTCCATCCAGACAGTGGAATACTATTCAGCCCTGAAAAGAAGTGAGCTATCAAGCTGTGAAAAGCATGGAGGAAACTTGAATGCATACGACTAAGTGGAAAAAGTCAAACTGTACCGTTTACATACTGTGTGATTCCAACTCTATGACACTGTGGAAAAGGAAAAGCTATGGAGACAATAAAAAGATCAGGGGTTGCCTGGAGCTAGGGAGGAGCGGGGGATGAAGAGACAGAGCACAGAGGGTCTTTAGGGCCGTGGCAGCTACTCTGTGTGATATTATACTGATGGATACAGATCACATACATTTGTCAGAGAGAATGTCCAACACCAAGAGTGAACCGTAATGGAAACTATGGGCTTTGGGTGATTATAATGTATCAATGCAGGTTCATCAGTTGTAACCAATGTATCACCCTGGTGGGAGACGTTGATAATGGGGGAGACTATGAAAGGCTCAGATTCTGTGTCCCCTACTCCTCATTCACACACCGTCAATCTGTCCTCAAACATTTAATGAGTGCCCTGTGCCTAGGCCTAGGTCTGGATCTGAATCCTGGCTCTGTCTCTCACTAGCTGTGCAACCTGGGGCACCCAGCTTGTCTCTGTGCCTCAGTTTTCTCATCTATAAAGGGGGGATGGTAACCTCTATTTGCAGAGTTACTGGAAAGTGCCCAGCCTACTGCAAGCACTCCATAAATGGTAGCTGTCATCAGTCCTTAAGACGTGAAGAGTTCTGCAGGCTCTGGGAAGTCCTGAAGACGCCAGGGTGTCCCTGCTGCTGTCCCAGCAACCTTGGACACCCTGCCAGTGGGACTTGCTCTTGTGCAAGGAGACAGCAAGTCCCAGTGGAAATGCAGGTTCCCTGAGAGCAGTGGAGCTCCCGGAAGCAGCAAACCTGCAGGAGTGCATGCCCCACCTCCCCCAAACTCCAGCATCAACCTTGAGCATAGCTAATGTTCTCCCCGATTTTCCAAACACGCAGAGAGATAAAGTAGCACGTCCAGGTCAACCGGTTAGTCTGGAGCCGCGCAGACCATGATCCAAGCACCCCTGTTCCACAAGCACGTCTGTCCACTCCACGCTCCTGGGATACACATAACACCCAAGTCACCTCTGCCCTGCTGCTCCCTGAGCCGGGAACACCCCTCCTGCCTTCCAGGCTCTTCCAGTTCCAGAATCTTCTGCAAACCCTAGTTCACAAAGCCCCTCCTCCTGGAAGCTTCTCTGTGGGCTCTGGACAAAGGTTTTGGTTTCTCCTCACCTCCCACAGTCCTTTGCCCAAGGCTCTATTACAGCCTTATCTCCACCACCTTAATTACCTGTTTGTCTCCTTCCCAGTGAACTGGAGCCACCCAAGGACCAAGACCTTAACTGAGAAGTAGGTCTATTATCTCCAGGACCTTATCATTCCCCTCCCTGGATTATAGTTATTTAGGTTCCTACCTCCTCTCCCCACCGTGGCTGGCTGAGCTCTGGAATGATTTTAAAACCATGTCACTGTTTGTTAGCCAGTGCTTTCCCAGCAACAACTAGGCTGAGGCCCCTGACAGTTTTCAAATCACAGGTTG
This sequence comes from Globicephala melas, assembly GCF_963455315.2. Classification (NCBI taxonomy): domain Eukaryota; kingdom Metazoa; phylum Chordata; class Mammalia; order Artiodactyla; family Delphinidae; genus Globicephala; species Globicephala melas. The sequence continues at coordinate 71,956,721 of NC_083330.1, forward strand.
GGGACACATGTAGGAGGGAGAGGCTCTGGGAGAGGTGGGGAGAGAGAGAGAGAAAGAGAAGAGAGAAAGAGAGAGAGAGAGAGAAGGCTCGAAATGCTTAAAATGCCCAATGAAGGAACTTCCTGGCAGTCCAGTGGTTAAGACTCAGTGCTTCCACTGCAGGCGGCAGAGGTTCGAGCCCTGGTCAGGGAACTAAGATCCCGCATGCCTCGCGGTGCGGCCAAAAATAAACTCATTAATTAAATAAAACAAAATGCCCAGTGAAGACAGAGTTTACCCTGGTTCAGATGCGTCCCCCAGGGCAGCACCTTTCTCCAGCTCAGCCCTGGACCTGGTCCTGGCTTCCAGCCACCCATGTGGTTGCTGCAGAAGCTGCTTCCTGGTGGAGACCCCAGGACCTCGCCCGCCAGTGTCTGGCTCCGTACTACAGAGGGCAAGCCCAGCCACGAGGCCAGACCGGATCCTGAAGCCGGCTTCGGCACCAACAAGCTGTGTAACTGTGAGCACGTTACTAGGTCCATCTGAGTCTCAGTTTCCTCCACCTTGAAATGGGACTAGGACACCTCAGGCACAGGGACCCTGGGAGGGTTCAGTGAGATGATGGAGCCAGAGCCTGGGGCACAAGGTGGGAACTCTCTTCCTGCTGAAACTGAGCAGGACACTGTGGGGCTCCTGCGCACGGGAGCCTTTCAAACATCTGCTAATCAGGGAAGGAAGGGGATGCAGAGACAAGGGAGGAACAGTCAAGAAACAATAGTACAGCCTTGAGGCAGGTCCCGGTGCTACCTTGAGGGATACACGTAAGAATATCTCTGAGCTCTTCTGCAGAACTAAAACCCGCACCAAATGGAAGATGTTCCAGAGAGAAGGTCACAGTTTGATAGCCTTGAGAAGCTCATCAAAAGATTACCTGAGACCAGATTAAAGGAGTGCAGGCCCTGAACACACCCTGATCCTTATCGAGAGCCCTGCCCTTGAACCATAGCTATAAAACTCCTCACCAACTCCTCCAGGTTGGGACACAGTTTTTCAGGGCACCATCCCACTGTGTCTCCCTTTGCCTGGCAAAGTAATAAAGCTCTTCTTTTCTACTTCATCCAAAACTCTGTCTCCAAGATTTGATTTGGCATTGGCGCACAGAGGCTGAGTTTTTGGCATCAGAACCAGAGACTAAATAAATGAAGTCCAGGACCTCCTGCTTCTCCCACTGTGACTTGTGTAACTGATGGGGTAGCATCATCGCACATACACTTGGGATGAGTGCACTCTGCTCACTTTTCTCTAGTTAAGTAAGTTCTCAATTAAACAACAACAGCAAACATTCATGGCAGCAAAAATCCACTATTTGGGCCCAACCAGCTGTCTTCTCTATTAGATAATAACACTCATTCAACTGACTACTTGTTGCATCTTCAACTACCCATTGTACAGATGAGGAAACTGAGGCCCACGTGGTCAGGCACGGAGCAAGGGTTGAGCAGTTGGGCCAGATCCAAGCCGGTCTGCCCACCAACTGCTCTGGAATCACCAGGGTTCGTGGGGCAACAGGCACCTCCTTTCAGCAGGCCCTCTGCCATTCACTGCCTTTTGTTCATTCAACAAACATTTCTGAGGGCTTATTAAGCACAGGATTTGAGGACACTGTGGAAAGCAAAGCCAGGAAGGCTCCTGCACACACGGGGCTGAGTCTAGAGGGCAAGACACACAAAAACCAAGTAAACAAGGTGACTCTGACTGACAGTGACAAGCATTGTGCCAAGTAAAACCAAGTAAAAAAGAGCCAATGAGGTCCCCTGGGTGGTCAGGAAACACCCACCCACCTCTCACCCATCATCTCGTTTCCTCTTGAGGACACACTTTGCTGTAGGAAGAAGATGGAATGTGCCCATTCGACAGAGAGGCAAACTAAGGGAGGTGGGGTGTATAGGTAAGACCCCAAGCCCTCCACCCTCCAAAAGCTTCCAAAAGGCCAATCTGGGCATAGCCGCCCAGCAAGAATCTGGGTCCCTTCTTTCCTGAGGCTCCCCTGCAGCACCCCTAGCTCCACCAGCCTCTCCATCTGACTTCAGGGAGGCCTTCGGGCAGTCTGTGCTCCACTTGTTTTTAGCAGCCTAGAAGACAGGGCGGAGCAGTGTTATTTATGGCCATTTTGCAGATGTGCCAACTTGCAGCTCAGAAAGCAAAGAGCTGGGCCCAGGGTCACTGCCACTGGATGGCCAGGCCTGGCACCTAAAGTCCCTGTGCCTTGGGATAAAATGATAGGTCTATCTCGCGCGGAGCCGTGGGCTCCAGGAGCAGTAGGCAAGGTCTGGGTGCCTGAACCCCAAGAGGGCTTTTAGCTGGTGCCCAGACAGCCGGGTCTTTTTCTGGTTGGGACTGCCCATCAGCAGAGAGGAGCTGGTGCCGAAAGCCACCCTCCATCTCCCCCTCCTGCCCGCCCCGATCCGGGATCCGGGACGGGACGTGCTGTGCCTCATGCTCCTCCCAGGAATCCCTCAAGGCTGAGAGGTGACTCAGCGCCCGTGGGTGTGGGCCGGTAGGCGGGGCGACCCCTCCCCCACCCACCAGCACCTGCCCTGCCAGCCTGCGTTTTTTTCATCCCCCGCCGCTCCCTCCAGTTTCCTTCCACTTTCCTAGGAGGGACCTCACACATCTGTCATGTCCTCCATATTACCGTCCTCACTCCCTGGGCGCAGTGCTGAGGGCTCCAGGGACGTTCCCTCCTGCCATCCTGTCTTCAATCCTGCCAGGCCGGCATGGGGAAACTGAGCCTCAGAGAGGGACGGTGACTTGGGTAAGGAGCTGAGATTCAAAGCTAGCTCAGCCTGACCCCAAGACCAGGAGCTTTCCCCATGGCAGTCACGCTGAGTGGGGTGGTGGGTCCTTTGGGGGCTATTGACAGCCAACCCCCTTTTGCCCATTTTACAGAGAGGAAGACTGAGGTACGAGGAAGGGAAGTGGCTGGTGGGGGAGAGACAGGTCACCGTGACATTGTCCTAGGACAGGACAATAATTCCCTCTCTGCTCCTTTTCGGGGCGGGCTCTGTGGCTGACAGGCGCAGGGGTCCACCCAGAGGAGGGGTGGTGAATGAATGAATGAGTGAATGAATGAATGAGGAGTTGGGACTGTACTGCCCATGTGACAGTTTACATGTGGTTTTAGAACGCTTGAGTTGTGACCAGAGCAGCCAAAGAACTGAGTTTTTCATTGGATTTCATTTTAATTTGTTAAAATAAAAAGTTAAAAGCTGATAGTCAATGCAGATACTGGAAAAGTTTGAAGTGTGTTTGGAATGGGTTGAGTACGTGAACCTACTTTTTCCAACTGCAAATTTTATGAAATCTAAATACAGATCAAGTACTTCAGATGAAAATTTAGCATCTGAATAAAGATGTACTCTATGTAGTGTGAAATACACACCAGATGTCAAAGACTTGAAAAACAGAATATAAAATATCTCATTATTTTTTTTATCGATTACATGTTGAAATCATGTTGGGGATATTGGGTTAAATAAAAATATAAAATTTGAGTTCAGTTCATTTGCTTCTTTTAACTTTTGAAAACATGGTTACTAGAATGTTTTATGTATTAAATTACATATGTGGCTGGCATTATAGTTTTATTGGATAGCATTGTGTTGGGCAGTGGCTCGGTCAGGATAATTGCACACCTTTTCCAAAGAACTTTGCATCCTCAAGTTCAGAGGGGCCAAGGGACTTGCCCAAGTTCACACAGGCAGGAAGTGGCAGAACCAGGAGAAGAGAATATGCCTATCCTGACTGTCTGCCAGTTTCCTTCCCGCTTTGGGCTTTAATCATAGCTTACTGGCAGGCCCACCTCTAAGTGCTGCACCTGCGTTATCTCACTTAATCCATCCACCTCCCTAAGAGGGACTTGCATTACTCCAGTCCTAAGACAAGCAAACAGAAAAGTTTCATTCCTTGCCCAATACTATATGGTTAGAAATCTGCAGAGTTGGGATTTGAACCCCAGGCACTCTGGATTCTGAGGCCTAAATACTATGTGAACAACGTGGAAGTGAATGGTGCATGGGGCCTGTGGATTGGGCGGCACTCCTGTCACTGAGGCCTTTGGGTGATACCTGGGCCTCTGGGCACTAGGAAGCCCTGGAAGGGGGCGGTGGTGAGCTTGGGGCATGCATGTCAGACGGGAGCTTTAGGAGACGGCTTTCGCTAAGACATGGGGAGGGACTTCAGGGAATGAGTTTGGGTTCCAGATTCCAGGTGCGAGATTGCTAAAGAGCCAGGTGAGAGATGACTCAGGCTCTGAAGGTGATGCAGAGAAGAAAGGACACGGAAGCAGATACGGAGCTTGGTTGCAAAGCCAGCTTGTCAGACGCGCACTGGGCAAAAGCCTGGGGAGTGGCTGAACCAAGAATCTCAGGTGGCAGCCTCACCTGCACAGAGTGTGGCTGGTGGCAAAGACACCCTGGGGGAGAGCTGCGCAGGGAGCCCACCCACCGCCCAGTAGGGCCCTCCTAGGGCCTGGGCCCTACTGGGGACAGCTGGACAGAAACTCGAGGGCATGGGGTTTACCTTCAGACAAATCAGGATTTCAACAGGACCTTGCTGCTCCGTGGCTTCAGGACCTTGTGCTCACGGTTTAACTCTTCAAAGTTGCAGTTGCAGCCTCCCGACCAACCCAGGACGCCAAACACACCAAGTCATGGCATTTCAACCAGACACGGTGCCAGGGAAGATGCCTTCACCCAGCGTCTTCCAAGGGCTCCCTAAACACTAGCTTTAAGATCGGGACAGGAATCCTGGAGGCGAGCGAGCAGGGAGTAAGATGATTGCGTTTGTAAAAGATAGACATATGATTAACTTGGACGAATGCTTAAAAATAGGTTTATTGAGTAGTAATAAAATGTTTGCTTACTTAAAGGAATTACATATTTAAAATTGCAAACACCCACACTCCTCATGCCCAGTTCTTCTTTCCCAATTGTTTCTTTCTTTGTAATACTGATCACTGTTTAATATTCAGCTCTGTGTCATCTATGAATTTATTTTGCTGAAAACCTATCTCCCCCCAATGGAATGTCAGTTCCACTAGAGGAGGGAAGTTTGGGACTGCTTTGTCCATGGAACTCACAGTGCCTAGAACCGCACCAAGCACTTAGTAGGTGCTCAATAATCATCTTTTCAGTGAATGAATGAAAGCATGGTGACAATAAAACAATGACCGAGCATATAATGCGGTGCCCCTGGCAGGAGTGGCGGATGAGGCTAGGAGGTTGGCCCATCACAAGGGCCATGCCTCTGACGTGCATTAGAGGGTCACTATGGACCAGACCCTGGCCCAGGAGCCTTAGAGAAGGAGTCTCACCTAGGAGACCTGTCAGGAAAGGAGAACATGGTCCCCTAAGTCCAAGTGTCTGGCTAGTGCAGCCCAGGTCTCAGGGAAGTCGCCTTAAGCTCAGCTCAATGCCAGGTGCAGGGTGATGAGCGTGACTGTCTGCTGTAGCAAGCCGGCCTGGCCGTCAGCAAGGAAAGAGGGGTGGTGTAGGGGAGGGGCGTTGTCCCCAGTGGGGCTGGGGAGCGCCTTCTGGCTTATCTTGTACCCTGGGTGTGTCCGCTTCTGCTTCTCCTCGCCCCACCCTGCTCCCCTGTTTGCCCTGGATATAGTCATTGTTGCTTTGAAGCTGGCTGGTCACTCAGGGGAATCTGGAAGCTCTTCTAGGAGTTCAATGCAAGGGGGACTCGCTGAGATGGAAAGAGGCAGGCAGTGCCAGGCTGGTCTTGGTGGATGCAGAGCCCTGGAAGGAGCAGCTCAGGACCACCCAGGGGCCAGCGGAGCCAATCTGTTAGCGCTCCTTGGTGTGGACTGTAATGGCGGGGATCCCCTGGGTTCTAGAACTGCCAGGGCCCTGTTCAGATGCACCAGCAAAACCTCTGAGCTCTGTGACCTTGAGCTAGGTACTTCCTCTCTCCAGACTTTGGTTTTCTGCACACGAGCGCGCACACACACACACACACACACACACACACACACACACATACATAGTCATTATTTTTTTGCCTTACAGAGTTAATGTGACTATTAAGTGGCATATATGTAAATGCTCCTTTTCCTCCTTTATACGTGACTTTGAAATCTTTTTAAAGATGATCCACACTCAAGTCATACAGGCTTATTCCAAAAAGATTTGAAGATACAGGAACTCAGAAAGAAAAAATTTAAAAATCACCCGTCAGCAAGAGAACGAGAAGACAAGCCACAGACCGGGAGGAAATATTTCCAAAAGATGTATCTGATAAAGGACTGTTAATCCAAAATATACAAAGAAACCTTAAAACTCAACAATAGAAAATAAACAATCCAATTAAAACATGGGAAAAAGACCTGGACAGACAACTTTACCAAAGAAGATATACAGATGACAAATAAGCATATGAAAAAAAAATGCTCGATATCATATTATTAGGGAAATGCATATTAAAACAACAGCAAGCTATCACCACGCACCTGTCAGAATGGCAAAAAGCCAAAACTTTGACAACACCGAATACCAGTGAGGTTCAGGAGCAACAGGAACCCTCTTACATTGCTGGTGGGGGTACAAAACGGTGGAGACACCTTGGAAGACAGGTTGGTGGTTTATTACGAAAGTAAATATGCTCTTACCGGGGCTTCCCTGGTGGCGCAGTGGTTGAGAGTCCGCCTGCCGATGCAGGGGACACGGGTTCGTGCCCCGGTCCTGGAAGATCCCACGTGCCGCGGAGCGGCTGGGTCCGTGAGCCATGGCCGCTGGGCCTGCGCGTCCGGAGCCTGTGCTCCGCAACGGGAGAGGCCACAACAGTGAGAGGCCCACATACCGCAAAAAAAAAAAAAAAAAAAAAAAAAAAAATGCTCTTACCATACAATTCAACCATCTCCCTTCTTGGTATTTACACAGATGAGTTGAAAACATATGTCCATGCAAACACCTGAACACGAATGTTTATAGCACCTTTATTCATAATTGCCAAAATGGAAGCATCTAAGACGTCCTTCAGTAGATGGACAGATAAATAAACTGTGGTGCATCCAGACAATGGAATGTTATTCAGCACTAAAAAGACACGTGTTGGGCTTCCCTGGTGGTGCAGTGGTTAAGAATCCTCCTGCCAGTACAGGGGACACAGGCTCGAGCCCTGGTCTGGGAAGATACCACATGCCGTGGAGCAACTAAACCTGTGAGCCACAACTACCGAGCCCGTGTGCCACAACTACTGAAGCCCACGCACCTAGAGCCCGTGCTCCACAACAAGAGAAGCCACCACAATGAGAAGCCCGCGCACAGCAACAAAGACCCAGCGCAGCCATAAATAAATAAACAAATTTATTAAGAAAAAAAAAAGAAACGTGCTATCAAACCATGAAGAGACATGGAGGAAATTTAAATGTATATTTTTAAAATTTAATTAATTTATTTCTGGCTGTGTTGGGTCTTCGTTGCTGTGCGTGGGCTTTCTCTAGTTGCGGTGAGCAGGGGCTACTCTTCGTTGCAGTGTGCGGGCTTCTCATTGTGGTGGCTTCTCTTTGTTGCGGAGCACGAGCTCCAGGTGCGCGGGCTTCAGTAGTTGGGGTGCATAGTCTTAGTTGCAGGACTGATTTTAAAGTGATCTGGACAGAACAAAGAGGGAGGGTGGTAAGAACGTCACCTGAGTTTCTTGTGACAGAAAGATAAGTCTTTCCCTTAGCTCAAAGAGCATTTCAGTGATGGAGTTCTCTGTATCCACCTTCTCTGAGAAATTTCCCCATGAATACACCAGAAATGCATTACTCTTTGTCAGTTCCATGGTCAGGGTGACTGTATTACCAAGCCCAACATCTGGCCTGGGGGTCTAACAGGGCAGGGGGCACTTGTCATGTCACCACTGACCATCCAGCAATAAAGCCACTCGGGCCTGGGTTTGAGGCCTGAGGTTGCCACTTTTTAGCTGTGTGTCTTTGGTGAAGTGAATTAACCTCTCTGAGTTTTAATCTCCTCGTCTGTAAAATGGACACAATAACAGCACTCACCTTCTGGGGTTGAGGATTAATGGAGATAACGCAGTGATGCCCATGGGGCACTGTGTAAAGCTCCCAGCATGGGCTGAGGGTTCACCCAGAGGGAGCAAGGTGTTACTATCACAAATCCACACACAGCACTTACTGTGTGCCTTTCCCACAGTTCTAAACATCTCCCTATTCTAACTCATAGCATTTTAGCCTGAGTAGGTGAATTGTTCTTGGAAATTTGTCTACCTGGGACAAGAGACCCTGGGTCTGGAGCTTATTTTGGAAAGAAATGCCATCTCTCCTATGGTGGGACCTGTGTCCTCAGGGAGGGAGGAGACTTTAGGCCTGCAGACCCGAGATGGAGCCGCAGCCCCCAGGAGTTCAGGGTCCTGCAGTCACTTCATGCTCTGAGGCTCATCGTTTCCATCTGTAAACCAAGGGAGGACGGCCTTGATCCCTAGGCCCTCCCAGCCGTAACAGTCTAAAATCGCTTCCCAGAAACATTCAACACAGTTATCTATCCCAAAGGCTTGCAAACTACAACACACAGGCCAAATCTGGCCCAATGCCTGTTTTCATGGGGCCCCCCGGCTAAGAATGGTTTTTACATTTTTAAGTGGTAGAAAAAAATCAAAAGAAGAATAACTTTTTCATGACAGGGGGAAAATGATGTAAAATTCAAATTTTAGTATCTATAAATAAAGTTTTATTGGAACACAGCCATGCTCATTCATTTACATACTGTCTATGGCAGCTTCAAGTTACTGAGGCAAAGTTGAGTGGTTGCCATGAAGACGGTGTGACAGGCCAAGCCCAAGATATTTACTATCTGACTCTTTACAGACAAAGCTTGCTGCCTCCTGGTCTCGAGTTGACTTTTCAGATTACTCACTGTCTTTGGAATATTTCACATTTTTCTTTCTTTCTTCAAAGGTCACTGCCTCCAAAGACCAAGCTGATTTAGAGAACAAAACAGGGTGCATAGACAGTTCCTCTAGCGGGACCCAGCTGCAGGGGCAGGGGTCAGAGGAACAGAAAGCCCACTGCCCAGGTTCTGCAGGTTCGGCTCAGGTTAAGGGTATGTGAGTGAATGGGCTTAGTGCCACCTCCCTCCCCATGACACACTTACTTGCGGAGATGAAGTTTAAAAATGCATTTTTGAAAAGCCCAAAAAAGTATCAAAGAAGAAAAACCTGTCCAGTGAAGTGTGCCTGAGCACATGGGCTTGGAGTCAGATAGATACGCGTTCCGACCCCATCTTTTTACTTCTTAGCCTGTGACCTTGGATGAGTTACATAACCTCTCTGAGACTCAGCTCGTATACCAGTAAAACGGGAAAAATAGTACCTACCTGTAGTAGTCTGTTAGGGCTACTGAAACAAGGTACCACGGACTAGGTGGCTTAAGCAACAGAAATTTATTTTCTTATGACTCTGGAGGCTGTAAGTCCAAGATCAAGGTGTCAGCTGGGTTAGTTTCTCCTGAGGCCCCTCTCTTTGGCTAATAGATGGTCGTCTTTTCCTGGTGTCTCCGTGGTTTTCCCTCTGTACCTGTCCTAATCTCCTCTTTTTATAAGGACACCAGTCATATTAGGCTAGGGTCCACCCTAATGGCCTCTTTTTAACTTAATCACCCCTTTAAAGACCCTGTTACCAAATCTCGTCACATTCTGAGGTTCTGGAGGTTAGGACGCCAACATACGAATTTGGGGGGAAAAAAATTCAGCCCATGACTCTAACTTATAGAATGCTGGGAGGATTGAATGAAATCAGGAATGTTTAGCACAGTTTCTGGAATAGTACTGAGTCTTTAGTAAATGTTAGCTCTGATTTTCATTAACGGTAATTACTATTATTGCTGGCATGGTGGAGCTATTCCATCGGGTGTGGAAGAGCCCTGGAGGGACTTCCTTAGGGTTGGAGGGTATCTCGAGTGGCCTCCCAGCAGCCCCACTGGGTACAACCCCACTTGGCCACTCGCTCACTGCACACCTCCAAGGGGCACCATTCACATTGGTATTACTAATGATTTGTGTGTTGATTAGGACAATTTTTCTGCAGATGTCAGCGGAGGAAAAGGCACTTTTTCTCAAGTCCCCATGAAGTCACTGAGTAGCCCAAGGCAACGCTGCTTCCTAGCCTGACAGAATTTGGTGGAAGAATATGGCACAGAGAACAGAGCCTGGCACGTAGTAGGCCCTCAACACATTTGCGCTGGATAAATGCATGTCAAGAATACCTCTCCCTGACATTACCTAGAATATAAACTGCAGGACAGCAGGGACATTTTCACATTTTCTGTCTCCGTCACCGACGTATTCCAACCCCTACACAGTTTCTGGCACATCGTAGGTGCTCAGTAAATATTTGTTGCACGAAAGAAATGAACCGATTAAAGCAGCCATTCTTTCCTTGCATTAAACACGTCTTTAGCTCATGCCATAGAGACTCGAGATGGGACCCAGTGTACATTTACTGAACACTTACTGTGTGCTGCCTTCTCACCCATTCATTATAGCCTTTCCTCTTCACCCTATTTCTCACCATCACAGCCCCATGAGGTAGATTTTGCGCTGGAAAGAGAGTGCACTGTCAGTCAGATCCAGCCTCTTCAGTCCTCTGAGCTTCAGTTCCTTCTCCGCCAGGAGCAGTAGATGATGGCTTAGCTGAGTGCCTGGCAGATGGTAGGTGCTCAATAAATAGCACTTTCCTTTTCCCCTTTTTCCCTAAGATGGCTGGAATAATTCTCTCTACTGTTTGCCCCTGGAGCTTCAGAGATGATGACGAAGCAGAGCAGGGGAAAGGGGAAGAGAAAGGGAGACCCACCCAGGCCGTGTGGCCGGGCCGAGATGCCTAGGCCTCTCAGACGAGCCAACCCAGGAGCGTTCGGGGAAAGGAAAGCTGCCTTCACCCTCACAGACTCCGGGATGTGTCAGGCAGGCCGCAGCCCCAGAGCCCATCCTGCACTGCAGCCGGGGGTCACAGGTGGCTTTGGGGAAGCCAGGCCCCAGGATAACTGTGAGCACACTGCCCCGAGCTCCAGGCCTGGAGGAAGCACAGGGCGCCCAGGGCCAAGAGCTGAATGGGCCCTTTCTCTTTCGTAACAAACACAGCCCTTGTTTGTAGGTTTGTTTGTGTGTTTGTTTCCCCAGGCTGTTTCTGTTCTCCTTCTCTTCCCACAGGCCCTGGCCTCGGGCAGGCATCTCCCAGATCCCCAGGCTTTGAGACTATCCTGAGCATTGCTCATCTCTCCCCCGGCCCGGGAACACCTGGGGGTCTAAAAGGAAGGGAGGTCTTTCCCCTTTGCAAACGGACTTGGGAAGACAAATATGTCCGTGGAGGGAGCCTGACCTCTAAGAAGTGCTTACCAAGGCCCAGGAGCCATGCAGGGGCTTTGGCATGAATTCTCACGCCAGCCTCCTCAGTGGGGCACCGTTAGCCACATTTGATGGATTAAGTCATCACCTTGCTTGAAACCCTTCAAGCCTCCATTTTGCTGGCCAGAATGGGGAGCTTGGGATACAGAGATTGAAACTGAGCGGCTCCCGTGCCCAGGAACCTTTCTGTTCAGCCTCCAAGAGCTTCCCTGAGTTCCAAAGGGCAGGTTCAAACAGATGCTAATCAGGGAAGGGAGGGGATGCAGAGGCAAGGGAGGAGTGGCCAAGGAACAGTAGCGCAGCCTTGGGACAGGTCCTGGTTCCCCCTCAAGGATACACATGACAATATCTTTAAGCTCTTTACAGAACTAAAACCCAACAAATGGAAGATGTCAGCTTTCTCCATTCCAGAGAAGACCACCTGAGGCCAGATTAAAGGAAACAGAGAAACTTATCAAGAGATTAAGCGAGGGACTTCCCTGGTGCTGCAGTGATTAAGAATCCGCCTGCCAATGCCAGGTACACGGCTTCAGTCCCCGGTCCGGGAAGACCCCACATGCTGCAGAGCAACTAAGCCCGTGCTCCACAACTACTGAGCCCGCACTCTAGAGCTCGCGAGCCACAACTACTGAACCCGTGTGCCACAACTACTAAAGCCCACGCACCTAGAGCCTGTGCTCCGCAACAAGAGAAGCCACCGCAATGAGAAGCATGCGTACCATGACGAAGACCCAACGCAGCCAAAAATAAATAAATAAGATAGATAAATAAATTTTAAAAAGAGGTTACCTGAGACCAGATTAAAGGAGTGCAGGCCCTACACACACCCTAATCTTATCAGCAAACCCACCCTTGAACTATCGCTATAAAACTCCTCACCAAATCCTCCCGGGTCGGGACACAGTTTTTCAGGGCAGGAGCCCGCTGTGTCCCCCTTTGCCTGGCAAAACAGTAAAGCTATTTTCTTCTACTTCACCCAAAACTCTGTCTCTGAGATTTGATTCAGCACCAAAGCACAGAGGCCGAGTTTTCAGCATCAAGGTCTCAGTGCCCTTCTAGCTGCAGTGGTTGAATTTAAACGCAGACCTGCCTGCCCTCCTCCGTCCTGCCTCAAGTTAGGACCCAGACTCAGCACCTGCTCCTTCCCGTTCAGCTCCCAGCTACCTCACCCTTTTACTCACTTCCACTCCACGGCCACTGAAATTCTCCTAAGCTCCCCGGGACTTGCTTCTGTAAAAGGTGGCAACCATTGCTATGGACCTCGGAGAGTGTGGTCAGGATGAAATGATTTCCTTCCGCAGAAGCCCTTAGGTCACTGCTTGGGAATAGATTCCAGCTGTTTTTGTTTCTTCACCTTCAGAAGCATGTCTCGGGGATGCTCTTCTTATTCCCATTTTATCGATGGGGTCACTGAAACAGAGCAATTAGGAAATCAGCCCAAGGCTCTGCACTCCTAGAAATTAGAGCTGGTGTCGGAATTAGCTCCTTCTGGCAAATGCTCCACCCCAGGGTTCAGCCTGCATGGAGGTAGTGCAGGGAGGGGAAGGAGGGGCCAGTCCCCCAAACATCCTGACCTGCAGAGAACCAGGGGGGCAGAGGAAGGCTGGACGCGAGCGCATTTGCAAGGAAGAGTTGATGTACTCACTGGTTGGTAAACTCTGAAGGAGTTTGCAGGAGCCCCGATGTCAGCCCCTGTCCCCACCTTTTGATGCTGAAAACTCGGCCTCTGTGCACTGGTGCCAAGTCGAATCTCAGAGACAGAGTTTTGGGCGATGTAGGAAAGAACAGCTTTATTGCTTTTCCAGACAAAGGGGGCGACAGCGGGCTCCTGCCCTGAAAAACTGTGTCCGAACCCAGGAGCATATGGAGAGGAGTTCTATAGCAATAGTTCAAGGGTGGGGTTGCTGATAAAATTAGGGTGTGTGCAGGGCCTGCACTCCCTTAATCTGGTCACGGGAGATCTCTTGATGAGTTTCTCTGGCTCCTTTAATCTGGCTTCTGGTGGTCTTCTTGAAGAGCTTCCCTGGTTCCTTTAATCTGGAATGAAGAATGCTGACCTCTTTTATCTGTTGGGGGTTTTAGCTGTATAAAGAGCTCAAATATATTGTTATGTACATCCATTGAGGGAGAACCAGGACGCTGCACTATTGTTTCTTTCCTCCCTTGTCTCTGCATCCTCTCCCTTCCCTAACGAGCAACTGTCCTAATCTGTCCTTTGGAATGCAGGGAAGGTCATGGAGGCTGGAGTCTATTCCTTACAGACAAGAAACGGGGGACAGAAAGGCATCTGTGCCCAGGAGCCCCACAGGGTCCTGCTCGGTTTCACTTTCTGGGTATCCCTTCTAAAACCAAGCATCCCTGAGTAACTCAGGGGCCACAGGTCCTTGTGAAGGTGGCTGCAGTGGGGTTGCTATGGCCCAGGCAGCAGCACACACTAGAGACTCTCCCCCTACATCCCTCAAGCTTCCACACAGGGCCGGCCTCCCTGACTCCCATCAGCTTCCTCCCCGACTCCCATCAGCTTCCTCCCCATGGTGCCTCCCCAGCTCCACCCCAACAATGGAGTTCTTGGCTCCCACCCCACTAGAGGGCGCAAAACAAAAGGCCTGCAGACAAAGACAGATCCACCAAGGCCAAGGCTGCGCCTGTCCGTGAGCACACCCTGAGGTCTCACCCAGACTCAAAGATGGTGGAGGGGGAAGCATACCTCCTTCAACCAGGCAGGGTCTCCCCAATGGGATTCTGCAAGTGTGATACCCGCTCTAGGGTAAGGGAGGGCCTTAGCAGGTGGAGAATATGTGTGATGCGGGGACAAGACCAGGTCAACCTAAAGCAAAACAAGAGGGGTCCTCGGATCTCCCCTTGGTGTTGCAGCAGAGGGGTCTTGGGCAAGTCACTGAGCCTTGTTGGGCCGCAATGGCCTCCTCTGTGAAGGGAGGCCAAGACGTCCAATGGTCTAGGCTCACTTCCTCATCTTTCCCCGAGACCACACTCGTCTCAGAGCTGGGCACTTCGCCTCTGTCACCTCTATCCCCAGGGCTCGGGCCACCCTGGCATCTGGGAGCTGGTATTTATTGACGTTATGGAATTCCCTGTGTATGCCAAGCATTCCACGTGGATTTTCCTATTTCACACTCGACACCGTTATGACCTCCATTTCACCAATGAGAAAGCTGAGGCTTAAGAGGGGAAGTCGGTGGGACCTGGTCATTGAGCAGTTAGCGGTAGAGCCACAGTTCAGCCAAGCAGACCGATTCCAGAACCTACCAGCCTAACCACCATTCTACATGAGGGCCACGTGTGCCCAATAGCTGCTTCTGGAACACTCAGCCCAGGCTGTCGAGAGAACTAAATATGTAAAGAAGCTAACATAAGACCTGGTGTACGGGAGGAGCTCGGTAAACCAGATCTGCTTGAATGAAAGCTGTGTCTAGCCCAGAACTGCTGGATGCTCTAGAAATATACCAAGTTCAGGTGTCCTGAGTTAGCGCTGAAGGGATCGCAGATCCAGTCCAACAACATCTTTCCTGCGGAGCAAGTGGTTGGTCGCCTCACGTCATTGATGTTTTGTCTGAGCCTAGGGTAGCACCATAAGCACAGCTGGGAGGTGGAGGCTGGATCCTGGCAGCACTCACTGGTTTCGAAAGAGTTGTTTTCCAATTCACCATTGGTTCATTAGAACTCTGTCTCGTGGGCTGCACGCGGGGAGGAGCATGGAAGAGCGTGAGTCTTAGAACTCTATGGGGGCAGCAGGAGTGGTTGCCCCGCCCCTCTGGGCGCTGGCCACAGAAGCAGCCGTGTTTTCTGGACGTGGCTATTGCCTGGAGGGAATATGATGAGGGCGGGGCCCTAACCTCCCCTGAGCAGCTGTGGGAAAAATAATAATAACAGCCAACTGCCAATGTCTATGGAGTCTGTATTATTAGGGCTGTTCTAAGCACTTTGCATGAATTAACTCATAGATGAGATCATCACTATCATTATTCCCATTTATAGGTGAGGAAACTACAGCACAGAGAGGTCAGGTCATTTGCCAAAGGTCACATAACAGGCAGGTGATGGAGCTGGGATTTGAACCTGGGCTTTGGGGTTTCGGAGTGTTTTATAATAATGCGTTCTCACCTGCTGCCTCTCGGGCTCTGAGCCAGCCTCTAGCCAATTTTTCAGTGGCTAAGGATATAGTCTTACACGGTACTAATAGAAGAATCTTTGTTTGATTTTTTTTCTGAATTATTCCAACAACCTTAGATTGGCCCAGAAATGAGTTAAGATACCTTCCCTGACTCTTGAAGGACAGGGAGAGGAAAAGCGAATCGCGATTTTACAGATGAGGAAATCGAGCCAGAAGAGTTGAGGGATCAGCCCTAGTTCCCACCGCGGGTGAGGAGTGAAGCTGGGATTCCTCCCCAGGTAAGGCCCACTCCCTGCCACACTCCCAGGCAAGCGTAGACGCCCTTTGGCAGAAACGCCAGGCATGTACCAATACTCAACGGGCCTTCCAGGCGAGAAAGCTCCCGCTCTGGGCTTCCAGCGGGCAGGGCTAGTCCCTTATTGGAATTTATAGGGAACAAACTAGAACCCACTATGAAAAAGACCTTCCATTGAGGGAAGTTCAGATTTCTCTGAGAAAAGCTTTCATTTCAGGGACAAAACTCTGTCTCTGGTAGGATAAAGAGACCAAGGTTTGAACCCCAAGTTAGCACAGGATGGAGGAATACAATATCTTCTTTTTGTGCTTGATTCTGTCCTGTCTAGAATTGAAAGTGCTTCAAGGAAAATACCCCCGGTGCTCATGTGTTCCCACCCAGCACTAAGCAGACAGCATCTTGGCTGGAATAATGTTATCCTGTAGGTTCTCCTCCATGATTCCCTCATAAATTCATGTCAATAAAAATCTGAGAGGAACCCAGTGTTTACATAAGGCTCTGGTCTTGTCCTTCTCACTCTTATGAAATTAGACTTGGGAAACAGAGGGGAAAAGAAATGAAAATATGTTCTTTATTTTTTACCTCCTGGTCTTTGCCTGGATGTTTGCATGAAAATTAACAAAAAGAACAAGAAAGAAGAAAAGAAAGATTTATGTTGTCAGGAATCGATACATCTTAGAGGCTGGTGTCCTAAGCCTTGCCCGTTGGAGAACACCCGTCAGAGATCTGGAAGTTAAGGGAGGATCAGAATTCACTGTCTTGTTCTCATCTTAATGATCTGGTTAGGGAATACAGCCCCTTTCAAATCTAGCATTCTAGAATCATACATGAGTTGTGTTTTGTGGGTTTTCTTCCCCTCCTGAAAATGGTCTTAGACATTGCAGCACAGAATTGGTAATTGTGCACTCCTGGATTCCAGTCCTGGCTCTGCCACTCATGACAATGACACCTTTGGAAATTTGTGTCATCCCTCTGCATCCTGGACCCCTCCTCTTGCAAAGGGGGAGGGGGAGCTCATCCTGTCCCCCGCGGGATTACTGTGATGATGAAATGAGATAATTCGAAATGCCCTGGTGGGCTCATGGTGTGTGCTAAGGAAAGTTATTTAGTCTTTTCTCTTTAGAAAACCTTTCCTAATTGGATTTTTTAATTGTAAAGCAATGGATTCTCATTGTATTCAGCCAGAGCATATGAAAGTCTATTTCAGAAAAAAAAGTGAATAATCTTCTTGTGATAGGGATCATGGCTTGCTTACCCAATGTCCATTCTCGATTTCTTTCTTAGTAATAAAAGCTTTACATTACCAAGGCCTACTATAATAAAATAAAATATAATACAATTATTATAGCCAGCTAAAAAACTCTATGTCTCAGCCTCCCTTGCAATTAGGTATGGTTGGTGGGACTTTTGAGATAGATTTCTAAAAGAGGCATAAAACAACTTCTTCTGTGTTCCTGCCCAGGTGTGATGGCTGACGCACCAGTCGCCATCTTGGACCACAGATGGCCTTTGGGGCTAGAGGCCATTAGTCAAGGATGATGAAGCGAAAAGATAGTGCTTGAGCTGCTTACCATCGAGCTACTGCCACATTAGTTCTGGACCATCTTTTTCTGAACTTCTTTTTGTAAAAGCAACTAAACCTCCGATTTACTTAAGCCACTGTTTTTTTGAGTTTGCCATTGTATGGACCTAGATCTAATTATAACTAATAACTTCTCCTCCCCTTCCACTTCTTGACATGGCTGGTATTAACAATCACATCTTTTATAAGTTTATGCTCACAGCAAAGATATATTTATGAATGCATGCCTAGAAAATGATATCATCCTGCATGCCATACTTAGTAATTGCTTAACAGTATATATATCAAGGTCAAGTTCTCAGGCCAGGGCACACAGAACTCCAACAGAATTTTTTTCACATTAGGCTATTAAATTATAGTATGAATATACCATAATTTATTTAACAATTTTTCTAGTGATATACTGAAGAGGTTTCTACTTGCTTTTCAACTAATATAAACCTTGCTGCAATAGATATCCGGTATAAATACCCTCACCACTATGCTTTTATATTTCAGCAGACTGCCACAGCGGGATGACTAGTTCCTGTCCTTTTTAAACCTCACCACCTTCTTCTTTTTATAGATGAGGCAAGAGAAGTCTTGAAAGATAAAATGCCAAATATAACAGAGGGAGACGGGGCAACCCTGCATCCAGAATCCTCCCCGTTATAATCCAAATCCCACACTCCTATTCATCCAGTGTTTGGTAGCAGTGATATTTATTGAAGGAATATCTAAATAATCTTTACAGAAGTAGTGTTCTACCAGCCTCTTCTTGAACTTATCCAGTGGCAGGGACCTCACTACATTTCTTTTCATCTTTGGAGAGTATTGAATGTTCTTTCTTACATGGTGTTATAATCTGATTTCATAAAACTTCTGCTTACTGGTCTCAGTTTTGACTCCCGGAGAACTGGTCTACTTCCTCAAAGGACAGATGAGACTCACCAAGGCAGGCTTAAGAAAGGAATCCAAAGTTATCTACCTGGGGCTCCTGACACTCAGATATTTCTCACGTATGGAGCATAAACAGTTGGTCAGGCAATGAGCATGAGGATGCGAAGAGGAACAGACCTGACCTTGACCTGAAGACATTTACTCTCCGGGGATGGGTGGGATGTCTCACAGCAATGTGGTTCCTCCTCTGACGAACCTGCCTTTGGGGTGACATGAAAACTCATAGTTCCGGTCACAGGGGCACAGTTAGGAATGTTAGGAGTTCGGAGAGGAGAGCATTTGGGTGGGGTTGAAGACTTGTCTGGGAGAAGTAACTGGCCAAGTGGGCAGCCCGTCCTCAACAAACAGAAGAAATCACTTCCTCTGTAAACGTTGATTTGTTTTTCCTGGAAAAGTTTCTTTCTCTTAAGCAGTCACATTCCCATGAGCGCCTCTAGCTTGCTCTCTCCTCCTCTTTCTTTCTCTTTCTCTCTCTCTCTGGTAGAGACAATGTTTAGAAAAACAGGCCGAAAGAACACACCCTTTAGAAGATTCTCTCCTCCTGACCTTCCAAGGAAGCCTGACTCACTTGGTCATCTCAAAGTGGAATCACAGCAAATAAATCTCACTCTTATAAAATACAATATAATTCAGTGGCAAAGTAAAAGGTAAAACTAATGGTTGAAATCTATAGGGATTAAACTTTAGGCAGTAAAAGGGGGCAGGCAAAACTTTGGAGTAGAAAGAACATAAGGTCTAAAGCCAACAGGTCTTATGCTGGAACCCTACCTGTCACTCATGGTTGGGGGGGCTGCCATACCACTTCTTATAATTTCATTTCCTTGTTGTAGACAGAGGATAGAATGGAACCTACGCAAAGAAAGTCTGCGAGAGTGTAAATGAAATGCAATCAATACGTGACCTCTGTAAGGCGCTTGGCCAACTGACAGTGATCGGTGTCTACGAACTCCTCCTTTTGTATTTTCAGGGGGCATGAAACATCCTTCCTGTTCTAGCTGGGTGGCTGAGGACGTACAATAGTCCTCAGAAGTTCAGGTGTGAAGAAAGTGGATCAGAGAAAGCACGAGACTGCACAGCATCAGGGGTCTCTTGAGCCTTTGTTCGAATCCGGTGATGCATAACTGCCCCATGAAGTTACTGAGCCAATGGGTTTGGACCACAGGTTTGGTTCTCCTGTCCAGCATCTGGCTGATTGCACTCGTCGTAAGCCAAGAGGTGATAGGATAAATGCAGTCAGTATAGGGGAAAGGGGCCTGAAGTCTTGTCCTGGTTCTGCCACTAACCAGCTGTGTGACCTGGGGCAAGTCAGTCAACCTCTCTGAGCATCAAGTTCCTGCAGTGTAGAATGGGGGTTCAAAAGCCCTCCTTGCCTCTAGGAAAAGGATATGAAACACTTCGTAAAATGACGTAGTGGTGAGGATGGGACAGCAGAACATAATGACTGCATTAGTTAATGTTCCAGTTTGCCCCTGTAACACATAGCCCCAAAGCAATAATAATTTAACACAGAAATTTAGATTGAATTATCTTCCCCATAAAAGTTTGGGTGGACGGTCCAGGGCTTGTACAGCAACAGCAATCAGAACTTAGCCTTCTTCTACCTCATTGTTCTGTCATTCTCAATGTCAAGCTTACATCTCATGTTCCAAGATGGTGGGCCCAGTTCCACCGACCACGTTATTCCATCTAATGAGCAGAAAGAAAGAAGTTACACATAACCTTTCCTCTCCTATCCTTTGAACCAGAACTAAGTCACATGGCCTAATTACAAAGGACTCTGGGAAATGGATATTTTAGCTGGGTATCCTGCCCAGGTAAAGAGTTTATACCTCAAATAGAAGGGAAGAATGGATATTGGAGACCTCAGTTCCTTGCCGCGTGCATCTCCCCATAGGGCTGCTTGAGTGTCTTTGTGACACGGCAGCTGACTTTCCCCAAAATGAGTGATCCAACAGAGAGAACCTACAGGAGGTCACAGTGCCTCTGAGGACCTACTCTTGTGAGTCGAAACCATCACTTCTACCACATTCTACTGTCAGAGTCACTAAGAACAGCCCACACTCAAACAGGGCAGTTAGTCTCCACCCTTTGAAGGAAGGAGAGTCAAACAATTTGTGGACATATTATAAAACTACCACAGCAAGTTAGTTATTCTTGCTTGCTGAAATGAATCATCCCCAGCTATAAAATAATAGTAACACACAACTCATAGGACTGGGTGGGGGGGCGGACAGCACACGGAAAGCACCAGATGCTTAGTAAGCAGTCAGCAAGTGTTAAGTAATATTGCCATTTCCTGATTTTCTTCTCCTCTCCCAGGCAGACACGCTTCCCATCACCCCACCCTGCCCCCGCATCTGGCTCCATGCCCTGCCCAAGTCCAGCTGGGGTTAAACCTCCCTTCCAGGAACCTCCAAAACCCCACCCTCTGAATTCACCTTCCCTTCCCTGCTCTTCTGTACAACTTTGAACCTCTCCAACGTACCTAGCACCTCTTTTCTGATAAATGGTTATTAGTGTATCTATTGATTTCTTCCCACTGGACTATGAATCAAGGAGTTTTTTGTTTGTTTGTTTGGTTGGTTGGTTGGTTGGTTTTTTGCGTTATGCGGGTCTCTCACTGTCGCGGCCTCTCCCGTTGCGGAACACAGGCTCTGGACGCGCAGGCTCAGCGGCCATGGCTCACGGGCCCAGCCACTCCGCGGCACGTGGGATCTTGCCGGACCGGGGCGTGAACCCGCGTCCCCTGCATCGGCAGGTGGACTCTCAACCACTGCGCCAGCAGGGAAGCCCAAGGACTTTGTCTTATTCAACTATATAAACAAGAAAGTTGTCAGCTGGGGACAGCCAGTGCATCTCCCCGAGTGAGGGGCTGGGGCGACCCACCCCGCCTCCCGCCCTCACTGCCCACGAGGGCCAGCTCAGGCTCCTGGTGAGTGTGGCTATGGAGGGGTCTCCAGAACCAGGGCCCAGAGATCCATGGGGCCCAATCCTGGGCTCCAAAAAGAGCTCAGCGCAGCCGGCTCTGACTTCGAGCACTATGCCAAGCTTCCCGCCACCGCCCCAAGTCAGCTGGAGGGCCCAGAGCCCACCTAGACGGAGGAAGGCCTCGCTATAGTAACGGCACGGAAAGAAGTAAGAAGACATTCTGACGGCAGAGGGAAGACTCCAGTTTACCCGATTCTCTGCACAGAAAATGCTGAAGGTGACCCTCCCTCCCCCCGAAAGGAAACAAAACAAAACTCAGGAAACTCAGCTCGATTGCAGGGTACAAACTACATCGGCGCTACAGAAATCGGTTGCCTTTCTGTACACTCACAACAAACTATCCGAAAGAGAAAGGAAGAAGACAACCCCTTGGGCAATGACGGTAACAACACAAAGAAAATACCTAGGAGTCCATCTAACCCATGACCTACAAGACCCGTAACTCACAAAATGGGACGAGAGTCATACTGATGAAAGAAAATGAAGGCGACACACACCCAACACAGAAAGGTAGGTGGTGCTCATGGATCGGAAGAGTCCATCTGGTGCAAATGATTCCACGCCCCCGAGGCAACCCAGAGAGTCGATGCCATTCCTCTCAAAATACCCACGGATTTTCTCAGACAAGTACAACTAAGAATTCCGAAATGTGTCTGGAAACACAAAAGAACCTAGAGCGTGTCGATACGCGCTTCAGAAAGAAGTGCAGATTTCGGACGTCCCATGCTGCCTGATTTCCAACTAGACTGCAAACCTGCCATCATCAAGACAGCATGGTATTGGCACAGAAGACATCCACACAGATCCAAGGAAGAGAACGGAGAGCCCAGAAGGAAAGCCATGCTTGTGCGGTCAACTCGTCTCTGACAAAGGAGGTGAGAAGGTCCCATGGGAACAAGATAGCCTACGCGATGAGTGGCACCGGGGAAACTGCACTGCTCCATGCACAAGCAGCACACTGGATTCCTTTCTCGTGCCACACACAACAAGAACCTCACACCAAATCGACTACCGCAATGTCAAACCTGAAGCCAGGCTAGGCCTAGAAGAAACCCATGGGCAGTACGTCCTCGGACCCCAGTCTTGGGAGCAGGTCTGTGGATCAGTCTTCTCAGACAAGGGAAACAGAAGCACAATAAAGCCAGCTGGGGCTCCAGGTGTCTGAAAAGGATTTTCAACAGCATAGGCAAAGCGTCCACAGCAGAGCGAACGAGAGAAAACAATGATTTGCAAACGACGTAACTGAGAAGGGGGATCATCTGGAAAACAGAAGGAGAAGTCGCACAACACAAGCCTTCGAGACATAAAAACCCTAACCAAGGGCTTCCTTGGTGGTGCAGTGGTTGGGGGTCCGCCTGCCGATGCAAGGGACGCGGGTTCGTGCCCTGGTCCGGGAGGATCCCACATGCCGCGGAGCGGCTGGGCCCGTGAGCCATGGCCGCTGAGCCTGTGCGTCTGGAGCCTGTTCTCTGCAACAGGAGAGGGCACAACAGTGAGAGGCCCACGTACCACAAAAAAAAAAAAAGAAAATAAAGATAAGAGTTGGCGAGGATGTGGAGAAAAGGGGACCCTCGTGCACTGTTGGTGGAATGTAAACTTGTGCAGGCACATGGAAAGAACAGTAGGAAGGTGCTTCAAAAAATTAATAATAGGACTACCATATGATCCAGCAACTGCACTTCTGGGCGTTTATCCCAAGGGAATGAAAACACTAATTCAAAAAGGTACCTATACCCCCATGTTCACCGCAACATTATTTACAATAACCAAGACGTGGAAAAAATTTAAGTGCCCATCGATGGAAGAAAATCCCCTTTTCTCTGCATGAGGAGAAGCAGCCCTCCTGGGACCTGCCTTCCAGGCTGCAGTGTCCTTCTTGGCTCATCTTGGAGTGAGTTTGGAATCTGAACAGGAGGACGTGAGAGCTGCCCAGGGCCACCCGAGTAGCTCTGCCTTGGAGGCCAAGGAGTGAACCTAAATTTCTCCACCAGCTCATGGACGTCTTTACATTTTAAATTAGGATTCCCAGTTCCTGGAAGCCCAGCCGGGGCTTGGTAGAGGAGACAAGAGAGGGAAAGAAGCTGTTTTTCTCTCCCTCATTCACTTAATAAGTATTTATGGACCAGAAACTTCCCACTGGGTATAAATTGGTGAATAGGAAAGACAGAACCCTTGCCCTGGGTGAGCTTAAAGTCTTGTGAAGGCAAAATACAATAAACAAGTGAACAAATAAACAAATGCATTATGTAATTGTGATACATGCTCTGAAGGAAAGAATAGGACTAGAGAGAGAATGAGAAAATCACAGGGGTTGGGGGAGAGGGGGACCGACTTAGTCAAGCTGATTAAAGGAGAGTTTCTGTGCAAAGGAGACATTTAAGCCAAGACTTGGAGGGTGAAAGGAAGACAGTCAAGGCAGCAAAGCATTCCAGGCAAGGGGTCAGCCCGTGAGACCCGAGGTGGGAGAGGGCCTGGATCACTGGAGGAAGTGAAAGGCAGCCGGGCGAGGATGGAGACGGGACCCAGGCCCATAGGGCCTCAGAGCCGGTGGGAGGAGTTGGACTTTATCGGAGGCACCTGGGAGCCCCCCTCCCCCAGTGTCTGGCGGGACACTGAGCCCTTTGGGAAGCTGCTTATCTCCTACTAGGCTGGAGGTACGGGAGGCTGTCACAAGCCCCCCGTCTCTCGGCATAAGCTCTGGAGACCCGGAGCTCAAGCCAGGCCTCGGCCACCCCACAATAGGGAAGTGTGCATTCCCACAGTATTTTTAACACAGCACAACACACGCTCCTCTCTTCCTGCATGGCTGAGGCCCTGAGCCAGGTGGGGCTAGTCACCAGGCTCCACCCTGCACCCCTGACCCAGCTCTGGTGGCCCAGAGGGTAGGGTGGAGGCAGGAAGTGGCCAGGACACCCGCCTGCAGCTGCACACACCCACCGCTGAGCTTTGGGCAGGGCAGCAAATGCAGGCCTGGGGCTGGCTGGAGGGACGCAGGAGTCCTTGGAAGAGAACCCAGGCCAGGCCAGACCTCTGGGAACCACGGTGGTGTCCGCCCCACAAGGCTGAGAGTGAGGTGATGCAGCGCCCATGCCCAGCAGGGAAGGAAGAGTGGGGATGCTCAGAGGGCCTGCAGGGGTGGAGTGCAGAGGGAGCGGGCAGTTCCTTGCATTTGGTTTCCTTTATCATCCAAGTTATTTGATTGTATGTTTCTAAGAACATATTGCGAAAGAGGGTCAGTATTAGTTTCCTGTGTCTGCTGTAACAGGTGACCACAAACGCAGTGGCTTAAAGCAACAAAAATGCATTCTCTCACGGTTCTGGAGGCAGAAGTCTTACATGAAGGTGTCGGCAGGGTCGGTTCCTCCTGGAGACTCTGAGGGAGGGTCCATCCCTTGTCCCCCTCCCAGCATCCGGTGGCCGCCAGTAGTCTTTGATTTTCCGTGGCTTGTACACGCGTCACTGCAGCCCCTTCCTATGTTTTCATATGGCCTCTCCTCTGTGTCTGTGTCACCAATCTCTCTTTCCTTCTCTTATAAGGACCCCTGACATTGGATTTAGGGCTCATCCTATACGCAGCGTGATCTTAACTAGAGATGCTCAATTACATCTGCAAAGACCCTTTTCCAAACAAGGTTGAATTCACAGTTTCCAGTGAACATATCTTTTCGGGGGTGGAGACACCATTCAGCCCATGACAGGGTCCCTGAGATTCCCCAGACTCCCAGAAGGGGTTCTTTGAGGATAAGCGTTGTGACTTTGGGTCTCCTCTGTGCCGTGAGCACGACGGTGCTGGCTCGCAGGGCCCGGGCAGGTGTCAAGCAACAGGGATGGCTGCCCTCGTGAGCTCAGCAGAGGCCACGGTGTTCTCTCTTGTCTCCTCCCCTTGAGTAAGGGGGTCTTCCGACTTGAGAATAGAGGGGTTTTAGCTGCGGCTGCCCCAGGCCCCTGGGGACAGAGGGGGGAACTGAGACCCGCCAGTGGTGGGCCAGGGCCCAGGGGAGTCACTGACCAAGCTGAGAGCCAGGCCAGGGCTTGGGCTCTGGGTCTTGTATCACCTGGGAGAGGTAGCAGAGGTGAGAAAGGATTTGTCTGGTTTGAGAAATGGAAAGGAGATCAGCGTGGCCGAGGTGAAGTAGGCACTGAGTGAGGTCGACATGCAGGCAGGGCCCTGATGCAGAGGCGCCGCTGTACCCATGGGAAGATGGTCAAAGGAGGTCCCACTCCAGGACGGGCTGCCCACACGTGATCTGTCCCTCAGACAGCAGACCCCAGCCACCTTCCCAGATCAGAGCCTGCTTTGGAAGGAGATGCAATGAACCTCTTCCTGCTAAGGCCAAAGAGTGCTAGGACAGTCAGGTTAACCTTTTCAGAAGCACAGCCTTCTTTGGACCAGGACTCTGAGAGGATGTCACCTGTAGGAACCCTCTCTCCAACAGACAGGGCAGCTGGATTCAGAGAGGGGACTCGACTTGCCAAAGTCACACAGCAAATTAGCAGCAGAGCTGAGCCCCGAGCCTGGGGGTGTCTCCAGGTGCTCAGGCTGTGTGAGCAAGTGCTCAGCCTCTGCATGGAATTCTCCTAGTTCCAAAGCTCTCATCTTACAGATGAGCAAGCCGGGGCTGCCCGCTGAGAGTTTCTTTGTTGGTTTGGGAACAAAAGAATAAAACAACGTGTTATATAGACTCTTGTTTTGCTCACAAGCTGAGGTCTCCTGGGGCAGTTTGCTGGGCACCCCAGAGTTGGTGATTCTGTGCATGAAGTTTCTGTGTGAAACTTCAGGCCACCAGAAACCAGAGAGAAGGAGAAACCTTCTCTGGGTCTGGGATAAAATGAGGGCGTCTTCCTAAAACCTCTGAGGAATAGCCTTTGGCTCATGACCCTTGATTCCAAGGTTGCTTCTGTTCTGAGAGTCGCTTCAGGGGGCTGGTCAGAGGGCGTCTGTGTC
Organism: Globicephala melas; assembly: GCF_963455315.2. Lineage (NCBI taxonomy): Eukaryota > Metazoa > Chordata > Mammalia > Artiodactyla > Delphinidae > Globicephala > Globicephala melas. The sequence continues at coordinate 71,982,989 of NC_083330.1, forward strand.
TGGCAGAACAGACTCTGTATCCTGGAACCCCCTCTTCCCTGCTGTGTGACCTCAGGCAGGTTGGTTGACCTCTCTCTGCTCCGCGTCTCCCACATGCCCCGCTCAGGGCTGCCCAGAGGTGAAGTCCATGAGAGCCTGTTCCTCATTCCACTCAGACCTGGAGGCAGTCCCTTCCCAGTGGTACAAACAGGAACTGAGCCGGCTGGGAAGGCTGTTGAAAAGAACTTTCTGGCCGAGAGGGTGTGTTTGTGCAGTTTGGTTCTCTGCCCCCTGTGCTCTGGGAAAAGTTCCAGACCTGAGCAAGTTTATCAGATTCCTTTCTTTACCCACCCAGCCTTGAATTTCATGGAAAACAAAACAGAGAAGAAAAAACCCAAAGCAGTCTAACACTTGAGTCAGTTATCGCATGGAGTTTGAAGTCTTTTAAAGCTGAGTTTCTGTACTTGACCATCCACTAAATGGATGTTTTTGTTTTGTTTTGCTTTTTTAATAAATTTACTTATTTTATTTATTTATTATTTTTGGCTGTGTTGGGTCTTCGTTGCTGCCTACGGGCTTTCTCTAGTTGCGGTGACCCAGGGCTACTCTTCGTTGTGGTGCGCGAGCTTCTCATTGCGGTGGCTTCTCTTGCTGCGGAGCACGGGCTCTAGGCACACGGGCTTCAGTAGTTGCGGCTTGCGGGCTTCAATAGTTGTGGCTCGCGGGCTCTAGATTGCAGGCTCAGTAGATGTGGTGCACCGGCTTAGTTGTTCCGCAGCATGTGGGATCTTCCCGGACCAGGGCTCGAATCCGTGTCCCCTGCATTGGCAGGCGGATTCCCAACCACTGCGCCACCAGGGAAGCCCTAAATGGATGTTTTTAGGCAACACGTTTCAAGCCCTCTCAGCCTCAGTTTGCTTGCTTCCTGGGTGTAAAATGGGCATAGTAACAAAGATCGTGCCGTGTGTTGAAGGATGAGCAATCATTCCCTGGAAAGTATGCCCCACAGTTCTTGGCCTGGAGCCACGATCTTAGTGGGACCGAGATGGCTAGTGTTTCTCTGGGCTAGCGCTTCCCCACACTCAGACTCACCAGCCCCTCCCACACATGTCCATATTCCTACTGCCCAGAATATGGTTTTGTTTTTTTTTGTTTGTTTTTTTTTTTGCGGTACGCGGGCCTCTCACTGCTGCGGCCTCTCCCGTTGCGGAGCACAGGCTCCGGACGCGCAGGCTCAGCAGCCATGGCTCACGGGCCCAGCCGCTTCACGGCACGTTGGATCTTCCCGGACCAGGGCACGAACCCGCGTCCCCTGCATTGGCAGGCGGACGCTCAACCACCGCGCCACCAGGGAGGCCCCAGAATATGTTATTTTATATGGCAAGAGGGACTTTGCAGATGTGATTAAGCTAAGGATCCTGAAATGGACCAATATAATCACAAGGGTCCTTATGAGAGGGAGGCAGGAGAATCAGAGTCAGAGACAGAAGGAGGGGATGTGACCATGGAAGCAGAGGGAAAAAGGTGATGTGGAGCTGGCCAGGAGCCAAGGAATGTGGGCGGCTCCTAGAAGCTGGAAAAGGCCAGGGTCGGATTTTTCCCCTGGAGCCTCCAGAAGGAACACAGCCCTTCCGGCACCTTGATTTTAGAATTTGGACCTGCAGCACTGTAGGGCCATAAATCTGTGTCGCCTTAAGATACTGAGTTTGTGGTAATTTGTTACGGCAGCCACAGAAAACTAATACAAACCTTCAAGAGACGAGGATGCTGAGACCCTGGTGCTCTCGGTTTCTGCACTTTCCTGGTTCTGTGCCTCCAGCCTTCTCTCCAGTTCTGTGAGCTCCCTGGCATTCTGCGTGGCACAGGCTCCCAGCACCCAGCTCGGCGCTCCTGGGCTCCCCCAGCTGGGTGTGTTCTTTGCCACGCGTGGTGCCGTTTACACCCCTGTGGATGCTCCTCTAGCCATTTATTTCTTTCACATTTGGGTTGACAGTTGTGACTCATAGCAGCTGACAAAACACATGCAGATGATGGTTTGGACTCGTCGCCTGTACTGAAAGGAAAAATATGATGCTGGATGTAACAAAAGAGAGTTTTCAAGTTAGTTGAGCTGCCCTTCAGAAAATGTTGGAGGAAAAACACAAGACAATTCGAGTCTAGAATCCCCCTGCAGCCTGGGAGAGTCGACTCCAATTGTCTGAGCTCTGGTAGCTGGCAGATGTGACTTTGAGGTTTGGAGAGAGAAAAGCAGTGCTTGCAGGTATGTGGGATACACAGAAGCCAGGCGAAAGACACTCCATCCAGCTCTGGGCTCACCGCTCCCATTTCCAGGAAGGTTTTTCTGGTGCTAATGGGCTGAGCCTCTCAGAGTCTCCAGTTACCTTTTGAATTCCGTATGCCTCTCATTAGACGTCGTCAAGCTCCTGGAGGTCAAGGGCAGATTCCCCTTTGTCGCACCTGACTGGTGCCAAGGGCCTGGTGCGCACAGCGAGTGCCCCGCGGACACATGCAGAATCAAGCTTTCGCTTCTCTGGCCTCCTCTCCCGAACTGGGCAATGGCAATCCTTTTACATCTCCAACACTTTACATTTACCAAAACCTTTTAGGAAGGTCCAGAGGGAAGAACGTGTGTCTGAGTTCAAGTTCCAATGCCACCCACGCCTTGGCCTTTGGGAAACCTCTCCCACTCTTCAGCCGTGGACTGTGGGTAATAACACCCTCATGGGTGGACAGGAGCAGCTCTCAGCAGATGCACCTCACAGCGCCCAGCACAGGGCCTGCACAGAGTGAGCTCGGTAAGTGTCGGTTGCTTGAACTTGGGGGGCTATGTCTAGAAGTCAAGTTCCCTCTCTTTCCCCACCGTCTGCCTTTCTTAACCTTCATCCTTTTCCCTTGGCCTCCAGTGTCTCCTCCCTTCTGAAGCAGGAGTGATCTGTCCAAAAGGCAAGACTGAGCACTGATCTCCACTTGCTTTATACCTTGAAGGCTCCCCCTTGACCTCAGTCTAAAGGCCCAGCTCTTAAGCATGGCTGGCAAGGCCCTCCCTGCTCTGGTCTCGCCCTCTCCCTCTATGGGCCGCTTTGCACCTCTCCCTACAGCCACATGGAATGCTTCTAGCTGCCCACCCACCTGGGGGTGGTTAGGCCTCTGTGCCCTTTCTCCATCCCTTCCCTCTGCCTGTCATGCCAAGCTCATACAGGGGATCGAGAGCAGTGGTTATGGGGTGAGCTCTACGGGGCCATAATCCCAGTTCTCCCACCTCCTTGCAGTGTGGCCTTGAGCACGTGACTTAACCTCTCTGGGCCTCTGTTTCCTCATTGGTCTGAGCGGAAAATCATATACTTCCTTCTGAAGCACAGCGGATGATTTCATGAATTTTTGCTGGTAGAACTTAGTGCTCGGTTTACCTGTGATATGGTATGATCACTGTTCCTTGCTTTAGCTTAGAGGATCTTTTTTGGTATTTTGAGGCTCAGCTCAAACGTTAGCTCTTCCATGGAGCCGTCTTTGAAATCTCTTATTATTTCTGCGTTGCTGTCTCTTTCTCCCTTCAGTTCTGGCAGTGTTTGCTTCATGTGTTTGGTAGCTCTGATGTTTGGTGCATAAACATTTATAGTTATTATATCTTCCTGGAGAATTGACCCATTTATCATTATATAACATCCTCCTTTTTTTTTAACGTCTTTATTGGAGTATAACTGCTTTACAATAGTGTGTTAGTTTCTGCTTTATAACAAAGTGGATCAGCTGTACATATACATATATCCCCATATCTCCTCCCTCTTGCGTCTCCCTCCCACCCTCCCTATCCCACCCCTCTAGGTGGTCACAAAGCACCGAGCTGATCTCCCTGGGCTATGCAGCTGCTTCCCACTAGCTATCTATTTCACATTTGGTAGTGTATATATGTCCACGCCACTCTCTCACTTCGTCCCAGCTTGCCCTTCCCCCTCCCCGTGTCCTCAAGTCCATTCTCTATGTCTACGTCTTTATTCCTGTCCTGCCCCTAGGTTCTTCAGAACCGTTTTGGTTTTTTTTTTTAGATTCCATATATATGTGTTAGCATACGGTATTTGTTTTTCTCTTTCTGACTTCACTCTGTATGACAGACTCTAGGTCCATCCACCTCACTACAAATAGTTCAATTTCATTTCTTTTTAAGGCTGAGTAATATTCCATGGTATCTATGTGCCACATCTTCTTTATCCATTCATCTGTCGATGGACACTTAGGTTGCTTCCATGTCCTGGCTATTGTAAATAGAGCTGCAATGAACATTGTGGTGCATGACTCTTTTTGAATTATGGTTTTCTCAGGGTATATGCCCAGTAGTGGGATTGCTGGGTCGTATGGTAGTTTTATTTTTAGTTTTTTGAGGAACCTCCCTACTGTTCTCCATAGTGGCTGTATCAACTTACATTCCCACCAACAGTGCAAGAGGGTTCCCTTTTCTCCACACCCTCTCCAGCATTTATTGTTTGTAGATTTTTTGATGATGGCCATTCTGACTGGTGTGAGGTGATACCTCACTGTAGTTTTGATTTGCATTTCTCTAATGATTAGTGATAACATCCTCCTTTGACTCTTACGACAGTTTTGACTTAAAGTCCGTTTCTCCTGTTATCAGTCTAACCAAGCCCACTCTATTCTGGTTACCATTTAGATGCAACATCTTTTTCAATCCTTTCATTTAAAAGTGCCCTTAAAAAATTGGGGTTCTGTTACCAAAAGGATGGATTTAGCAGTTAGCAGTCACCTCTAACCTACTTTTCCATTATTCATAACAGAATATGTGAAGGAAATTGTCAATAAGCACAAACATTTCTCCTTTCCCTCAGCTTGCCTTGTCCCTAACAGTATTAATTAATTAAAAAAAAATAAACTAAACTAAAATGGACCAGTGTGATGTCCCCTTCTTCTTGAGGAGTTTTCTGATAAACCTTGCCATGCATTTTGGGCTTCCTTCCCTCTCTGCCGTCTTTCAGGTTCATTGGTACTCTATCATAATAGTCTCATATCTTGAAAGTCAATATGAGGGGTAGAATCCTAAGGAAATAATCTGAGATGCAAAAATAATGCCGAGTCCAATGTTAGTCATCAGAGTGTTTGGTATAATGCAGACGTTTGATACCATCTTGATGCCCAGCTCTTATGTACTGAGCAGATAAGGCGAAGATAAACCCCAGTGTAGGATGATAGGCAGTCACAAAAGGCAGGTTTGCAAATATCTGTTTAACAAGAAAATAAAAACTCAGGATATGCTAGGTTAAAAAGCAGAATAGACAACTGTAAATACATAAAACTATAACTTCAATCACCAAAAAATGTGTGTAATAAAAATAATCTGAAAGATAAATTACAAAAATATTCCCAATGCTTATCTCTGGGTGATGGGATTTCAGGTGTAATTTATTCCTTTCCTTTCACATTTTTGTATTTTTTAGACTTTAATGTGCAAGTATTGTTTCTAGAGTCATGGGGGAAGAGAAATGCATATAACCTCATGCAATGGCAGGAAACAGGTTCACCCAGTTTGGATTGCATGGGTGGGACGTGGTGGGAGTGGCATCTGGGTTTATGGTTCCCTCAGTGGAGTTGAAAATGAACATTCCTTCCAGAAAACCCTCAAAGGGTGGAGAGGGAAGGGCTCTGAGCTCATTAGACCAGAGTTTCTCTTCCTGCAGCCCCAGAGGTGGTCAGAAGTGGACAGGTTGGTCTGGGGTTGGGGCAGGATCCTATGCCGTCCACTGGGACACACGTGGTCTCACCCAAAGGCAGCAGCATCCCAGGAAAACCTCTGTACCCCTGCCTGTGGCTGATGCTCTGGACGCCCACCCTGGCTCTTTCTGAGGCTCACTGCTTCTTTCCCCAGGACGGAAGCACCCCCAACCTGAGCAGAAGCGGCCTCAGCCTGTGCTCAGAGGGGCTCGGGGGTCCCAGGAGCCGCTGTGACCAATGGCAGGTGGGAGTTGGTGGCTGCAAGTCCAGCTCTCTCGCCCTTCGGTGAGACAGTGCTGAGTCAGGTTCTCTGCCGTCTCCCAGACAACCCCCGTAGGAGCGAGCCCCAGGGTTCCACAGCCACGACCTGCTCACGGATGCATCCGGCATTGGTGTCCGTCCCTTCCCTGCTTCAGTCTCCCACCCCTGCTGCTTCCTGAGAACATTTCCCCAAAAAGCTACCGACACGCAAATCCTCGTGTTAGAGTCTGATGCTTGGGAGACTCAACCTGAGACTTGGCAGCTCCTGCTGGCTCTGCCTCCTCTGGCATTTGGAACATTCTTTACTCCTCATTGATCTTACCCCCAGGGACACATGAGAGGCAATTGTCTTGTCCCAGGCACTCACTCCCGTTCCCAGATGTCTGGTGTGCCCTGCCCTCCTTTCTCTAGCTCCCTATGCCCTAACCTTTGCGTAAAGACCCATCTGTGCTTTCTTTTCTGGTTTTGCACAGTTGGCCGCCATTATGTTCGGGTTCTCTTCTCCAGCCATTTCCCTGATTCCTCAGGCATTTATCACTCTGCATAAGAGACTGTCAGTTGCTGTCTTCCACCTCTCATCTGCCCCCATGCAATCCGCTCTTCCTTTAAGCCAGATGATAAAATGGAAACTCCCAAGGAGTTTGCTGGAATCATTCAATGAGCTCGAGGGTGGAGGAGACAAGAACAGTGCCAGCACCCACCAGGTGCTCGGTTGGCCCCCCCTGCTGGCTATACATCAGAGGTGTCCTAGTGCACCTTGGATTGAGTTCTGCTCCTTATTTGGGGCCTGGGACCAGGAGGGTGGCCCAGAGAGGCAGCTCAGCCTGGCCTTGTGGGTGGAGCAATATGTCTCATGATACATTCACAGAAATCACACCGTTGGATGGATTCCTACTGGCCCAATTGATGGCCAACTATCAGCTTGGAGTGGTCCGTGACACAGCAGCCATCTTGCTAACAGCAACAACAAAGGCAACAATAATAATGACAGTTATCTCTTGACCTTCAAATGACTTCCCATCTCCCATGCACAGAAAAAGCCAAAAACTTCACAGTGGCCACAAGGTCATATGTAATCAGCTCTCCTTTCCTTCTTTTCTGATCTTATCTTTTCCTCCTCTCCTTTTCTTGCCCCAGTAATGTGAAATATAAGATACAAAGAGAGGAGAGATAAACAAGGAAGACAAACCAGAAAATATTCAACTTATTCTTAAGTAGGGTTTCTGAGAAAGAAAACGAAAAATGGGAGAGAAATTATACACATATGTATTAGAGCGAAACTTTCCTGAAATAAATACACAGATTAAATAGGCAAAGTCCCAGGGGAAAAAAGCCTGCAAAATAACGAATGCCAAGATATAGTTATTGAACTTTAATGCTAAGAGAAGGACCAGAGTGTCCATGAGCTTTTCTTGGAGGAAGAAAGAAGAAAGCAAGAGAAAAACCAGTTGATATGAATTCCTGTCACCCAAGCGATAAACCAAACACAGGACCCTGAGTTGGAGAAGCTCCACAGACTAATGATGAACATCTAGCCCATTTAAATGCCCAAGTGATTCAAAACAAATGCAAGAATTATGGTTCTGAAATAGAACACAAGTTGTATCAAATTTAATATTGAAAACCTCTATATTCAGAAAAGTGTCATAACCGGGTGGTAGAAATGGAGGAATGTTAGAAACATGCATAAGGACGTAGATTTCCTTTTCGTCATCATTCATTCATTCAACAAATATTAGTTGAGCACTTACTGTGTGTCAGAACAAGGAAAAGTCCCTGCTCTCATGGAGCTGACATTCTACTGGGCACTAAGACAATTATTCCTGCTACTTGCTTCGTTTGGGGCCTTGTTATGAATCCCTTGAAGAGTTTCAGAACCCACCATGCTTGTCCATGCTTTTTAAGTGTCCTTTTTGCCTGGAACGCTTTTCCCACCCTTCGTCTGTTTTGCTTTGTTAACTCCCACTCAACTTTAAATACTCAGTTTAGGCATTACCTCTTCCAGGAAGCCTTCCCTGATCTCACACTCTGGCTGTTTTAGGTATCCTTCAAATGTGACTTCTTCAGCCACATCTCCTCTCCTTAACCCTGAGAGCTTTTGCTATCTTGATATTTATCATACTTATTGTAAGTGGCTTTTATCCATCTGTCAATTCTTTTAGAAGCTGAACTATTCAAGACATAGATTATGTCTTTTGTGTCTTTGTATTCTGAGCACAGTGCCAAGCAGAGAAATAAGTACTAAATACTGTAAATGTTTATTAAACAGATAGATAAGTAGATGAACTGAGGCTGGATGGATGGGAGGATGGATGGATGGATGGATGGATGGATGGATGAATAGGTCAGTGAATGGATGATGAATGAAAGAATGGATAGATAAATAGTTTAATGGATAGATGGATGGATGAATAGCTGTATGGATGGATGAAAAATTAAAGAATGGATAGATAGATTAGTTGAATGTAGGTATACATGTATGTATTTATGAATGAATTAAAGAATGGGTGGATGGACAGTTGGATGGATGATGGATTAAAGAATGGATAGATAGTTGAATGCATGCATGGGTGGATGGGTGAGTGGATGGAAGGACGGATGGAAAGAAGGTAGCGGATGAGCTGGTCTCTCCTCGTGCAGCATCACCCTCTGTAATCCACACTTCATCTTATTGTCATAACCTAGAAACCTAAGCATGTCACACAGTGCTCTCAATCTTTCTCCTTCATCCCACTGGCCACTTAATAAAGTCCAGGCTCTTTACTGTGACGTATGATGCCCTCTGTGATCTGGTTTCTTCTCTCCTCTCCAGGCTCCTGCCTCAAAGCCACGTCGGCCCTCAACTCAGCCAACACTTGTTACATATAAGCAGCCCCATGCTCTAATCTGGAAGGACAGTCAGCTCCTCGACACGGCCTCTAACTGGCCTCTTCTCCCCTTTATGCTTTTGCTTTTCCTCCTCCCTCCTCTTGGAATTTCTCAGGCTTCTTTTTCTCCTTGGTGGTCCTGACACTCCCTGTATAGAATGACATCTTTACAACCGAAACTCTCTAATTTGCTTATTTGTTTACTTGTTTGTCATCTGTACTAGCCTGTGAATTCCTTGAGAAAACAGCCCTAAATATTGTTCACTTTAGAATAAGATACTACACCTGGCAAAGAATAGGTACTCAGTAAATATGTGTGAAAATATAATTGTGTGATAGGCGGACTAATGGCCCCTAAAAATGTCCACGTCCTAATTCCCAGAACCTGTGAATATCTCACTTTACGTGGCACAAGGAACGTTGCAGATGCGATAAAGTTAAGAAGTTTTAGACACGGAGATTGTCCTGGATGATGTGGGTGGGACCAAAGTAACCACACAGGGCCTTCAGAGATGGAAGAGTCAGAAAAGGAGATATGATAGAAGCAGCTGTCCCAGTGAAGTGACTGCTGACTTTGAAAGTGGAGGGAGGAGGTGGGGGGAGAGGTGAATAAAAGTGGGGCTTCCCTGGTGGCGCAGTGGTTGAGAGTCCGCCTGCCGATGCAGGGGACGCGAGTTCGTGCCCCGGTCCGGGAAGGTCCCACATGCCGCAGAGCAGCTGGGCCCGTAAGCCATGGCCGCTGAGCCTGCGCGTCCGGAGCCTGTGCTCCGCAACGGGAGAGGCCACAACAGTGAGAGGCCCGCGTACCGGGGAAAAAAAAAGTGGAGGGAGGAGGTGAGGGGAGAGGTGAATTAGGAGTTTGGGATTAACAGATACACACACTGCTGTAGATAAGATAGATAATCAACAAGGACCTGCTGTAGGGCACAGGGGACTCTCCTCAATACTCTGTAATGACCTATATGGGAAAAGAATCTGAAAAAGAATGGATATATGGAGAGTTCCCTGGTGGTCCAGTGGTTAAGACTCCATGCTCCCAATGCAGGGGGCATGGGTTCAATCACTGGTCAGGGAAGACCCCGCATGCTGTGTGGCACGGCCAAAACATTTTAAAAATTAAAAATTAAAAAATAAAAAGAATAGATATATGTATTGTATAACTGAATCACTGTGCTGTACACCTGAAACTAACACAACATTGTAAATCAACTCTACCTCAATATAAAATAAAAATTAAATTAAATTAAAAAAAGAGAAAATGATGGGAGGGGCCATAAGCCAATGAATGCAGGCTGACTCTAGAAGCTGGAAGAGACAAACAAAATTTCCCCAGGGCCTCCAGAAGGAACACGGCCCTGCTGACACCTCGATTTTAGCTCATGGAGCCCCACTTAGGACTTCCGACCCCCAGAACTGTAAGATCCTAAGTTTGTGTTGTTTTAAGACACTGACTACTTGTTACAGCAGCAGTAGGAAAGTATCGCAAAAGGAATAGCTAACATGTGTGGAAGGCTCCCTGTACCTTCCCCTGTGCTCAGCCTGCTGCATTTGTTGTGTCATTTAGGCTGAGAAGTGACGTGACTGTCACATGCATACTAAGTGGCAGGTGGGGATTGGAACTCTGGCTCCAGAGCCCCAGCTCTCAGCTGCTCCTCTGAATTAAAGGGTTTGGGCATCTTCACCTCTGTGATCTCAAGACGCTGTAGTTGTAGTTGACTGTGTTAGTGTTGATTCTGAGGAAGAATCTAAAAGGATCTTAGTTCCTTCCTAATCCAGACCCCAGCGGTAGGAACCTCTCTTTCTTCTTTCCCTTTCCTTTTTACCTTCTTTCTCCCTCCTTCCCTGAGGAGGACGCCGGCAGGAAAACAGCTGGAGCAGAGGTTTGTCCTCGCTGGGAGCCAAGTGAGCGGAGAGGCAGGTCGGGGAGCCAGCCAGGCTGTACCCCTGCCTCTGCCCTGTGGCTTCCACGCCTGGCTTCCCACTGGGGAGCAGAGGCTTTAGGGTGCCAAGGCGGTCTCGGGCGCTGGCCAGGTGGGCTGTGGCTTTTCCCAGAAATCGTCACTCTGTGCCAAACGTCTCCCGGAATCCACGCTGCTCGCTGTGCCAGGCGGAGCTCTGGTTCTGCTGCTCTGGCCGGCCTGCACGGGAGTGGGCACCAGCTGGGACCTTGGGGCGGGACAGGCTTCCAGGTCCTTCTCCAGAGCTCTGCTAGGGCTTCCCTGGTGGCGCAGTGGTTGAGAGTCTGCCTGCCGATGCAGGGAACACAGGTTCGTGCCCCGGTCCGGGAAGATCCCACATGCCGCGGAGCGGCTGGGCCCGTGAGCCATGACCGCTGAGCCTGCGCGTCCGGAGCCTGTGCTCCGCAACGGGAGAGGTCACAACAGTGAGAGGCCCGTGTACCGCAGGAAAAAAAAAATCCAGAGCTCTGCTAGAGGTCTAAACCCACGGCTCCTGTGAGCACAGAGAAGAGCAAGAGGAAATGTGGACGGCGAATAGGAGGAAGACACAGGTCCCCTTGCCAGCAATCAAAGAAACGTACACCAGTTACCTGTCACATTCGTGAAGTTAAAAATACTAATACTCACGCTCTCAAAGGTCTTGAAATAAATGTGCTAGAAATCAATTTAGGCTTATGTATTATTTGGAAAACTTCATACTCTCTGACCCACTAATTCCACTCCTCAGGACTCATATTCAAAAGGGAAAGAAGACAAAGCAGACATCTGAGCAATGACTTATGTAGAAACATCATCAATGCCATGTTAGGTATAAGAATAAAAAAAGGAACAATACAAAAGTCAAATTAGGGGTAATTCTGTATGATGGTAGGCTACATAGACTATAAAATGAATATTTTATAGGACTTCAATAGCATGAGAAACTTTTTCTGTTAAAGGATTATGTGAAAATGAGAAAATACAAACCTATACATACTGTGTGATTCAATAAGGATGCGGACACACACACACACACACACACATTTTTAAAAGAATACACCAGAATGCTAAGCGTGGTTATCTCGGTGACTACTAGGTATAGCTTTTATTTTCTTTCTTATAATTCTTTGTGTTATCCCAAATGACATTATATTAAGTTTTGGTTACTTTTTTTTTTTTTGGTTGCTGCAGGTGGGCTCCTTAGTCGCGGCTCGCCAGCTCCTTAGTTGCGGCATGAGAACTCTTAGTTGCGGCATGCACATGGGATGTAGTTCCCTGATCAGGGATCAAACCCCCTGCGTGGGGAGCGCGGAGTCTTATCCACTGCACCACCAGGGAAGTACCTTGGTTACTTTTAAGTCAGAATAAACATAGGTGTTATTTGTTTAACCCACATCAGAGATACTCTGTCTCCTTCACACATCATGTTTACCAAGTGCTGACGCCGCTGTCAGTACTAATAAACCCAGGCGTTACTGAGATGCTCAGGCCACGGCAGGCAAGCCTGCAAGGAGCCCTCAAGTTCACGGAGGCAGCAAGATCTGCGGCCAGCCCAGGGACACCGAACCCTCCTGAGCTACCTCTTCTTATAAAAAAAGAGGCAGGTCTGTCTGTGAGCTCCACCATCAGCTGCACATTGAAACAATCGGCCCCGGGGTGCGTCAGCTGACCTCACCCTGGCTTCACATGTGCCTTTCTGGGAAGGATTCCAGGCCCCTCAGGTGGACATTTATATTTTTGGAAACAAAACTGATCAACAACAGGCAAAAGCATTCTTTGCCTCCACTTTCAGAAACCCAGCTCTGATCTCACAAGGTGGTGTCTCAGACTCCTTCTTCCCCTCATCGGGCAGCCACGGGTGTCCAGGCTCCTTCCTGCTGTGTAGACGGTGCTCTTTCCCCAGAAGACCTGGCCGTGCAGACGGGAAGCTGAGAGCAGAAAGGGAGCCAGAGGCCTGAGTCTGAAGTCCAGCTTCGCCACTTACAAGCTGCATAACCTTGAGCAAATTACTAAACCTCTTCAAGCTCAGTTTCCTCATCTGAAAAATACTTCCTCTTTCAAAGAAATGGATATGTGAGTGTTCATCAATTACTAAGTTCTCACTGTGTGTGGGCCCCCCGGTACGGAGGGCACGAGGCCGTGCTGGCAAACCACACTCTGCAAAAGAAGAAAAAAGCCCTGGTGTGTGGCCTTCGCCAGATGCTGTGGTGTAAACACACCACTATCATCCATTTCAAGCTACCGACAGCTTAACTGGTTGGCAAGGTTCCTGCATCTTTAACAACCAGGATCTCATGAGCTTCTGCACTCAGCCTGTCCCACGAGGACACACTTAATCCTGATCTCCATGGGCTCGCGGTTTCATGGGAGAAAATCAAGAACTCTCTGTATGGTAATTTAATATAGATCTGTCCCACCTCTAGGCTCTGTGACGGCAAAGACTATTTTTATTTTTAAAAAACTTTTTCTTGTCATGTTATCTTTATTTTTTGGGGGGAGGGGGGTGCCCCACGGCACGGACCTTAGCTCCCCGACCAGGGATCGAACCTGCACCCCCTGCAGTGAAAGCACAGAGTCTTAACCGCTGCACTGCCAGGGAAGTCCCTTGCTGTGTTTTTAGTCCTGGCAGATAGGAAGGTGCCTAATAACACCTAATAACATGTTGAACGAATGCATAAATGTCTTCAATAAAAAACCAAAATGACCGAACGCTGAGTTAAATGCTGAGATACAGAGTAAGAAGGAGAAAGTCTTTTCAGTAGGTAGCCTCTCGGAGGAAAATATATTGAAGAATTAAACAAAACAATATTTTTAAAGGATGTAGCACAGTTGTCCATTATATAGAAACTATTCAATAACTCAATATATGATATCTAATGTTCCTTTTCTTTGTTCTTTGAGGCCAAATGGTACGTCACTTCCTGTCACAGTTTCCTCTGACTTTCCTCCCGCTACCATGACCCTCTGTGGAGACCCCATGGTGGCCCTGCCTTAGCTTCCTGGAGGGGTCAGCATCTTCTATCGCCCATGGTTCTTGTGGCTGAACAGAGGCATCTGTGCATTCTCATACCCACGCTCTGGAATGTTCTGGCTCTTACTGCCCAGCCGAGAGCGTTGGGTCTTCTCTCCAACAGGGATGGCCTGGGAGTCTGAGGCTGCTGGGAGGAAGAGTGCAAGGGTAGAACTGGCCTGTGTAAGGTCACAGGTCTACCCAGGGCATAGCCCTGGTTAGGAAGACCTAGCCAGTTACCTGACTGTCACCTTGGGCAAATTCCCATGCTTTGGCGTTTCAGCTTCCTAATCTATAGAATGAGGGTTTGGACCCAACCGTGTCTGCGCCTCCTTCAAGTTCTAACGTGTTAACGTTCATATCAGTTGACACTCTCTGAAATGTCCTTCAAACTTTCTGGGCCTCAAGAACAAGCTGTGCCGGGGAATTCCCTGGAGGTCCGGTGGTTAGGGGGTCCGTGCTTCCACTGCAGGGGGCACGGGTTCAATCCCTGGCCGGGGAACTGAGCTCCCGCATGCCGTGTGCGGCATGGCCAAAAGAACAAGCTGTGCCTTAAACACGGCCATCAAATAGCCTCTGGCAGGCACACGCAGCCTGGCCCCCGGGTCCTGGTAGAAGGCAGGTCTGACGAATGGAGGTGTCCTCTTGACGCCATCACCTCTGCTGTTCTCCCCCAGAATTTCTTCGCATCTCCCCGGTGGTCAGCATCTCTGGAGTCCCCTGCCAGCAACACGTGACTCCACAGAATCTTAGGCCACTGAGGAGGCCCACATACGTCAATCTTTTCTTTTTTAATACATTTTAATTTTTAAATTTATTTTAAAATTTATTTTTATTTTTTGCGCTATGCTGAGTGCCTTGTGGGATCTTAGTTCTTCGAGCAGGGGTTAAACCCAGGCCATAGCAGTGAAAGCGCAGGGTCCTAACCATTGGACTGCCAGGGAATTCCCTCAAACTTTTCTTAATACCCCACGTGTGGAAGTCCAATCTCTCCTCAAAAGCTTCCAGCCGTGGGGAGCTCCCTACCGTACGGAATGAGGTCTTCCATTGTTGGGGGTCTCCAAGGGTGGGTTTGAGGGCTGTGGAGCTGATAGGAGAGAAAGGAGCCCACCTCTACTGCACCAGCCACGCAGGGCACAGCGTTCTGTCAGTCACCTTACTGAGTCCTTCTAATCTGGGGACGCACGACTCACTCTCATTTCAGACCTGAGGCTCTGAGACACTCTCTTGAGGACACACAGCCGGGATGCCTGAACCTGGCTCTTTGCCTCATGCCGCATGCTGCCTGGTGCACAGAGCCTGAGCCTGACACCACTGGGATGGCCACCCCTGTCCCGTGTCCACCTGAATGATGCCCTTCACCAGCCGGACATGCCTCTCTTAGAAACCCTGGGTCACTGGGACCCCCCTGAGGGCAAACTCACACCAACTTGGGTGATATCCGGGGACTGAGGGGAAGGGGATCTTCACGTATTGGGTACTTATTAGGCAGCCCAAATTCCTTCATCTACTTTCCTTCCATCCTATCACATACTCCTGAGCACAGGCGGTAGAGTTCATGATTAATAAGCATTTGTCAAAAGGACAAAGGCGTGTCCCTTGCAGAGGCAGACACGGGGGCCTTGAGAGGCGGGGTGACCCACAGCAGGTAAGGAGAGCTGGGTCCAGAACCCAAGACCAGCTGGCTCAGGGCTCAGGCCCCCATCCCCACAGGAAGCTGCATGTTCTCAACTATGTCGGATTTGCCCCCAGCCCAAAGTCCCCAGGGAGACTGGGCCCAGTGAACGATGTTTATAAAAGGCAGGTATGGAAGCTTCTGGATTCAGGTTACTCATTACATTTTATTAAATGCTGATATCGCCAACCCTCATAAATAGGCCAAGGGGTGCTAAGTCATCAAAAGGCCAAGCCAGACAAACAAGAGCCTTACTGATTAACCAAGCCCTGCTTTCCAGGCCTGCCAGCTGCTCTGCAGCCCTGGGGAGGCCAACGCCGCCATCTCCGCCAAGGTAGCCAAGGATCAAAGGCTGGGCTTGTCTGGGGGCCACTGTCAGGAACCTTGAAAACCAGGAGTGGAAAGGGCCCCTGGAGTTTCCCGAAAGCCCTGTTGCGGGGGGGTATTTTTCAGGGGAGGTGCTCCTTGAGTCCTGCCTCCTCTGACGCCACGAGGCCCACTGGAGGGAAGCTGGCTGTCCCCCACCCTGGCCCCAGGCAGCTTGGGGACTCGGCGGTCCCCCTTCCCACTGGACCCGGGGCCTCAGCTGCCACCTCTGTCCTGGCTCTCACGCTGGCTCCAGGTTGGGGACCCTGGCAAGCATTCTCTGGCACTCCCAACATGAGCCCACAGTTGTTGTTGGCTTCAGAGTTTCATGAAAAATATTTGTAGAGGGACAGAAAAAGGGGAAGAAAAATGACCACCGAGAGAAGCAAACAACAACCTCAAAGAAGTGCTGGGATCTTTCAAAGTCCCCACGGCGCTGTCTTAGCTGATGGGGGTGTGAGCTTCCTATGGTTGCTGTAACAAATTGCAACCAGCTTGGGGGCTTAAAGCCAAAGGAATTGGTTATCTTACTGGTTATCTTATAGTGCTGGGCGTCAGGAGTCCAAAATGAGACTGTGTTCCTTCTGGAGGCTTGACGGGAGAATCATTTGCTTGGTCTTTCCGGCTTCCAGAGGCTGCCCACCGCTCCTCGGCTCAGGGCCCTGCATCATTCTGCCGTCACATCTCCCTCTGGGACTCTGCCTCTCCCGCCTCCTCCTTATAAGGACCCTCGTGACTACATGAAGCCCAGCCAGGTGATGCAGGACGATCTTTCCACCTCCAGACCCTTAACTTAATCACATATGCAAAATCCCTCTTGCTACCGTGTAAGGTAACACGTTCCCAGGTTCTGGGGTCAGGATGTGGACATCTCTGGGGAGGGGCCATTATTCAGGGGGGCACAGTGGGTTTGCGCTCTCTCTGCAGTGAGCACTGACAGCCCTGTTGTCCTAAGGTCACCAAGCTTCCCACTGACCCCTAGACACAGGCATCCCCAAATTTCCTTCCTGATGGCCTGCTCCCCAGGGCCGGGAGGAGCCTTCCCTGAGGCTGACAAGGTGCAGCTGTGCTCGGCGGGGGTGGCACTCATGCTGCCAGGAATCAGCCCCTCTGGGCACATCCTCACCCTTGGATCCTGATGGAGCTCTAGCTTCTGTTCTCCACCAGGGCTCCTCTCTCAGCCTTGGCTTCAGAACCAGACTTGGCCATGTCAAGGTCATTAGTAACATTGTACAGATTACTCCCGCCTCTGACCCTCCATTTCCTCAAGCACACAAAAGCGCCAATGCCATCTCCCCCCCAAAGCTATTGTGAGGACTGGAAATGGCAAACTGTAATTCAGATAACTCAGACACCCATAAAGGTCCCTTTGCCCTTTGCAAAAAGGACAAGATCTCTGAAAAACACAGCTCGGATTCTTGCACTCCCCGCCTGGGATGCTTCAGCGGCTTCCGGTAGCGCTTGGGTTAACATCAGGCTCCCTCCCGAGGCTTCCCTGGAACAGCAGAGCCAGGCCCCTGCCCACCTCTCTCCTCTCACGCCAAATCATCCCCACTGGCCCACTTCCTCTCCTTAAATACATCAAACCCACTTCTGGGATTTGTCCTTCCCTTTCTGTCCAGAACACTCTCGCCCAGCTGTGTGAACCAGTCTCTCCCTCGCCCTTCGGCTCTTAGCTCAAATCCTGTCTCTTAGGAGCATTCAGTCTGAGTTGGTTCCTCCACTTACTCCCCATCTGCACACCGTGTCTCTCTCCTTCATCACACGTGTCACTTTCCTCCTCCTCCTGGACATCCAGCTGGACCATACCTCCCGCCTTCCTTGCAGTGAGATGTGGTCACGTGACTGTGCCCTCGCCGCCAGTGGCACGTGGGCAGGAGGGGTGCCCACTGTTACATCAATCTGTTATACAGACCTCCCTGCATGGTCCTCCCTGCTCTCTCTGCTCCCATCTGCAAGGCCAAGTACAGAGGGTCTGTACTTGAGGATTAGCAGATGGGGAGGGGGTCACATTCGAGTAAATCCGAGAAGACCTGATAAACACCTATATTGGATTTCTCCATAAGAAATAAAGTTTTATTGTTTTAAGCGGCTGACATTTTGGGGTTGTTGGCTAACCCTGACATTTTTGTTTGTATCAGCTTCCTTGTTTATTGTCTATCTCACTAAAATGCCAACTCCAGGAGTGCAGGGGCACTGGATGTCTTGGTACCTGTTGTTGTCTCAGCTCCGAGCACAGTGTCTCTGACACAAGGTAGGTGCACAACCTAAGCTTTTTGAATTAATAAATACATGAGTGAATAAATAAAGTTGGCCTGACTCCCCTTTCTATGTTCTATAGAAATCCGAAGCCCACCCCACGTTTTTGCAAATTCCCATGGACTTGGGCTCAAGGGTTCAGAGTTCTGGCGTTTTGCTCCCCTTTCCGCTGGATTATTTAAGTCTAAGCGTCTTCATTTCATCATATTCACAGCTTGATAAGTCGAGCGTGGAAACCCATCTCTTTCTGTGTGCGCACGCTCACACAGAACCATGCACACGCACACAGCAGCCCAAGGTGGACTAAAGTTAGTGGAGGGAAGAGGATGACATTGCACGCAACGTTCAAATGAAGTCAACAACTCATTTTTACTTTCTGGGGCCACCCACTGCTCCGCCCAGGCACTCTGCCCAGCCATTTCCCTCTCCATGCTGTTCTCACCGCGTGGCCCTTTTCTGGTTCTCTTTTTCCTCCTTCTCTCCTCTCTCTCCTCATGGCAGATCGTGCCAAGATTGTAACACCTTCTCCCATCTTGCACGCTCTTCAGCTATGGGACCTCTCCACCCTCCCGTCAAGAGGTGGAGTCTGTGACTGCTTCACCCCGATACAACGAGGGGGAGGTCACATCACGTGATTTCTGAGCCCAGGTCATGACAGGCAATGCGGCTTCTGCCTCGTCCACTGGGACGCTTGCTTTCGGTTACCTTGGCTGACATGTAAGAGGTCCAGCTCCCCTGAGGCCACCCTAGTGTAAAGAAGCCCAGACCACATGGAGACGCCGTGATGCTGGCTGTGGTCACCAGCCCCAGCTGAGGCTGCACCCGCCACCAGACTTTTGATGCTCCCTGCTGTTGAGTCGCCCCATCCGGCTGAGTCTTCCCAGCCGAGCCACCTGTCTGCGCTCCACCCCAATTTCCAACCCACAGAATTCATGAGCGTAATAACATTGTGGTCTTCCAACAGCAGGTTTGGGGGTGCTTTGCTCTCCAGTAATAGAGCAATTGAAACATCTCTTCCCAGCTCTCCCAGAGGCAAAAAAAAGATTTTCCTCATTTTCTTAAGCATCCCATTAGCTACTTCTTTTGTTGTCCCAGTCTCTGCCCTCAGGGTCTCAGATTCCATCCCAAGTAGCTTATTAAGGTATTTTCCTAAACAAAACTTCTCTCTGGGATGTCCTGATGCCAGCAATTAAGATAGCAAAGTGTTTTATTTCTGCCAGTTTTTTGAGTGCTTGGCATCTAGAGATGCTGAATTAATGTTAGTTTTGAATTCCGTCTTCTTCTTTGAACTCCTGGGGAGCTGGAAGATGAATAGAAGGCTGGGGTAAGGGAGCAACTTTAGAATTCCAGAAATAAGCCACCGGATCCTGCTGGACTCGGCATTTATATCAAGCAGGATCCAGCAACGAAAGAGCCTTTACCAGGAAGTTTAATAGAGAACATTTAATACAGAAGGTTAGGCACAGTGGTGTAGGAAGAATTGAGAGGCCTTACGTGTAGGGTCGCCAGATAAAATACAGGAAGCCCGGTTAAATTTGCATTTCAGGTAAGCAAGAATTTTGTTTTTCACGTAAGTAGGTCCCATGTAATATTTGGGAATACTTACTTATACTAAAAAACGATGTGCTGTTTATCTGAAATGCAAATTTAACTGGGCTTCCTGTATTTTTATTTCTTAATTCTGGTAAACTCTACTCATGGGAAATGCTGAGGCAACCTAGAGTTTAGCAATAGCAGGAAACATCTCTTCCTGGGGCTGGGGAACAAAAAATGAGGGGCTATTACCGGGGTCCAGGGGCTGAGGCTGCTCCTTGGAGCTGGTACCGTGACAGGGAATGCCTCGCTGGGGCTGGGGCCCAAAGCTGGGAGAAGTTCCTCAGCCTCTAGGCTATCTTCCCGAACAACTAGATTCTGTGGCCCGAGGTTGGCCTGGCTGCTTCTGGGCAGTAGCTGCCACGGCTTTATTAGTGGAAGAAGCTAACAAGCTTACCTTCAGACAGCCGCTGGAAGTCCAGACCCCTCATCAAGTACAAGGGATTCTGGAAATTAAAGGCCACCATTGCCTAACTGGAGGCTGCCTTACTAAGTCAAGGCTTTACTCCTTGACTCCCCAGAACTAACCCTTAAAACTTGACGCACCCTCAACCCGGCTACACTAATGCCTGCTGAGGCCCAGAACTAACACATTCCTGCCCTGAGACCCTTGACCAGGTTTATACCTGTAGACCTGATCTAACAGATCAGGCCATAGAAAACCTTGAGGAAGAATGGTTTACTGATGGCAGTAGTTTCGTTAAAGATGGAGTCAGGACGGTAGGGTGCGCTACTGTGAGCGCTTACAGTGTTGTATAGAAGCAAAACCTTTGCCACCTAACACTTCAGCCCAGAGGGCTGAGCTAATAGCCCTAACTGGAGCCTTAACCTTAGGGGAAGTAAATTATAAATATATATCCAGGGCTTCCCTGGTGGTGCAGTGGTTGAGAGTCCGCCTGCCGATGTAGGGGACGCGGGTTCGTGCCCCGGTCCGGGAAGATCCCACATGCCGCGGAGCGGCTGGGCCCGTGAGCCATGGCCGCTGAGCCTGTGCGTCTGGAGCCTGTGCTCCGCAACGGGAGAGGCCACAACAGTGAGAGGCCCGCGTACCACAATAAATAAATAAATAAATAAATAAATACAGACTCAAGATATGCCTTCCTCGTGTTATATGCCCGTGCAGCTATCTGGAAGGAAAGGGGACTTTTAAATGCAAAAAATTCCCCTGTAAATGACGGGCCTGAGAGTTTATATCTTATAGAAGCTGCTCAAAAACCAAACTACTAGCAGCCGTTCACTGCCGCGGGTACCAAAAGGAAACTCTCAAGTTACCCAAGGGAACAACGGGGCAGATCGGGAAGCAAAGAAAGCAGCCCTGATGGCCACACCAGATAGAAACCAACACTGAGAAAATTTGACAAGCCACTTGGCTTCGGCAGACAATTACCCACCAATCCTTGCTATTTGATATCGTGAGGAAATTGAAAACTGCTTCTCTAGTTTGTTCTCTTGGATCCCACGAGGTATAAAAAACTTTCTGGAGACTTCCCTGGTGGCGCAATGGTTAAGAATCCGCCTGCCAATGCAGGGAAAACGAGTTCGAGCCCTGGTCCGGGAAGATTCCTCATGCCGTGGAGCAACTAAGGCCTGTGTCACGACCACTAAACCTGCGCTCTAGAGCCCATGAGCCACAACTACTGAAGCCCGCGTGCCTAGAGCCCGTGCTCCACAACAAGAGAAGCCACGGCAATGAGAAGCCCGCGCACCGCAACGAAGAGTGGCCCCCGCTCACCACAACTAGATAAAGCCCGTGCGCAGCAACAAAGACCCAATGCAGCCAAAAATAAAATTAAAATAAATTAAAAAAATAAACTTTCTGGCAGGAGGCTTTTATTTTCTTATAACCTTTTCTTTTCAGTCATACTGACTTGTGCTGTTTCATCTAGTACTCCGTTGTCTTCCCTACTGTTGTAAACCTGTGACTAAGACTTTTCTGTCCAAGAAGGAGACCTGGGACCAACGGGTCCAGACCTTCCATTCTAAAAATAGAGAAACACATTAAACTTTAACCCTGAGATTAACAAAAATATATACCCAAGCAGAATGGCTTCTTGGCAGGGGTGACATCACCTCCCCTGTCTGGTCAACGGTTAAGGAAGCCTTCCCAAAGTTAAGCTGGTTCCTTCCCTTTCCAGGCCCTTTAACGGCTACTGTTGTTCTTCTCCTTTTTGGCCCTTGTTTATTTAACCTTTTGATTGAGTTTGTGTCTTCTAGGCTCCAACAGTTTGAAGTAAGTTTCATGATGACTCAAGAATTCAACCCATTCCAGCGGAGGGTGGCCCAGGTCCCTACAGGTCCTTGGAACAGTCAGCAAGGGACTTCTACACCTCTAGGGGAGGCTAGGGTCTGCAGCCCCTGTCCAGGAGGAAGAATTTTCAGAAGAAGAGACCTCTGGCCCTTACCCCTTAGAATAACAGTGTAGAGTCTCTCAGGGGCAGATGAGACCGGCTGGGACCTGGGACCCTTTGCCGCAGTGCTGCAGTGCTCACACCTGGACAAACCTCTCCTCCAGCAACAAAATACAAAGAAACTATAAGGGACTAAAAATAACTGCATGCATGCACAGTTGGGGCAAATTCTGGACAAAAGGTACAAAAGACAAAAAAAACCCTGCCACTTCTGAAGAGCTGGGAGCAAAAACAGGGCGTTGGGAGCAAAAGCAGGGTACCGAGCATGCCCCCTGCACTCGACACCACCTAAGTGGTGGGCAAGACACATAAGCCACCCCTCCAGCCCGACCCCTGGACACACCCCTACCCTCACCTCACATAAGGAACAATCTCACCCCCCAACCCAGGAGCCAGCAAGCAAGGGAACCTGTTGTTTGTTCTCACTCCCTGCTGCTACAGCAGGGGCCCAATAAAACCTTGCCTGAAAAAAAAAAAAAAAGTATATATATATATGACTTCTTTAACCATTTCTTGAGCCCTCACAATGTTTGTGGCCTCATATTAAGCAATTCATAAGCATCACGTCCTTCAATCCTTAACCAAACTACAAAGGAAGACACAATTCTTTGGCACATTTTACAGAGGAAAACATTGAGGCTCAGTGAGATTAAGAAATTTGCCCCAAATCCCACGTAAAGTACGTGGCAGGGTCAGGTCTTTGCTATGCCAGCAGGAGGTACTTCAGCCCTGTGGGCAGGTTGGGGAAAGGATGGGAGTCAGAGAACCACAGCAACAACAATTCATCATAGACTGTTGGGTCTGGAAGGGACACCATCTTGATCTGTGTCCATAGGCTTTGGCTAACAAAGTCCCTGAAATGCCTTCTAATTCTTGGTCTTCCTAAAGGCATTCAATCCATTAGTTCTTCCATTCCAACACCCCAGACTCACCTGTTGGCAGCCCGGTGTGGTAGAAAACAGCAGCGTATAATAGATAAGAGCTTGAACTATGGAGTCAAAGGGCTGGTTCAAATCCTGGCTCTGTCATTTACTAGCTCTGTGACTTTGGGCAAATTCCTGAAGCTCTCTGTGCCTCTCACTCTTAATTTATGAAATGGGGCAGATGATGACAGTGACGATGGTGACAATGATAATGATGGTGTCTACATTACAGGCAGGGTCACCATGCACAGTCACTGCTGCAGGCTGCAAATGGGTTGCTGCTCAAGGCTGCGTCTACAAGCAACAGGCCAGGAGCAACCCTGCCCATAGCTGTGCACCTTCAATGGATTCATCTATGGGGGGAACCAGTACAGCGCCTTGTCCATAACCTGCACCCGATAAATGTCGGCTGTTATTATATATATACTAAAGAATTGACTAAGTGCGGGGCAATATGGGGAGCACTGAGAGCACAAAGCTAAAAGCCCCCGTGAACCGTGTGATGGGGGAGGGGAGAGGGGGGCGGGGAACCACACCGTTTTAGCAAGTTGTACTGCGTGCTAATTCGGGCACTGTCGTTAGCCCAGGGGGACAGAGGAAAGAAGGGACCAGTTCTGGCTGGAAATAAACAGCAGGACCGGGAAGGAGTTGGTCTTATAGAAAAGGGCATCAGAGGCGGGAGTAGACAGGGTGTAGGCACGGAGGTGGGGCGTGATGGGCAGGTGTCCGAGGGAAGGAGGGGAGGAGGGGCGTGTCAGATGCAGAAGGTTGGAGAGGTGGGCAAGAGGCAGGGCCCTCACGAGGAACTGGCTGTCTGCAGTGACAGGGAAGCTTTTCAAGTTGAGAAGTTGAAACATCTCAACAGGAGGGCAGGAAGGAGCATGCTTGGTGTCAAGCCTGTCACTGTTTTCCTCGCCCCGCCAGCACCGATGGGCCATCACTTTGTTGCACTGAGGCTGGCCTGCCAAGTAATTTACACAAAGGGTCCCGGGCATCCAGACTTATTGAGCGTTTTCTCTTGGGTCAGTTTTGCAGAGACCTTCAAAGCCTGATGAAGGATGGCAGCAGTGCTATGTGTTGTGAGGTCTTGGATAAGCCACCGCTCCTCCCTAAACGTGGAGCTGGTGGCCTCTGCTCCCGGCTGTGTGCACGGGTGCAAGCAGCGAATATGGCTGTGGACACGAACGTATAAGGGGAAAGTCAGAATTTGGAATACTGCGTGATATTCCCGGGGACCCCTGACTCCTAGCACAAAGTACCCCCCGACCTGTCCACCCCCCGTCCCCACCCCAGGTAGATCCTTCCAGGTGATGTATCTTGGTCCAAAACTGCTGACCTGAGACTTCGGCCTTGGGAAAAGTCCCTCCATGCCACCTAAGGCCCCAGGCTCCGAGCCTCATAGAGGATCAGATTAGGAGAGGCCTTCTGGGATCGGGTCGCCCAACGCCCTTACGTTATGGCCAAGAGAACCAGGGTCAGAGAAGGCACAGGGCAATCCTATGGCTTTCCAGGGGGTCTGGAATGACTCAGGGAGGACTCTCCGATCTTCACACTTCTCGGCCCGCATCCTTCACGTCAGCTTCATCTCTTCCATTTACCTGTCCACCTATCCAGCCAGCATTTTTCAAGTGATGCCTTTTCCCATTCAGCCAGCACTACCTGAGCACCTGCCAGCTGCCAGCCACTGTGAGAACACAAGGAGGACTCCCCCAACCCTGACTAAGAGCTGCTAAGTTTCTTTTAAAAAAATTAACCATTTTATTTATTTTTTATTTTTATTTTTTGGTATGTGGGACCTTCCTGACCAGGGATGGAATCCGTGTCCCCTGCAGTGGAAGCGTGGAGTCTTAACCCCTGGACCACCAGGGAAGTCCGCAAAGAAACAATTTTGGTGCGGAATAAGCACGTTCTTCTGAGGATGGACGGCTGTCCTGGGAGCTCTGGAGGCATGATGAGACGTGAGGTGTAGGTGCCAGGAGGGAAGGGGTGATCCATCCTCCAGACAAAGCTGAGAGGCCAGTGAATGACTTTCCCGTGGCCCAGGAGGCTGCTCCTGTCCCCATCCGGCCAGTTAGCACCGAAGCAGGAAGGGAGGTGGTCCACGGCAGGCCAACAAGGAGATGGCTGGCAGAGCTGGAGGTCGGGGACGGGGCTGGGACAAGCCTTTGGTCACCTGGGCTGGGACCTGGTTTCCCAGGGATTCAGAGCCCCTGGGGAAGAATCTGACCGGAGGCATCACCTGATCAGCTCTGCTCTTTCTAACCTTCCACTCTCAGCCGTGCCTACGTGCGTCAGGACAGAGAAACTCGCACTGTTTATGCAGCTATGACCTGGAGAGGCTGAGCAGTTCATTTTCTACCTTGATTTGGAAAGTTCAGCTGGTAAAGGGAAGCCACGTGTTTGTAACAGGAAGTCGGATTTCCAGGACGTGCCTGCAGTCACAGCTCTATTTCTGGAACAATTCTCGGGCTCCAATTCCTTTAGAAAACTGAAATGAAATCCTGCAAGGCCAGCTTTTCTCTCTCGTTGTCTCTGGTCCTGACTCGCCCTCCCTGCCTTCTCCCCATCCCTCCTCTCCCTTCGCAGAGACCCGGCTGTGGGGAATGTGTAACCTGGACACCTTCCTTCGGGGCTTCGAAAAGAATCCCCTACCTATTGGACACAAGGCTGGACAGCTGCCCAGAGACTCTGCCCAGAGGGGGCTCCTGTCTCCCTAACCTCTGGCCATGGGCCCAGTGATGCAAACACCGGCCCCTAGATTCTTCCCCAAAGCTGGACAGTCAGGGAATCTGGTCCAATCTTTCTCCTGCTGCTAAGACCCTGTTAGACTCTGAGCAAGACTTTAACACGCTGGGCCCTGGTTTCCACGTCCATAAAAAGGGATTATTAATCCACATTCTGCCCCCCTCACAGGGCTCATCAAATGAGAGAATATAGGAAAACAATTACTGATTACTATTTTAATCTTTTAACTTATGCGAAATCTAGATAATATATAAGTAAGCATTTTAAAGTATACTATCTGGTGGCATGTGGTACTTTCACAGTGGTGTGCAATTACTGCCTCTATCTAGTTCCATGACATTTGCATCAACCCAGAACATACCTCTGTACCCGCTGAGCAGTTACTCCCAGCCCTCCCCCTGACCCCACCTCCAGCCCTTCCTGTCTCTGGATTGATGAAGTATGGATAGCTCACAAGAATGGAATCATATCCTATGTGACCTTTTGTGTCTGGCTTTATTTGCTTAGCATAATATTTTCAGGGTTTATCCACATTGCAGCATGTATCAGTACTTCATTCCTTTTTATGGCTGAATAGTATTCCATTGTGTGTGTACATCACAATCTACCCACTCTTCTGTTGATAGACACTTGGGTTGTTTCTACCTTTGGGCTATTTGAATAGCACTGCTACAAACATTAGTATGACAATAGCTGACTGATACAATCGAGTTTGGGTTTTAGTAGATTACATGCATGTGGATAATGAATTGGAGAGTGACAAGATGAGTAGCAGAGAGAGGACTTTAGAGTTAGTAGGTCCTTGATATTATCTAATTGCAAGGTAATAAGGAAGGCTTAATGGGGGTTGGAATGGAGCTGGGGAGAAGATTAGATGTGAGCAATACATGTTATAGAAGCAGAATGGACAGGGCTTGGGGGTGGGATAGCTGTGGTGGGTGAGAGAGAGGGAGCCCCAGGGATGCTACCTTGCACACCTGTTTTGCAGACCAGGGAGGCCAGTGGAGATGCCAGGAGCAAGAGCAAGGGAGGAAGATGATGGATTTGGTTTGGATTTGTGGAAGGTGCAGGGCTTTGGGACATAGAAAGGAGGATATGCAGAAGACACATGGATATGTGGGTCTAAGGGAGGAGAAAGGGAAAAAATAGAGAGTCATGGCACCAGCAGTGAGGGGCAGTGTGACTGTAGTTTGTAAGAAGAGGACCAAAGATGGCGTCTTAGGAAGCCCAGATATATGAAGATGAAGTGGGAGATGGGGAACGTGCAAAGGGCCAAGAAGGAATCAAACAGGAAGGAGACGTGCCACAGAAGCTGGCCCTTCAGCTGGGGAGGCCCTTTCCCTGATTTTCCCTTTTTGGTAAACTCCTACTTTACCCTCAGCACCCAGCTGAGTGTGACCATCTTCTCTTTTTTGGAGCTGCACCAGTACGGCTGCACCCTCCACTCCAGTCTGGTCAACACTCTTGGCCAAGGTGAAAATTAACCTTCTGGCATCCCTGGGCATTCCCCAGACTGGGCTGGCTCTTCTGTGATGAATCAGCCCACGGGGCTCACCTCCAAAGTGCCTCGGTTTAGAGCAAAGCTGAGTTCCCTGTCTCCATGACCTTGGTGGCAGATGGAGCTCACATAATCCCTAGTCATGACTCATTTCATTCCTAGCATCATTCATCTCCAGGAGCTTGTCCTCTATCTGTCCCATGGCCTTGGGTGCCTCAAATGTGTCTGCCAGCTGTTTTGGGAGACACTGCAAGGGGCTTAGGGGTTCCGAGTGCAGGCTCAGAGCCTGACTGCCTGGTTTACATTCAGGGTCCACTGCTGATGGGCTGTGTGCCACTGGGCAAGGTGGTCTACCTCTCAGAGTTTCGGCGAGTTTTTTTAACTTTTTATTTTATATCAGAGTATAGTTGAATAACAATGTTGTGTTAGTTTCAGGTGTACAGCAAAGTGATTCAGTTATACATACACACGTATCTACTCTTTTTCAAATTCTTTTCCCATTTAGGTTGTTACATAATATTGAGCAGAGTTCCCTGTGCTATACAGTAGGTCCTTCTTAGTTATTCACTTTAAATATAGCAGTGTGCACATGTCAATCCCAAACTCTCTAACTATCCCTCCCCCCCACCCTTTCCCCCGGCAACAAGTTCTCTGAGAGTGTTTCTGTCTTGTAAATAAGTTCATCTGTATCATTTTTTTAAGATTCTGCATATAAGGTAAATCATGTGACATTTGTCTTTCTCTGTCTGACTTACTTCACTCAGTATGACAATCTCTAGGTCCATGTATGTTGCTGCAAATGGCATTATTTCATTCTTTTTAACGGCTGAGTAATATTCCACGGTATACATGTACCACATCTTCTTTATCCATTCCTCTGTCAATGGACATTTAGGTTGCTTCCATGTCTTGGCTATTGTAAATAGCGCTGCAATGAACACTGGGGTGCATGTGTCCTTTCGGACCATGTTTTTCTCTGGATATATGCCCAGGAGTAGGATTGCAGGATCATATGGTAGCTTTATTTTTAGTTTTTTAAGGAACCTCCATACTGTTCTCCACAGAGGCTGTTTGGGGTTTGTTTTTGCAGGTCTTTTTTCTTCCCTTCCTCTCTTGTGGTTTGATGACCATCTTCAGTGCTGTGTTTGTGTTGCCCTTTCTTTTTTATCTGTAAAATGTGCAGCCAGGAAGAATACTTGCCCCTGGAATTGTGCAGCAGGTAAGTTACATCCTGCAAACACTACAAACAGACTGGAACATGGGAGATATTTAATAAATGTTAGCATTCAATTTAAATTGAATAAATTCCCAAAGGCTCGCTTAGTCAAGCAACACAATTTTCGAGTGCCTACTACATGTCTGCTACTGTGCTAGGAGCAGGGAATTCAGAAGGGAAGAAACTGACACTGTTCCTGGCCTCAGGGAACTTCTATTTGTGACTTTGGGCAAGTAGGAGATTAGATGTCCTTCGGTATAAAGGCTTGAAACACATAGATTTTGTCCAGATCCTCCGACGTACAGATCTGGAAATGGAGACCCCAGAGCCAGTGTGTGGTCCAGCTGCCATGCTGTCTGCAAGAATGGGAATGGCTTTGAGTCATTGGCAAACTCCACCCTCTCTTCCCAGTGTATCTTTCCTGACGTCCAAATTGCTCTTAGCATCTACCAAAAGTTGTTCTCTGGCCTTGGCTCAGACAGCTACCCAAAGAGAGCTCACTTCCTTCCTGAGACAGCAGCTCATGCCATCGCTGGGGGGTCTACATTGGGAAGAACCATCTTGCGCAGAAGAAGCGGACAAAGGTAACGCTAACAGCCGCCTGGACACACCAAGCTTCTCATCTAAACAACAGCCCTTCGGGTAATAGAAGGCATTGACGAAGATGAGGCTGAACAGCCTTGATTCCACTACCCCTGTCTCTGGGGTCCTTCCCTAGGGTGTGGGCTGGCCTGTCTGCATTTTGCTGAGCCTGCAGAATGGAGTGCTCTGCCCAGGTACACTCAGGACTCACAGGGCAGAGCCAGGGGGCTTCTCACCAGCAGCTCTCTGATGTCTGTGACGTCAAGGAAAGACGTGGGCAGAGATACTGCTCCTCTACTATCCCAGACACTCCCCCACATTCCCAGCCTCCCTTGCAGCTTTGTTTGGACCACGTGGGTAGTAGTTCTGGCCACTAGACCTTGCGTGGAAGTGGTGGGTGCGGACTCCAAGTTAAGATTTAGTGAGTCATTTCCATCCCCTTGTCCCCTTGCCATTGGCCTTGAAGGCCAATTGAAGTTGAACCTGGTACTGTCACAAGATGAAAATAACAGGGGAGCGCAAGTCACCACCTGGACGGCCCATGTAGGGAAATTGCCAAACCCATCAGACTCTGACACAGCAGGAAATACACGTCTGTCGTCTGTTCGAAGTCACTGGGATTCTCGGGCTTATTTGTTGCTGCGGCGCTAGGCTGCTGTATCCTGACTGATGGAGGCAGGTCTGATCTTGAATCCTCTGATCCCTCATGGAGTGTGTGGCCACGGGCAAGTAGCTAACAGTCTCTGAGCCTCAGATCTTCCGTGAAGGTGGTAGCACTATCGCATCCAAGGGGCTCTTGTGAGAACTGAATGAGAAAATGCATGATGAATGCCTGGTACAGAGAAAGAACTCAGAAAATGTGATGCTGCCATCTTTGCTTTCCATATACTTTTTCATTTACTACTCATTCTACAGATTAAGAAACCAAGTCCAAGAAATCAGGTTTACCCCATAGATTAGAAAGCTAATGAGTCATAGAGAAAGGGTGGGGTTTGAAGCTAGTAAAATTCTGAGGTCTGGAGGTACAGCAGGGGCCTGGGCTCCGCTACGCTGTGTGACAACGCGACACCACGTAACGCTTTTTAGCCAGTCCTCGTTTGCTTGCGGTTTTGACCTTTTCCAACTGCGTCCAGACTTTGCCTCTTGACACAGTTCTCTTGGCTGAGAGACAGAGATCTCAATCTCCTCATCTGGAAGCGGTGGACTCGATAATAGCCAAGGCTTTTTAAGTTCTGACCTGGGTGTGTGTGTGTTTTCATACCCTTTCTGTGTTGAAACTCCGGCTGAAGGCGATTCCATTGCACCCTCTGGTGGCCGCTGTCTGTAGGTGTTCCGGTCAGGCTCTTGGCCGAGATCACAGTGAAGGTTTGGCAGCTCCCAGGGCAGGGCAACCACTCTGTGAGGGCTCATCTCCCAAGTGCTTCAGTTTGGAGCAAAGCAGACAGTCCCCTGTCCTCCCACTCTTGTGGGGAACGCAGCATCTTGCGGTGGAAGCCCTGGCTCTACCCCTCCCACCCTGGCAAGTTACTTCGTCTCCTGGAATCTCAGTTTCCTTGTTCAATTCTCCTCTAGAAGGAACAGTGCCGCTCGGCAGGATTGCTGCAGGATTAAATGAGATTAACGTAGGCAAAGTACTCAGCGTGTGAAAGGGAACTATCATCATCATTAATAATCTCCCACGTTTCCTGGTGTGACGGTTGTCCCCCCATAAGGCTGTGACCTTCTGATGGCAGAGCCTGTCTTGCCCAGCCCCCAGTGGCTCTCGGTACATATTCAGCAAATGAAGTGTATGTGTACATAGCGTACGTTAGTTTCTCATACACTCGCATGAGACAGGCAGATCAGGAATCATCGTTCCTACCTTACAGAAAAGGCCCATGTCTGAATCCAGGTCTTTGACTCCCCGGACCTGTGTGTGCCTGTGATCCAGCCAAGCCTCCTTCTCGGGGGACTTACAAAGGAAAGGAATCTTCCAGCGATCCACAAATCTACACCACCTCTAGCTCCCTGTTTTGGATAAAGTTTCAGGAAAGCCAGTCCAAATGTTTTAAAATATGGATGGGAAGGAGTTCTCAGAACTGGTCGGTCCCCATAGGAAGCTGAGCTTGGACATACGTGGATCTGAAGGTGCCCTCAGGGCACGCAACTTACCACAGTAACAGGTTATAGGTAAGCACCCCTTCCCCAGGGCTGGAGAAAGGATGTTCTGAATTGATAGCACTCAGGACCCTTTGCTGAGGCCTTCCACAAGCCAGGAAGTGTGCTGGGCAGGTGGCACCCAGGGGATCCCTGGCCCCGAAAAGAGGGTGGTAGCTCATTGCCCTGTCTTGTGAGATGTGCCTGGAGGGTCCTGCGGACACGACTGCCACCCCAGCTCCTGGCCACTCACGTCCAGCTCTCAGCAGCAGTGTCCAGGTGAGGACCGTGTCTCCCTTGGCCACACTGACGTTTCTGGACATCACACACGCCCACTCCCCAAACCTTCCTTTGCAGCGTGTACCATCTGGGTGCAACACTCGCCTTTCCCTATCAGGGGCACCCACCGTCTTGCTGCCTGCTTTCCCTCATTCGCGGCAGACTGCAAATTGGGGCTGTGAGTTTCTACCAGCTTGTGCCGTTGGCCTGCAGGCTTCCAGCCAGATCCACGGCCTCCAAGGTCCATAGCCTGACAAGGCCCAGGTCTCTGATCCCAAATGGCTGGGGCCTTAGGGCCTCAAGCCCACCTTACTGTCCTGAGCTCTGGGGTCATGGCGAGATTGCTTCAGGAACCAGTCAAAATTAAATGCTAATTTAATTTTGAATTGAATTAGAACTGGAGCAAAATATTCAATTCCCTTTTGCTTATCTCATCCAATTGAACGGACTTTTCTATCGCTGATTGCAGCAGCCAGGACAGCCTGAGCAGAGAGCCACGTGGAGATCCGGAGATGGGGGAGAGACTGGGGGAGGGACGTGCTTCCCAGAGCCCAGCTGGGATCTGGTTTTGCTGAGCTGCCTTCTCACTATGTATCTTCTTTTTTTTTCACTATGTACCTTCTTATAAGGGCACTAATCCCATTATGGGGCCTCATCTAAACCTGATCATCTCCCAAAGGCCTCATTTCTAAATACCATCACACTGGGGGTGAAGGCTTCAACATATGGATTTTGGGGACACAATTCAGTCTGTAGCAGTGGGACTGGAGTTGAGCGCAACCAGTCTCTGAATCCTCCCACATGACCACAGATAAAAGGTGTGGCGAGGTGCCTAGCATCTCTGAGAAGCAGGTTACCTGGAATTTGCTGATTCCATGAAGATCTGATGCTTCAGCTGAAGATGACCAAAGAGCTGTGACTCTGACATGTGGAAGGGGCATCGTCTTGCTCTTCAGGGCTCCAGAGTTTGGACAGACCCAGTGGTGGGCTTTGGGTGCAGGGTGGGGGGGAGAGGGGAGAAATGCATCATCATCGTCCCACAGATGGATATTGATGAAGTAGGGCTGGTTAGTACCTGAGCCCCGGAGGTGTTTGGTGGGCGCTGACTCAGTGAACGAAGCAGAAGCGAAGGAGAAGCTGGCCCTTCCCCAGTGGGTACAGAGGGACCCACGGATCAGCGGCGGTGTTTCTTCTCAGACCCTTAGAAGCACAGCATCCTGGACCTCACATGACCTCCTTGCTTAGGAAGGGACAGACCTTTGGTGACATGACTTTTGTGAATCCTGGTGTAACTAAACCACCTTCCAAAGGCATTTGGAGGACGGGGCACCAGAGGGCCTGGGGACACCTCCACTTGGTGGGTGACACTCAGGCGGATGGGACAGGCACGCTCTGAGAGACCTACTCACTCACGCACAGGAGCCAAGTGACATCTGAGGCAGATCCCTAAACCCAGCTGAACATGAAAAATGATGATGAAAAAGAAAGGAGAAGAAAAAATGAGGGGGCGTATGTGGAAAACACTGAGGATCGTTGAATCTAACACCTGGGATCATATACTCTCTCCTTTCAATCTTTGTGTATGTGTAAAGATCCTTACGGTAGAAAGTAAAAAGAAATTAGAAATATTTTTTGGTTGGTTTTTTATCTATTTTTAAAAATTTAACTAACTTATTATTTTTTAAAATTTAAAACAATTTTTATACAAGTTTTAAAGGTTACTTTCCACTTACAGTTATTACAAAATATTGTCTATATTCCCCGTGTGATACAATACACCCTTGAGTCTATCTTATACCCAGTAGTTTGTACCTCCTTCCTCCCACCCCGTGCCCTCCACCATGCTGCCCCCCATCCCAGCCCGTAACCACTGGTTTGTTCTCTATATCTGTGAGTCTGTTTCTTTTTTGTTATTACTAGTTTTTGTATATTTTAGATTCCACATATAAGTGATATCATGCAGTATTTGTTTTTCTGTCTGACTTACTTCACTTAGACTCAGGCCCTCCAAATCCATCCATGTTATAGTAAATGACAAAATTTCGTTCTTTTTTTTTTTTTATCCCATTAGCTCTTTGTTGAACAATCAAGTGCGTGTTTGGAGCAGCCTGAGGAGTGTTGCTGGGTGGATTTCCCCAGGGTTCCCAAAACCAAATCCTGGGGGACCTGCATTTGTGGGAAGGGTCGGGTGGTGCAGAGCAGGCTGGCTTTGGCTTGTCTCTGGCGGGTGCCTGAAGGGTCGCAAAGAAATGCCTTTAGATGCTCGGGGCTCCCTGTGGAGGGCCCTGGCTGATTCCTTTCCCTGCTGGGGTCTCCGTGGAGTGAAGAGTTCCCGCCTGGCCTAGCTCATCCAGTGGGGCTGGGGTCCATGTGTCGGCACCTCGTGGCCACTTGTCCACGTTGCAGCTCTAATGTGATACCAACTAGAAATAAATCTGGGGTAAGATGGGTCTCTGATGGAGTGGAGGGTCAGGAAGCCTGTTAACCATTGATGAGAGAAGGTCCCAGGTATGGTATAACTCATTTAACCCTCAACGCCTGCTTATATGGGAGGTACTTCACCACCCCAACTTTATCCATAAGGAAATATGCACAGAGAGGTTAAATAACTCGCTCACACTCACACAGCTAGTAAGTAGGAGCCCAGGCAGCCTGACTCCTGGGCACCTGTGTTAATCTCTGCACCGTCCTATCTCCGGGGGGGCTGCCTTCAGAAAGTCACCACAGACAAACTTCTCAAGTGACTCGGGAGGTGTCACCACAGAGAACAGGGAGCCCCAGATCTGGAGAGGGAAGGCTTGGCTTGAACCTCACCTCTGCCCTCAACTGCCTGCCCCCATTCACCAGCTCTGCAGGGCTCCTGAGAGAGTTCAAGATCGTGCCCAGGGAGGCGTTGTGCAAACTGTAAAGTGCCACGCAAATCGGGAAGTAGTATTATTTACACCAGCTTTACAGAGTCCTGGTAGTGGACTGTCGGATCTATTTTAAAAATTGGGCAGTTTGGGCCAGCTCTGGATCAGACTTGCATCCATTCATGGACGAGTCTTCTTTGGGAAGGATGGACACTAATCTGCCCACATTGGCCTATTTCATTCAGCAAACGCTTGGAGCGGCGGGCTTGTGTCTCCACCAGCCTCCTACGATGCATCTATTCTTGATTTCACACTCCCTCTGCTGGCCCGCAGAGTGGTCCCCGTTGGACAGATGAGGCAGCTGAGGTTCAGAGAGGTTGGGCGACTTTACCACAGTCACACAGCAGGGAGAAGGCACGGTTGCATCTGAGGAGAGGCTCTCTCTCCATGTCCTGAACATCTGGGCACTTGGTTCAGGGCAGACACTAACACAGGAGGCGTCTTTTTAGGACTGAAAACATCTCCTGAGCGGAAACCTCAAGAGGTAGCACCAAGGTACAGCCCTCACAGAAAAACGACAGACACACCCAAACAATAAAATAGCTCTTTTTTTATTCACTTTGATTCGGATCATTGGAAATGTTCAACAATAAATTAAAAATAAAAAACAGAGCAGAGGCTGAGGAAGGCAGACTCTTGCCAAGTTCATTCAGATGAACAAACACTTAGCTGCAAAACCTGGGAGTGAAGCAAGGGGCGGGGGCAAAGAACGCAGATTTTAAAACACCACCAACCAAGCCAACAAGATTGCAAAGAGGAAAAAGTGCTCAGGAAACTTTGGCTTTGACATGAATTCAGTTAAGTGCTAACGTGACGGTGCACCCATGTCCATCCTACCGGGGCCCAGTGAGGGCTCCCAGGTTAAAGCTGATGTCTGGACCAGGACGTTGGGCAGGAGGGCGACAATGGCAGTTCAGAAGCTGAGCAACGGGGTCAAGTTCAACACGAGTACGGACCTCTGATGGTCTGGGAGGGAGACAGGAGGCCAGAGGCTGGCTGCTTGTAGGAAATGCAGTGCTTTGGGTAAGGACAGACTATGTGATGCTGCTTTGCCTGGCCTGCTGTTCCTCCTACACCCTCTTCTTTTTTTTGCAGAGGTGTCGTGGACTGCCCCCCAGGAGGGCTCAAAACTTGTTAGCCCAGACCCCAGGAGAGGATGACCAGCCAGTGGCCTGAGGCCATGTCTGCTGCAAACCAGATGTCCACGATGGACACAGTGACATCCCCGAACTCTGGGGGAGCGAGGACAGTTGCCAGTCCCTGATGGCACGTGGCTGGAGTCCAGCCATCTTTGGCTTCCCTGGAGAAAGCATTTCCGACCACAACCATGAGAGGGAGAGTGAGCTCTTTTCAGTTTTCCATTTTTCCTTTGGGTTCAAGCTGCCTTGAAGAGAACAGTTAAAGCAAACATCACAGTTCTCAATATTCTCTGTGATTCTATCCCACCTTTGATCCAGAGGCCCAGACTGCGTCGAGGTAGGACTGGCCTCTCGCTGGCCCTTCTGGCCACGGCAGAGCCTGGGATGCCATCAAGTCCCCAAACCCACCCCCAATCCCCGCGACAAAAATCGCCTGCCCCCATTCTAACCTGGCTTCTCTCTTTTAGGTCCTATTTCCTTGGGTCCGCCTTCTCCCACTAAGCCCAGCCCTCGTGGTTTGCTGGACGATGCCTGATGAAGCCAGGGTTTCAAAAGGCATCAATTCAGGAACTTGCTTCTCTTCCCCAGATCACTGCAAACCGACCCTCCTTTCTTCCCCTACAGGTGGGTGAGAGCAGGGGCTCCAGGGGTCGTGTGGCTGCAGGCATTGCTTTGCTCCAGCTGAGAAAGCAGCCTCTTCACTCCCTGGGGGAGGCAGATGTCTGGGATGTTGGCAACATCTTTCTCCCTCATCAGTTCCGCCTTTCGGCTTCAGGCTCAGCACTGGTTACTGCAGGCTTCGTGCCCGGGGCTGGTCTCCGAGGAGCTCTCTGCCCGCGGAGTGGACAGAGCCCTGGGCTGGGATCCCGGAGCCCCGGGGAGCCCAACTGCGTATACTGTTCATGCAAGAACTTCCTCGTGTGGGTGCTTCTCGTCCTCCAGCCAAATCCCCGTGGGAAACACTCTTGTCCAGTTCTCAGCCACCTTTACCCCGGTATGGGCCCCGCTGGTTTAAGGCAATGGTGCGTTAATCCCGGCCACAGCGGCTGGCTGGATTCGGGTAGGCGGCCGTTGTTAAGCCACAGATGATGTCTGCCCCAGCTCTGGGAAAGCATGATGCTACCTCCTCCACTGGAAGGACGGTGTGAGAAGGCCGAGGTTATAGCTTGCCTCGGGCCACCGTGGGCAGCCTGAGAACGAAGCCCGGCGGTGAGAGGCTTGTAGTCCGAAACCTACACCGACTACAGTTCTTTGAGGGGCTGGGTGAGCCTGGCTGGGAAAGCCCACCTCTGGAGCCAAGAACACCCTATTTGGCTCAAAATCTGTTTCACAACTGGTTCACTTTTGCAAACACTTGCCTTCTCTGGCGTTGCTTTTCTCATCTGTAAAATGGGATCCAAGGGCTGAAAGGCATCTCACAGTGAACAGCCTGGTGGGAAGGAGAGGTGGAGTGGGGACCAGGCGGCCAACCCAGGTGGCGCGCAGCTCAGCCGTGGACACTTGTCTGCTCTGGGGACCTGACTCAGCACATCCAGGAAAGCCGAGTGCTCTCTCTGACCCCATCATCCTGAACAGACTTGGCTTTCAGGAGAAGGGGAGAGCGAGCTCAGGGGTCAGCCCACACCGCTCCCTGCGCCAGTGTCCATTTCTGCAAGGTTTGTCCCTGGGATTAATCAGCCGACCAGCACGTTTGCTGAATTCTTCACGTCAAGGACTCCCATGAGCTCTAGCCTCTGAGGATTTATGCTCGGAATAATGACCTCACAGCAATTTACAAGCCTTTTATCAGTCAAGAGGGTCTTCAATTTTGCAGAATTTTAAAGCTGGAACAGGTTTTTGTTTGTTAGCTTTTAAAAGCCACTTTCTGAATCCTGAATCTTTGAGAATCGAATAAAAACTGGAACCTCTCCCCAGGAAAATACTCACATACAGGGACTCGGGGGAAAAACAAACGCGGTGTGTGACTTCTAGGGATGCTTGTGAATGCCCGTTGCCATCTGTGGTCCGTGATCTTTGTAATTCCTCTCTCCCCATTTGCAGAGGGAGAAAGTGAGGCTGGGGAGGGCAGGGCTTACCCAGAGGGCTGCAGGGAGCAGCGGAGGCGGCCTCCTGGCTTCCCAGACCAGGACACGGTCACAATTCCTCAAAGTATCAGTGGCCTTTTAGGAAATGCTCTTGACAGAAAAAAATGGGCTGTTTTTTTTGTTTGTTTGTTTTGTTTTGATTAAATGTCAGCAACTGGAGCCAAAAATCACTGTCCTTTCACGCCTGCGACTCTACTCCCCACCCGGCCCCAAGACAGTGCCGCTGGGTTTGGCGATTCCTAGCCTGAGACTCAGTCTAAAGCTGGTAATGAGAAAGAAGAAAGGTAGGACTGGGAGAGAAGGAGGTACAGAGCATCCCCCAAACCTACCGACCTGACACCCCACGATCTGCCCACCAGCAAGCCCTCAACCCTAGACACCACGGTACCCCAAGTCTCAGGATTCCTACAAAACTGGCTTTGAGCGTCCACACCCCAGCTACCAGCTGAAACGAGAGCAATTGAGTCACAAAGTGCAGATGATGTCAGCTGAATTTTAAAAACAAAACAATAAATAATCAGGAAGGCTGACAAGGAAGAGCGAGCAGCTGGGACGTGAAGGATGAGGTATGACTTCTCCCCTCTGATGGTCACGTTCCTAGGATGACCCTGCAACCTCCAGGACACCACACAGGTGACCAGGAGGGATCTGGCCCAGAGCGTAGACCCCTGGGGGAAACTGCTGGCTGGTGGCGGCCTCCTGCACAGCTCTGGAAGGTTACGGGCACCAAATCCAGTAGTCTGTGAAAGTAAGTCCCCATGGCTGACGGGCCTCTGGATGGAGCCGCGTATCATCCGAGCTTTGTTCCAACTCAGACGCTGGCTCAGGGAACTAGAAAACTGTCCCCGGCTACAGAGTAAGGGGAGTGCACTGCTGCGGTCCCCTTTCCCAAGTCGGGGCTCTTGCCTCATTTCAGCCAAATGCATGCATCTCTCTCCCCAATACAAAGGCACACAGAAGGCGTCAGATCTGCTCTCAGCCATCATGATAAACACAAAGATTGATTACTCAAGGGAACGGCAGCTGGGGAAGGAGACATCTGGATACTTAGAGTCTCTGAAGATCTGTGGGTGAGGAGCCCTCCTGGCCACCATAAATGAGCTTTGGGCAGAAAGGGGAGGCGTGGTGGTCCTACCATGTGAGGGAGGCCCCACATGGCTGTCCTGGGGGTCATCCTCACCCAGGAACTTCACAGCGAGAATCAGAGCACTGGCCCCGGACCCCTCAGCAGAGCAGAGTCTCTGTGCATCCTCCCCAGGAGACCATCCTCTTCTTTAGAATGTGGAAATCTTCGGATTGGACCTCCCCCACAGTCTCCCCACCTTCCCCAGCCCGGAACAGCAGCGAGAGGGGTCTCCCCACCCCAGAATGGTTCTGAGACTTGCCCTGCAGCCCTGGCAGGGCTCGGCAACCTTGCTGAGTAGATGCTACCAAATGTTGGGGTGCAAGAGGCTGCGAGGGGCACCTGGGTGCACCCCTGAGGCCGGCCCTCCAAGTTCCCAGAGCGCAGTGGCTCCGGCGAGAAGCTGGGGCTGGATGTGGAGAGGTGCGCTCTGGTGCATCTGTCCTTAGCCCTTCACAGCGTCATCTTCCCTTGAAGATCCGGATTTTGTTGATGGATGCCAAGGTGGCCGTCACATTGGACTCAAAGTCCCCATCGTGCACCCCAGTCTTTCGAAAAGCCCCCGCCGACGGGTTGTTCTCCCAATAGTGGTGCCAGTTCCCTTTGCTGTCCGCCCCGAAGCCGTACAAGTCCACCTGCCGGGGCAAAGCACAGGTGAGAGCCGGACAGCAGGGCTGCAGGCGGACCCTCTGACAAAGAGAGCCTGCAGGCACCCCCAGCATCTGTAAACACCACTTCCAAGGATTCACAGAAACCCCTCTCCAGGAGCCTGGAACTCCCAGAGGCTTGGGGAAGCAAAGGCAAGTTGAGTAAAAAGTCAAGTCCAATGCCAGAGCGCACAGTGGGAGGCTACTGCTTGTGGGTGGCCCTGTGGGTGCTGGGTCCACCTCTGGGGAGGCACAACCTCTTCTCCAAGACTTGAGGAGCAGGGCTTCGAGGCCCAGCAGCCTGCCTCAGATCCCAGCTCTACCTCTTGCTGATACATCCTGCAAGTCCCAAATCACTTCTCTGAGCCTCACTTTCCTCATATGGAAAATGGGGCCAAGAGCGATGACCACAGTGAGGTGGGCGGCAGCTCTGATCCCTGCCTTCCCTTGGGCGAATACCCATCTGGTCCGGGGGTCCTCACTGTCTGGTGGGCGGGGCAGGGGGCGTGCTTCTCATGCATGACAAACTTTTACTGAGCACTTATTTTGTACCAGGTGCTTCATTAAATCCGTCAGAGTTCAGGCGGATGCTGGCGTGATCAGGGATGCAGGAGTCAGGTCTCGGCCCCTGGCGCTCCTAAATTATAACAAACACCAACCGGGCCCCCGTGGGGGGCAGGGGCTAACGCCGGGGCTCCCTCAGCACCAAGGACGGAGGGGCAGGAGGCCGACGAGAGCAGAGAGAGCTCTTTCGAGCAAGTGACACTTGAACTGGGTCTTGGAAAATGAGCAGAAGGTGACCAGGAAGGGACGGGAGGAGGGGCTTCCGGGGAGAGAGAAAGCTATGTGGGCCGCAGCATGGCAGACAGCTTTCAGGGGTGGGGACCCACCAGGGGCAGGAGACAGCTCTGTGGCAAGTGCAGCCTTTTCTGAAAATGCCAGCAGGGACACGGGCCCGCCCCAGAGCACGCGCTAAGGGACGGGAGGGGCATTTCTGAGGCAGAAGCCCACGGGCTCTTTGACCAGCCAGCTGGAGGTAGGGGCTTGGTGGGGAGATGAGAGGCAGGTATGGTTTCTGGGGTGAAGGGCAGGCAAAGATGGTGGCAGAACAACTGAGGCAGAGACGGTGGGCGGGCCTTGCTACCCCCTCGACCCCTTCTCCCTGCGATGTCCACTGATGAGCCTGATGGGGCGAGGGCGGGGATGGGCTATACGTGACAAGAAGGGACAGCGGAGTGCCCTGCCTGAACCCAAGGCCAGGGAAGAAGCAGGGGGCACTGTGGTCCCCATCCTGCTTCACTGTCCACGGGCAGCCAGCACCCCAGATCACTGATGGAAACCCAGGCCCAGGCTGGCGTACGGCGAGGCGAATCCATGATCGGAAACACACGGTTGGCAAAATCACTGATTCTCAACCTCCGTGAACAGTGGAACCCCTGGCGGCCGGGTTTCCAACCTCAGGAATTCTGGTGGAAGTGGGCTGGGCTGTGGCCTGGGGGCCGGAATTTAGCTCCACAGATGCTTCTGATGAGCAACTGAGATCGAAACCACAACCCCAGACAGCTCCCCCGATTATAATATACTCCTGGGGGCGAGATATGCTTATGTTGCCCCCAGATCAGATCTGAGCTTCCACCTGCTGGGCCAGGCTCTGCCTTGGGACCTAAACTTCCCGTGCGGGAGACAGTGCAAGCCTCACTGTAGAGACAGGATCAGAGCTTCTAGAAGAGACAGGCTATGCCGGGGCCGGGAGGGGGATGGAGGTCTGCCTGACTGCAGGCGCTCTCGCCGCCCCTCTTGAGAACACAGAATGAGGAGCCCTCGGTCCCTGACCCCCTGGGGGGGGCAGGCAGGCATGGGGGAGGGGGTCCTACCTCATCACAGATGTGCAGTGAGAAGATGACCGAGAGGATGCCGGTGGATGGGTACCGCCCGTGGCCCTGCAGCCAGCTGTCGAAGACGTACTTGATGAAGGCTGGGTGGTAAATCAGGATCTGCGGGAGGGAGGACACGGTGAGGGGTCTGGAGAAGGATACCAAGCCTGTGTTAGGTGCCACACACTGCTGTAACCTCGGGGGACCCTGTTGGGACTGGAACTCATAACCCTGCACTCGGGGTGGGGGGGGGTTAACGTTCTAGTGGAGAAGATGGATCGTGACCTAAATCACTGAGACACAGAGGATGCTAGAAAAGAATGATGAGACTACAGAGACAAAGCAGGGAAAGGAGATAAGGCACTGGGGTGGGAAGGCTTGCAGACAAGGTGACATCTGAATTACAATCAAATGCGGCCAAGGAGTGGGACATGAGGCTGCAGGAGAAGGTTCCAGGGAAGAGCATGAGCTGGGGGCAGGGACACTCCTGTCACACTGCAGGAAGGCACCGAGCCACCCGTTCTGCCTCACGTGGGCCTGAATGATCTCCAGTCCCTAAAATGACCCCGCATGCCAGCTCTCCCTCTCCTCATGTTACAGATGAGGAAACCGAGGCTCAGAGAGGCTAAGTGACATGCTCAATGTCATGCAGCCACCATCGGGAAGACATCAGCTCCAGCCATACAGTGACTAGCTGTGTGTCTCTGGGCAAGTTACCTGACCTCTCTGAACCTGATCTCTCCATCTACACATGACAGTGTAAGCAAACGTCTGGTGTGGCGGACACTTCATTTCCTTCATCCCTCTGCCCTTTGCCCACGTCTTAGCCAACCCCATTCCAGGGCCCACTGGGGAAGATGCAGATATGGAGACAGGTGACGAGGTCTGGCTTTGGAGATGCTCATGCTGTAGGGCAGTGGTTCTCGAACAGCACCAGCATCCTTGGGGGGCTTGTAAAACTCCAGCGTTTCTGGTTCAGCAGATCTGGGGTGGCCTGAG
The DNA here is from genome assembly GCF_963455315.2 of Globicephala melas. Lineage (NCBI taxonomy): Eukaryota > Metazoa > Chordata > Mammalia > Artiodactyla > Delphinidae > Globicephala > Globicephala melas. The sequence goes on from NC_083330.1 coordinate 72,025,219, forward strand.
GATCCGCATTGGTGACAAGCTCCTGGTGGTGCTGCAGGTCCAGGGTCCAGGCTTAGGGAACCTCTCCAGGGTTCGTCTCTTCACTCTCTAAGCGGGGGGCCACCAGCCCCAGCAGCCCGGGGGCCCAGGGGCTCTCCGCCGCCCGATGCTGGCAGAGCAGGGAGACGGTGATCTCCGTCCTCACGCAGAGCCTTGAAAGCGAGGCTGAGCTCAGAGGACAAGGCACCTGAGCCTTCACTCACCTTATTCTTTTTCACCTTGATCTTCGTGGGGACAGGAACGTAGGTGCTGCGGGAGGACAAGGCAGGTGGTTAAGGTGGGAGGGGGCTGGCGGCCTGGGCATCAGCTGGTAGGGGCAGCTGGAGACGCCGGTGGGGCAGGCGGGAAAGCACACTCATTCCCCAAGGGACCCCACCTCCTCGCAGCGGCCCATTATGGACACCAGAGGGCGATCGTGGCCCATTCGAGGACCTGCTGCTGCATTATGCCGCCTTCTCTCAGAAAGTTTAAGAAGCGGGATTGCTCCAAGCCGTGCACACAGCACAAGCAGCACGGAGAGGGGCCCACAACACCCATCCCCCGCTGCTGGGACGCTGGCTGATAGGCCCACAATGGCCCCTTTTCATCTGCCAGATTTCCCGTGCCCCCAAGATGACGGTATACGTGCCTGGCCACCTGGCCTCACGTTGCATCTACCTCGGGGACAAGTCACGTTCCAGCTTGTGGGACCAGGAGGGAGGGGCCGGCAGCGGAGCCCTGGCTGGTCCAGCTCCTCCCCTGGCTGCGCCCGCTTCCCTCACTGCCCTCCTCCCCGAGCACAGCCCCCCCCCCCCCCCGCCCCCCGGCTTCCCGCACCCAAATCCCTCGGGCTTCCTAACCAGGCCTCAGACAAGGAGGCTTTTGGCCATCTGGGCACTAAGCCACTTCTCTTCAGGCAGGTGCGAGCCTGGCTCTGCGAAGGGGCCAAGCCTCTGGGTCTCCCTGGAGGCTGGAGGTCATGAGAAGGACTAGTGGGAATTCACTGAGACCCGTGCCAAGTGCCCGGAACAAATCAGAAGACGTGAGCTCCTCGGTGCTCAAGGCAGCCGGAGCCGACGTGCTCCACGCCCGGTCTCCCCGCCCGCCCCCCAGCCCGGCCGGGGCCATTCTGACGGTTTGAGAAGCGGGGGCGGGCGGAGGCTGTCATCAACGGGGAGCACCCCAGAGACGAGCACGGGGTCAGAACTAACACGTGCTGTGTCCTTTCCAGCGGGGCTCCCTCTCCCGAGGGGTTTCCAGGGTGTCTGGGGAAGCAAAGCTGGGAGGTCTATTCGGAGGGGCGGGAAGTCACGAGGAAGAGGAAGGCCGGAGCTCCGGGTGCATCGGGGTGATGGGAGGAGGGGTGCCAAGAAGAGCCGGAGGGTCTGGAGGCGGCCGGGGGACTGGGGCTCTGCACTCCAGGAGGAGGCCTGGGGAGGGGGGGGTGTTCCGGGGGAGGAAGAGCGTGGCGGGGGGCTCAGAGGCCCTCACACAGCAAGGAGCAGCAGCGGGACAAGCAGTGCCCCTCCTCCAGGCGCCCCGAGGGGACTTACTGGGAGATGGTGCCTGTGGTGGTGGCGCTGATTACCCACTGCAGGTCGGTGGTCTTGAAGGGCACCAGGACCATGCTGACGTTCTCCGCCAGCTCCCGGAAGCTCTCGGGGTACACGAGGTGGTGGGTGGTCTTGCTGCCCACGTCGGCCTCAAACCCTGCCGTGGGGGCCTTGTTCATCCTGGGAGGGGGAGGGAGAGAGGACCGGCATCACACTGGGGCACCGATTCTGAGGGTCGGCTGCAGCTCCGCGAGGCTGTGCTGGGCCCCGACTTCCGCATCTGTAAAATGGGGGCAACTGCGGCACAGCTCAGAGGCTTTTGCTACTTTTCTCTCATTTATGATCTCGAGTGAGCCTGACCATCGCCACCATCGATGGCCTACTCTGTCCTGGTCCAGTGACGCACATCATTGACCCTTAATGATGACAGTGTCCAGTACGTACTTTATGGTCCTATTTTTATGGCCAAAGAAATCTGAATGCAAAGAATTTATCCCAGGACACAGAGTAACCCAGAGGCAGCCTTGAACTCAGGGCCTGTCTGACCCTGAACCTGACTCTTTCCCCCTCACCATGGACGTGCCCACTGGACACCAGGTACACTGAGGCTCCCTGAGGCCAGGTGAGTGGTCTAAAGACAAAGTCAGAGACCACAGAAACAGGGGATGGTTCTAGAAGGTGCCTGCGCTTCTCATCTGAGTCACTGGTGCCCCTGGGTCGGGTGACTGGTGTGGGGATGACAAGAAACGTGGGAGAGACGTGGGGCATCTTCCTGGAACACCCATTTTACTTGGTGTCAGGGAAACATGTTTTACATTAAAAGTATATAGTTACGTTATGGCCTAGATGGCAAAACAGAGACGGCTTTTATTTTATTTATTTTTTTGGCAGCGCAGCTTGTAGGATCTTAGTTCCCAGACCAGGGATGGAATCCCGGCCCCTGGCAGTGAGAGTGCTGAGTCCTAACCACTGGACCGCCAGGGAACTCCCAGACAGGGATGGATTTTAAAGATTAAACAAGAGTCCTCAAGTTAGTCTTGCCCTCTGGCCAGGCCTCTCAAGGCCAAGCTCCCAGCCTCCTGGGTACCTCTGTGTATGGTTTCCTCTCTCCATCCAGAGAGGTCCTGTTGGTCCATCTGCAATGCAGATGGGGAAACTGAGGCCCAGAGGGGGCAGTGAGGGGCCCGGGGTCCCCAGGTAAGGCTGGGCACACCCGGACTGGGGTCTTGACCTCCTGACGCTGAGCCATGAAGCCCCTGCAGCTCCAGGGGCCTGGGGGGCAGCGGGGTGGCCTGGGGGGCGAGGGGCTGGCACCCACCTGAGCACGAAGTCGTGACTGTCTATCTGAGGTCCGTACCAGGACTCTCTCAGGTTGCCAGAGTTGCCCACGACGGCACAGCGCCGGCAGCCCACCAAACTCTTCTCCAGCAGGGGGTCCACGTTCCCGGGCACCACCTGGAACAGCTCCTTGATGGTGTCGTTCAAGTTACTGGGCTGTTTCTCCCGCTGGAGCCTCTGTGGGCGGAGGACGCAGGACACAGTCAGTCTGGATGTGTTACCTCTGGCGCCCGCTGCTGGGCCCTGAGCCCCCTGTGGTTGGTGACCCAGCCCCTCCCGAGTCCCCTTCTCTCCGCTGGGCACCTGGAGATGCAGGCGGCTTAGACAGCCACCTCCCCTGCCAGGAGCCCAAGGGCCACTCAGGGAGATGGGAAGGCAAGAGATCATTCACTCATTCTACAAAGGTTTATTGAGCACCTATGTGCGAGGTACAGCTCTGGCCTCGACGCAATGAGACTGGCTGGTATGAGTAAAGCACATGGGAGAAGGGTCGGGTGACCCTTCACGCTCGCCTCCCCTCCCCTCTGTTCCCCTCACCCTCCCGCCTCTCAGCTCCTGCAGCTCCAGGACCACCGGGCTCCAGCCAGACTCAGGAATCAGCCCTTTGCCGGATGCATCAAGGAGTCCAATGTCTGCTTAACAAATTGTTTTCACACCCACACCCAAGGTCAGCTGCCCTGGGACCTCTCTGACCCACAGGCGGAGACAAACACTGGGTTTATCCTGAGGGTGACCAGCCCCCTGGTTGGCCCAGGGGTTTCCCTAGAAGCAGGACTCTCAGTGCTAAAAGTGGGATGCGTGGGTCTCCCTATTGAGCCCTCTCTCTGTACACCCACGTCCGTCCACTGCCTCAGGGCCACGCTGCACAGTGACCACTCGCTGATGCACATTACTCCCCCCCTCAGAGTGAAACCTAGAGAGATTTCCTAAGAAGCATCGCATCTGCCTGTGTCACCAAGCCGCAGGGCTGTGTCACTTCAAAGGCAGACGAGAAAGGATGCTCTGGGGCCCAGGTCGGTTGAGCACGTGTCCCGAATCCAAAGCAGGATTTGAAGCCAGGCTTTTATAAACCCACCTTGAAGTCTCTCCCACAACATCACCCCTGCCTCAGAGCCCTGGAACCTTGACCTTTGGAAAGGCCAGTCCCTGAGCTTGGGGAGGGGTAGGTGGCTGTGGGGTGAGTCCCACCAGTTACTCGCAGCCCCAGGGACAGGAGAGGAGCTGGGAGAGAAAGGGGAGGCTAGCAGCTGCTTGGGCCACTGTCTAGGAGGTCAGTGACGGGGGGATGGCGTAGGGAGATCCCCAGGCATCTGGTCCCCACCTGGCATTGGAGGAACTAGCATCCCCAAGGAGAGGCACACCAGGAGGCTTGGGTGGTCCAATAGATAAAACCACCCAGCATCTCCTCCAGCCTAAGACACTCACATGCTGCGGGAGCCGCAGGCAACAACATCAGGACCGCAGACACACTTCTACTTAGAAACATCACTGGTTACAATAAAAGAAACAGGGGAAATAGCAAGCGTAGGTGAGGACACCGGAACACTCGTGCCTCGCTGGTGGGAATGTAAACTCGCGCGGCCACTGTGGAAAACTGTTGGGTGGCTTCTTGGCAATTCCATTCCTAAGTGTTAAAAGGAACGGAAATCAGGGAAGTCCCTGGCAGTCCAGCGGTTTGGACTCCACGCTGAGGGCCCAGGTTTAATCCCTGGTCGGGGAACTAAGGTCCCACAAACCGCAAGATGAGGCCAAAACAAAAACAAAAACAAACAAAAAAAAGAACTGAAACCAGGGTCATGAGCACAAACTTGTTCACTCGTGTTCATTGCAGCATTACTCACAATAGGCAAAAGGTGGAAACAACCCAAGTGTCCATCGATGGATGAATGAATAAACAAAATGTGGAACGTGCAGACACTGGAATATCATTCAGTTATTAAAAAAAGGGGCATTCTGATATATGCTCCCAATGGATGAATCTTGAAAACACTTATGCTGTGTTATTTCACCGGCTTATTTGCCGGACACAGAAGGACACATATTGTACGATTCCACTTACAGGAGATACTAGAATCGCCAAATTCTAGCATGTAGAATGGCGGCTGCCTGAGGGATGAGAGGGGTGCCGAGGGGGGTGGTTATTAATGGATACAAGGGGCTTTTGTTGGACGTGACGGAAGCGCCAGGTGCGGGTAGTGGTGATGGTAACCCAGCATCGTGAATGCATTTAATGCCATGGAATTGCACACTTAGAAAACAGCGATAAATATTATGTTATGCATATTTTACGACAATAGGACAAAAATTATATCCAGATTAAACACCTGCTCCGATAGGATCTCCTGGGGCAGCTCCAGGCTCCTGAATCACCTGGGCTGATGTGTGACATCTGGGCAACAGAGCCATGTCTCACAGGCTCCCAGGTGATGCTGCTACTGGTGCAGGGACCACACTCTGAGAACCCCTGGGATCGAGGACCACAGCCAAGCTGCCCGGCAGGGACCTCCACGAGGGCCCCCACCCAGGAAGAGCCCTGACAATGTGAAGATGCGCTCAGAACCAGAGAGTGTCCTCCATGCATGTCATCGCCTCGGGGAGCATGACACTGTATGCTGGGTTAAGGGAGCAACACGGCGTTCTTTAATCCAGCGCTCAGCAATATTTACTGAGCACCTACTACGTGACACATGTGCCTGCTTTGCCTCGGGGGCCCCGGGGTTTGAAGGCTCACAGCCGGCAGGGTACCCATGCTGGGAGTGCAGCATCACGTTGTCCCGTCCACCTACTACTGACTTACCCCTCTTTAACGATTCACTTTAAAAAGTAAGTTTATTTTTAAAGGAAATCTCATATCTCTGCCACAAGCGGAAAGCAAGAATTACTTGGCAGAAGTAAAAAAATCTGTCCAAAAAAAAAAGGAAAGTGTCCAGTACGATGAAAACAAAACCACTTTATTTGATTCCAGCTCCACCCCGTTGCTTGCCCAGGCAAGCCGCCCTCCTTTGCTAGAACCAAGATGGGCAGGTGTTAGAGGCACATCATGAAACAAGGAGCGACATTTAATCCTCGCAACTTCAAAGATGGAAAGAGAATTAAAGCCGAATGACATCCTCGCCCTGAGCGTGATGCGATGCTCTTAAAGGCCCTGCCCCTGTATCACCAGGAATCACGCTGCCCCACCGGCTCACACTTCAGGAACCCTGGCTCTGTTTCAGACACTCATTGGCAGGAACGGAGATTGAGGCCCAGAGAGGGAAAGATCTAGGCCACGGGGTGAGTACAGAGCTGAGTAGAACTCGGGGACAGCGGGCTGGAATCGAGCTGTGTTTCTGGGGATTAGAGCCCTAAAGCATCCACTCACCAGCTGGGGTAGATGAGGCAGGTCAGTACCGCTATGTCCCTGTCTTCCTTGGGAAGGAACTCTCTGACTTCTCTGCCTTTTGTAAATGACAACGGAAGTCCCAGAGGGCTGCTGACATGCACGCAGGAGAGAAAGGGCAGAAGTTCCAAGACGCCCTTCTCCCCTCTCACTCTTCCTGCCTAGTTTCCAAGCAGTGTATTTCTTGGTCTACAGTCAGCGCTCAGGCAGTGGCTGCTGCTGTTGTCAGAGGCTCCCCGAGGAAGCACCAAGTCTTAAGGCAGAGCCTGGAGGCAGAGGCTGAGACAGCCAGCATCACCCCACTGCCGCAGGACATGGGGGACTTCGTGATACCCAAGGCACCTGAGCTGTCAGCCCCCAGCTCCTGAAGGCTTCTTCCTGATTCCCCCACGCCTGCCCTCCCTCCCATGTGGGTCTGGAGAAGCAGCGGTGGGCAAGAGGACGGGAAAGCAAGGGTGCCTTGGGGCGGGCGGCCGGGTCCCAGGCCTGGCTCTCTATGGATGGCTGAGTGACCTCAGTCAAGTCCTTCCCCTCATCCCGGAGACAAAGTAGAAGAGGGAGCAGACATGAGGGGTCTGCTCCAAACCAGGGCCCCGAATAGGTCTGGGGAACAGCATGTCTAGGGCCAGCCCCTCTGACACCGGGCATCGATCACCTTCTGCGGGCTCCCGGCCAGCCAAGCATCCTTCAGGGCGTTTCCCACCAGGCACGTCATACTTTAGAAGCAGGGCTCTGTGTTTGGGGTCCTAAATCTGGATCTGTCAGACATTGTCCTGGCTGTCTGGGGGCCTTTATGCAGAGCTACGGTGCCTGCTGGAACTCCCAGGGTGTTTTGTTTGTTTGTTTTTGTTTTTTTTGCGGTATGCGGGCCTCTCACTGTTGCGGCCTCTCCCGTTGCGGAGCACAGGCTCTGGACGCACAGGCCCAGCGGCCACGGCTCACGGGCCCAGGCGCTCCGCGGCATGTGGGATCTTCCTGGACCAGGGCACGAACCCGCATCCCCTGCATCGGCAGGTGGACCCCCAACCACTGCGACACCAGGGAAGCCCCCAGGGTGGTTTTTATTTCAATATTCTGAGTCTCCGTCTGGAGGGACAGGAGCGCTTGTCAGATGTGGTGTCCTGATTCTTTACTCAAAACATGTGGTCTGTGTGTTGTCAAGGAACCCAGAAGCTCTAAAGCCCTGCTCCTTTCTGTTGATTTCTATTCATGAGGAACCTTCTCCCCTTCCTTCCTACCCTGCAAAATCCCTTCCAAGAGGCTAAACTCCAGCAAAGAAGGACTGCACATAAGGGCTGGGATGGGGACATGGGAGGACAATTTGATGAAACGGTAAGAGCCACATGGGAAAACATTCAGCCTTCCTAAGTGCTGAAAGAATGCAAATTCATTTTCCTTTGCCCGTTAAAACAGCAAAAATAAATAAAAATGTTAAAACCTAATGTTTGCGGTGCTATAGAGAAACCTGGTGAGGCGACTATTACTACCTCAGTCTGAGAATCTGAGAGGAAGAGCTTCCTCAACATCACCCTTGATAAAATATAGAAAGTCAGGAGCAAAACCCAGGGACCCTGGGTGCCTATCACCTATCACCCTGCCTTGTGCTGGTCTGCTTTCCCTTCTCCTCCAACCATCCCTGCAAGCTAAAAGGCAAGGCTGTTTCTTTCCATCTCAGCATCTTGGCATCTAATAGATGCTCAATAAGTCTTCAATGAATGGATATTTCTCACTCCCCTTCAATCCACTTTGCGCTCAACAACTAGATCAGATCATGGACCTCCCCTAGTTAAAATTCTACAGTGGTTTCCTGTTGCACTTAGAACAAACCCCAGGCTCCTGGCTGTGGGTCCTGACCACTCCCAGACGCCCGCACTCACGGCCACACACAGCTCCAGCTCCTCCAACACACCAAGCGGATGCTGCCCCAGTGCTCTCGCACTCGCTGTCCCCGTGACCAGCGGCACTTTCCCCAGATCCTCCCGCAGCCGGCGCCCTCTCCGCCTTTGGGTCTCAGCTCAATTCCCGGCTGCTCAGAGACCTTCCCGACGAGACCATTTACAGAGGCCCCTGCCCCAAGTTTCTCCCAAACCCCTTTTATCCTCCTCCAAGCACTTCTATCTGAGTCTATCTTGTTTATTTGTTTCTTATCTGTCTCTCTCTGCCGGAATATAATTCCATGAGAATAACGATCTGGTTCTTTTTTTTGGCTTCTCCATACCCAGAGTGGGTTAAGTAGTGGCCTCTAAACAGATATGCCCAAGTCCTAACCCCTGGAACCTGCACCTTGAGCTCAGGCTTCTGCCTCCGGAATCGCGAGAGAATGCGTTTCTGTTGCCGTAAGCCACAAGCGTGCGGTCACCTGTTACGGCAGACACAGGGAACTGCTACAGAGCCCTCTGCTCTGATTTATAATATATACAGGAGATCCTCAATAACAGAGGCTGAATGCATGAACCAACGAACGTACGGATGACCAGCATTCTGAATCCCGCCAAGCGCCTGGCAGGGCCCCTGGTGCACACTTGGGTGTGAGCGTCTGGCAGGCAGGGGCCGCCCACATCTCACCCCCAGACCCACACTCAGCCCCGGCTCTCACCAGCCACCAGCTGTAGGTGTCTTCCTCCAGGAGCGCATTCTTGGCCGTCAGCAGCGGCTGCAGGGACCGGTTGAATCTCTCGTCGAACCAGGAGGACACCTTGCGCTCTCCGATGCAGCGGGCGCAGGTGCAGGGCCTGTGGGGGTAATTCACGAGCCTCCTGAAGTTGTCCGAGAGCTCGAGGACCATCTGCCTGGGGAACCACGCGGTGGCCACCATGGTGTGGGAGTAGTTCAGGAAGAAGGAGGTGAGGAAGATGAAGAGGGTGAGGAAAGTGAGCACTTTGAGAATTCTTTTCCTCGCGGTCGCCATTTCTGCTCTCCTGACGCGGGGCCTCCCAGGGATGGGCTGCAGGAAATCGCGCCTAATTGAGGAGGAACTTCCACGAAAGATCCCAGAGACAGAGGATCGACTGCAAGGCAAGGCGGGGAGCCCCAGGGAGCCTCAAAGCCTCCTATGGCCACTGCTGCTGGGCAACGGCCACCCGGCTGTGCCCGACATCACCCGCGACACTCAAAGGCTAAGCGGACCACTTGTGGCGGGGTGCCTCTGCTGGCGTATAATTTGTCTTTTCAGGAAATAAAGCGGCCTGCTTCCTCAGCAATCCTTAAACAGCCGATAATGTCTCCTGATGAAGCTTTAATCGAAACTTGACAACGGTGATTTCCTTTCCCATCCAAGGGGGTTGAGGGGTAATTAATCCTTGTGACAGGCCAGGGTCCCTCGGAGGTGAGGGCCTCGAAGGAAGGGTCACGGTACAGGACAGGGTCAAGCTGTCTTTGTTACCGCCCTCCAGAGAAGACGGTGTGTGGCAATCCTTAATTAGAACTTGGTCTTGCCCATGCTGTCACCAGAGACGTGGCGGTGAAGCAGCCGACTTGACAAAGGCACTGGGGGTTGTCTGTCATCTGCACAGAAAAGGAGGAAGAAAACAGGATGAACTTCTATTACTTTTTTATAAAAACCATTTCTCTCTCTCCACTTCCTCCCATCGTCTTCCGTTCTGTTGTCAAGCCCATGTGGCAAGTGGCTACAGACGATATTTTACCCTTTTGAGCCTCAGTGTGTGCATGTGTACAGTGGGATGTTAACGCCTATCCTTCAGGGTTGCTAAGAGACACGGAAGGTGGCCCACCCATCTTTCCTGCAACCAGAACCTAGTACCTTTAAGAATCAGACCTAAGTTTGTGAAATGAGTTAATAATGCACGTACAGTGCCAGGTACACAGAGACTGCCAAGGACATGCTACTTTCTCTCTCCTTCACTCTCTGTCTCTCAGATTCTAAAGTTCAACCACAATCAAAATGGTATGCTTAGGGGGTGGCCCAGGCTTCCACCTGGCCCAGGTTCAAGTACTGGTTTACCAGTTGTATGGCTTTGGGAAAGTTATTCAGCCTTCCTGACCCTCAATTTTCCCTTCTGTAAAATGGGATAGTAATAGCTCCACTTATAGAATGGTTATGAAGATAAGACAAAATGCTATATGCTGGGACTTCCCTGGCAGCGCAGCGGATGAGAATCTGCCTGCCAATGCAGGGGACACAGGTTCAAGCCCTGGTCCAGGAAGATCCCACGTGCCGCGGAGCAACTAAGCCTGTGTGCCACAACTACTGAGCCTGTGCTCTAGAGCCCACGTGCCACAACTACTGAGCCCACGTGCTACAACTACTGAAGCTCACACGCCTAGAGCCCGTGCTCCACAGCAAGAGAAGCCACCGCAATGAGAAGCACGTGCACCACAACGAAGAGTAGCCCCCACTAGCCGCAACTAGAGAAAGCCCGCATGCAGCAACAAAGACCCAATGCGGCCAACAATAAATAAATTAATTAATTTTAAAAAATGCTGAGTTTCTGGTGTTCATTAAGTAACTGCTAAACTTTCATTTTCCGTTTTCAATGTACGAATGAGTGTTCTTGGATGAGCCACTAACAGCCAAACAGGATGGTACAGTCACACATATCTATTTCCTCAGATGATTGACAAAGTATACCATCAGCTAGATAGGGGTTTCCCAGGTTGTCCTAAGAAGAAACGGAGATTCAAAGAGATTAAATGACTTTCCCAAGGTCATGGGGAAAGTAAGAAGCAGGATCTGAATCCAGACCCACACCCCTCTGACTCCATGCACCTGGAGGGGCCAGGGTACCAGAAACACGAGCAGGAGTTCTGCCCTGGACGGGACACCCTGTCTGTTAACTGGGCTCCAGATGACCATAGTTGGAGGGATACAGAGAAAGCTGGGAGTTATTTAATCAAAGAAAGCAAACCAGGACTCCTCAAACGCTTGTAACACAAGTTCCCACACGTCACTGACTTTCCGGGCTTCTGCAGAGTGCAGCTGTGGTCACACCTCTGCACTTGAACATGATTCCCTTTGGTACTTGCCTGGAACGTGCCCCTATCTCTATCTGTCTGATCAATTCCTTCCCCATCCTCAAGGTATAGACTATCAACAAGCAGGATATATTTTTTCCAGGAAAGCAACAGTGGAAGGGAGACTGATTTACCTTTTTGGTAGAAAGAGGGGCAGCTCAAAAATCAGATTAAATCCACAGTGCCTTCCTGGAGGCAGCCAGGGCTCAAGATGTGTTGCCTCCACTGCTTCCTCAACACCTCAGCCCGGGTGGCAACGTCTCTCCATTTGCCTACTGCTCCACTTTCTACTTGTCGTGACCATGGGACTTGTATGTAGAACCTAATGGTGTCCAGAGCTGTCCCTTCCAGCTGTCCCCTGCTTCTCCATCAAGCACCAGCTCTGTCATCTGAGTTAGATTAACCTGCTTGTCCTCAAGGGCGGGCTCTGATCTAACTTGGCAGGCAGAGGGTTCCCACCCCTCTTTCCGCAGTCTTTGCTCCAGGGATGGACGTGTAGCCTAATTCATCTGGAGTGAAACTCCTGACTCTTTGCAGTGGGGGGCAAAGAAACATTCTTTTGCTCTGGCCAGTCTGCTGTTTGGATGCGAGGTCAGGGTCGTACTGGACATTTTGCTAGTTCACTGGAAGAGGCGAACAGTGTTGAATCCCGTCGATCCAGCCCTGCAGCCCACCCTATGCCTTGACTTTTCAGGGGCCTGAGAGAATAAATCCCCTAACTTGAAGCAACATGACTGACCCACAGGTCACAGTTGCTCCTGCCTCTGGGCACCTACCCAGACCGTCCCTGCCGTCCGGAAAATCCACCCCACCCCACCTGGCTCTGATTCATTCTTCAGGGCTCAGCTGGCACTGATCCTGGAGGGAGGCCTGCCCACTGCCGGCCTGAACAGGGGCCTCTCCTGGCCTCCACAGCATCCTGGCTCCACTCTGCCTGTGCTGTGTACTTAATCTGTCTCCTCCCTGAGCTGGGAGCTCCAGGAGGATAGAAACTCAGTCCCACTCACTGTTGTGGCCCGGAAACCGGGAACACACATGGCAGGAAGGAATGCAGAGGTGAATGAAGGGAAACAGCCACCAACTCAGAGTGGAGACCTGAGCAAGAAAGCACAGACTAAGAGTCGGAAGATTCTGATTCTCATCAGGTTGCACGACCCATTTGCTGTGTGACTGTGAACAAGTTACCTAACCTCTCTGAACCATCCCTTCAACAGGAACATGGGGCTGACAACACAGATTCTGCCCGCTTCTCGAGGCTATTAACCAAGCAAGATCTATCCATTCACGTGATTCACTCGCTGCATATCTGCTGGGGCCCTGAGCTGTGCCAGGCTCTGGGCTGGGTGGTGGGGGACCCATCATGAAAGATTCTAAGGTGGGAGCTTCCCAGGCATCTGCAAGGCTCCAGTGCCTTTGGGAGAAAGGAGGCTGGTGTCCTTGGATCAGAGAGGAGCATGTATGTGGCATGTATGTGGGTGGGTTCGAGGGTGTGCGGGACTCAGAAGCCATGATATCTCTGAGGGACATGGAGACCCACTGGAGGGTCTAAGCAGAGGACTCACATGGTCTCATTACATCTGTCTTTGTCATGAGCAGGGCCCATGATGCTCTTATTGACTCTGTATCCTGATGCCAAGGGCAGAGACAAGTTCACTGAAATAGATGATTACTGAACCATGTTGATCGAATAAAATTCTGAATGAGAGGTTAGGTTCCCTACAACGTCCCAGCTCCACGAGAGATATTAATGTTCTACACTAGCGCTGGCGGAGGCCGGGGGAAGGTGTGGTGAGAGTTGGGACAGAGGGCAAGGCCGAGCTGCCGAGGTACAGATTGTGATATCCTCCTCCCACCCAGCTGGGACGTCTTGGTAGCTGCATCTCTGAGGTCAGGGTGCTTGTTCTGAACCCACCTACCAGCAGACACTTCCAGGCTGGTATCAATTAGCACTTTTGAAAGCCCTGGAAAACTGCAGTGGAAAAGCAAGAACAGCCCTCCACCTTCCCCTTCCCCCCAGCCCCAGGGAAGAAAGGAGGAATGCATGACTTTCTGCACTGTGTGATGTGAGGCAGCCTGCTACACACGGGGAGCGCCAGCCCTGGCACCCGGAGGTGGAACTGAGGCCAATACACCATGGGCCACAGATCTCCGCATGCCAAGAGTGCGGCCAGGGACGGAGGCTGGCCAAGCCTCCCAAAACAAAGAGGACGAGGAGAGGGAGGGGGAGGAGGACACAGCTCCCTGTCCTGTCTGCAGAGAGACAGTCGTCTCACGGCCACACACGGGAGTTCTGGGAGAGGCACAGCGGACATGGATGTGACGGGCTAACGGGGTCACTGCAAAAAGCTGATGCAAGTTGGTGCCCTTTTAAGAACTCAGAAAGTAAGGATTCCCCGAAGGAGGGTCCCTAATGAAGATATACCCCCCCCACCCCATCAACAAGGAGAGAGCAGCAATTACCAGCCACTGAGAGAAGAGTTGCTTCCAATACTTGGAAAACCAAATGAACGGACAGTATGGGTTTGTGAATGTTTATTTAATGCCTGCTGAACTGCACAGTAGTTCTAACAAGGCTGGGATGCCCTCCTAGCTCTCTGCCTAGCCTCCTGCCCTATGACTGTTGGTGAAATGACCGAGTGAACGGTAATATCAGCACTTCTAATATAGAGCTGCCATGACCGTCCTCCACGGGGTCCTCACGTCATCTGGGTGAAGTGAGCCATCATGCTTATTTCCCTGAGAGGAGAAACTGAGGTTCAGAGAAGGCAAGAGACTTGTCCAAGGTCACACAGCGAGATGGTGGCAAAGCCAGCACTTTGCTCCAGGCTCCTGCCTCCTCCTGGGCTGTCCTCTGTAGACACAGCTAATTGTTCTACTTCATCAGGACTTGCTCTCATTTTCATTTCCTTTCTTGTCATTTCTTTGGGTTTGTAACCTGTCATCTTTTCAGCTTCCTGAGATGGATACTACCTTGTCCATCCTCTCTTCTGCTGTGTCTAATCTGTTTAAATTATATACTATATTCATTTCACTTGTATTTTTCAGTTCTAGAATTTCCATCTAAGTAATTTTTAAAAATAAGTTCTAGTTTTCAGGTGAAAATCTGCACCTTGTCATCTATCTTCCTCCAATGATCCATCAGAGTTATTCAGTTATTTAAAGACTGTCTCACCCTCATGACGTTTGGAGGAGATGTGGGTCTATTTCTGCTGTCGATTTTCTCTCCTTATCTCTCTTTGGTCATTTGGCTGTCTCCTGGCATGCCTGGCGACGGTGGATACCGCATGCGCTGGAAGTGTAGCAGTTGAGGATAAGGCTGTCCTTATTCAGGGAGGAATTTGTTTGCTCCTGGAGCTAGGTAGAGCACGGGCACATTACCTTGTTCCAATTGGTGACCAGGATGATTGGGGCGCACTTTGTCTTCCTGATGACTAGTTATTTCTGGCTTGCCCTTACTTACAGGGCATAGCCCTTCTTAGAGGAAAGCTAGGAGGTCTACCAAGAGACCTCTTCCTTGCACATTCTCACTCCCAATTCCTGCCTCCCCTACACTGTGAGATTGTCAAAGGCTCAGTCTAGCTTCTCAACCTCTCAGCTTCCAGCCTGTTTCCTTAGGCTCTGGTCCCACGTCACTGAAATTCCGGCAAATGCCTCGAAAGGAAAAAGAGGTGAGGAATAATGACTCTCTGCCTGTGGTTTCTGTTGCCCTAGGTTCTTGGCCCCTTAATTTTAGCTGACTTGGTAGTCCCGCACTACACTTTTATTTCATTTCTTTACTGTTATTTTTTATGTCCAGCCTCGTGGGACTGCTCAACACTGAGCTGCTTCTCTCCGTCTGTCCTCTGGAGCCTCCCACGAGCCAGTGCATCCCTTGGGCAGGCAGGCGGCAGGAAGCATCAGGCTCACCCCCGCCCCTTTCTCTCCTTCCAGGGGTCTTCGTCCCTCAAGTCCTGGCTGCCTGGTTGTTCTCTAAAACCTTCGAAGAGCTGAATTTCTATCTTACCCAGCTCTTACAGTCCTTGGTGGGATAAGTGGTCTGACACAAGCTTCAGCCACAGCCAGACGTGGAAGGCATGGAATCTTTTCTCTGCCACTCTGTGTGCCTGGCGTGGCGCCCTGCACATGATGAGGGCTCGGTGAACCGGAGAAGGGGGAGGGGCAGAGAGTCCCCAGAGGTGCCAGGGCAAAGCTCCTTGCACCAGCTGAGTGAGCGGACCGTGGGAGGGAAGGAAACAAACCAACAAGCAGAGGGCTGCAGCTGCAGCCTCTCATCTGCCACCACTTCCCTGTCCTGGAAGAGGCCCAGCCCCATCTGCTTTCACTCTGCTTCCTCACACAGCAGCTTTGGGACACACAGCGAGGTGACTGGCTGGCTCAACCATCCTGAGAACGTGAGGAGCAGTGGTGGGGAATTAGCATCTGTGAACCTGCTGATCACGGAAAACTGGATCCCACCACGTCCCAGCCTTTGGGGTCCTGGCTGGCTTTACGTGAAGGCACAGGGTGGCGTGAAATCAGAACTGACTGGTGAAGGGCCCCCAAACCTTCCATCAGAGAAGAACAGCTCTGGGGGAGTGGCCAAGATGGTGGAGTAGGAAGCCCTTAAGTCCACCTCCTCCCATGGGCCGAATAAAATTACAACAGAATAACTATTGATGAGAAAGACCAGAATCTAGCAGAAAAGATCTTCTACAACTAAAGACATAAAGAAGGAACCACAATGAGATGGATAGGTGGGGCAGACTTACGTTATATTCAGGACCTCAGGTAGGCAACCCACAAACGGGAGGGTTATTACAGCTGCAGAGATCCTCCCCAAGGAGTGAGAGGTCTGAGACCACACTGGCCTCCCCAGCCTGGGGGTCCTGAAACAGGAAGACGAGCCCTCAAAACGTCTGGCTTCGAAGGCCAGCAGGGCTTGCTTTGGGGAGAGTCAGAGGACTGTAGAAAATAGAGCCTCCGCTCTCGAAGGGCACATACAAAACCTCATACCCTCCGGGACCCAGGGCGGAAGCAGTGACTTGAAAGGAGCCTGGGTCAGACCCTAATGCTGATCTCGGAGAGGCTCCCAGAGAGGCAGGAGGCAACTGGAGCTCACCCTGGGGGCACAGACACTAGAGACAGCCTTTTTGGGAAGCTCGTCCTACCACGAGGATGCTGGTGCTGGCAGCACCATTTTGGAATCCTCTCTATAGCTTATTAGTACCAGGACCCAGCCCTGCTCAACAGTCTTTGGGCACCAGCACTGGGATGCCTCCGGCCAAACAACTAACGGGGCAAGGTCACAGCCCCACCCACCAGCAGGCCAACACACTAACTCTGAGACCCCCAGGGCCCTGCAGCCAGAGACCCTGGAACTCAGCTCTGCACATCAGCAGACTGACACTAGCCCCAGGGGGCCTTGGGCCCCAGCCCAGCCCACCAGCAGGCCAACACCAGACCCAGGAACATTCCTCCCACCCACTACCGAGCCCCAGCCCTACTCACCAGTAGGCAGGCCAACACCAGCTCCAAGACACGTTAGACACCTCAGCTAGCTGCCCTGGGATCCAGCCCCACTTACCAGCTGGCTGACACCAGCTTTGGGACACCCTGGACGCTGCAGCTAGCCATGTCAGGATCTGACCCTGACCACAGCAGGATAACACTAGATCCAGGAACCTTGGACCTGCAACCACTCACCCTGGAACCCAGCTCCATCTACCAGTGGGCCAGCACTAGCCCTGGGGTCCCCTAGGGACCCATGGCTAGGGGCCTCATTACCCAACCACTCCCACCAGTGGCTGGCACACTCCATACAGTGCAGGGCCTGGCAATCCCCCAGACTGGGGGCCAACCACACCTACCAGGCCACCCATAGTAGTCAGCCTGCCACAACAGAGAGTCCCATACAGCCCACATAGGGGGCACTCCTAGAACATACAGCTCTGGTGATGAGAGGGGAGTGTGCTGCTAGGACCCATCGGATGTCTCCTACATATGGCCCCTTTTCCAAGGTCAGGAAGAACAACCAACCTACCAAATAGATAGAAATAAAATGAGCACATTAGGCAAAATGAGGCAGCAGAGGAATATATTCCAAACAAAGGAACAAGACAAAACCCCAGAAGAAGAACTAAGTGAAGCAGAGATAAACAATCTACCTGATAAAAAGTTCTGGGTAATGATCATAAAGATGGTCAAAGAACTTGAGAGAAGATTGGGTGTACAAAGTGAGCCTTTAGAAGTTTTTTAACAAAGAGATAGAAAATATAAAGAAGAACCAAACAGAGATGAAGATACAATAAGTGATTAAAAAAAAAAAACACTAGAAGGAATCAACTGCAGATTAGATTATACAGAGGAAAGGATCAGCGCGCTGGAAGACGGAGTTGTGGAAATCACTGAAGCTGAACAGGAATAATAACAAATATATATGCTGCCTGCAAGAGACTCACTTCAGATCTAAAGGCACACACACTGAAAGTGAGGGGATGAAAGAAGGTACTCCATGCAAGTGGAAATGAAAAGAAAGCCAGGTTTGCAATACTTATATCAGACAAACTAATCTTTAAAATAAAGAATGTAACAAGAGACAAAGAAGGACATTACATAATGATCAATGACTCAAACCAAGAAGAAAATATATCAATTGTAAATATATATGCACCCACATAGGCACACCTAAATACACAAAACAAATCTTAACAAAAGTAAAGGAAGAAATTGTAATAGTAATAGAAATCTAATCAATAAAATCAGAAATGAAAAAGGAGAAGTTACAACCAACACAACAAAAATACAAAGGATCGTAAGAGATTACTATGAATAATTATACACCAATAAAATAGACAACCTAGAAGAAATGGATAAATTCTTAGAAATGTTCCATCTCCCAAGACTAAATCAGGAATAAATATAAAATATGAAGAGAACAATGACCAGTAATGAAATTGAATCAGTAAGAAAACAAACAAACAAACAAAAACCTCCCAACAATCAAAAGTCTAGGATCAGATTGCTTCACAGATAAACTCTACCAAACATTCTGAAAAGAGTTAACACCCTTCCTTCTCAAACTATACCAAAATATTGCAGAGGAAGGAACACTTCTGAGCCCATTCCATGAGGCCAGCATGATACCAAAACCAGACAAAGATATCACACACAAAAATATTACAGGCCAAATATCACTGATGAACATAGATGTAAAAATCCTCGGGACTTCCCTGGTGGCCCAGTGGTTAAGAATCCGCCTGCCAATGCAGGGGACACGGGTTCAAGCCTTGGTCTGGGAAGATCCCACATGCTGTGAAGCAACTAAGCCCGTGTGCCACGACTACCGAGCCTGCGCTCTAGAGCCCATGAGCCACAACTACTGAAGCCCACGCGCCACAACTACTGAAGCCCACGCGCCACAACTACTGAAGCCCATGCGCCACAACTACGAAGCCCACGCGCCACAACTACTGAAGCCCACGCGCCACAACTACGAAGCCCACGCGCCACAACTACTGAAGCCCACGCACCTAGAGCCCAAGCTCTGCAACAAGAGAAGCCACTGCAATGAGGAGCCTGCACTCCGCAACGAAGAGGAGCCCCCGTTCACTGCAACTAGAGAAAGCCCGCACACAGCAACAAAGACCCAACAAAGCCGAAAATAAATAAACAAATTAATTTTAAAATCCTCAACAAAATATTAGTAAACAATTCAACAATACATTAAAAGAACATATACCATGATCAAGCGGGATTTCTCCCCAAAATGGAAGGATAGTTCAATATCCACAAATCAATCAATAGCAAACTGAAGAGTACAAATCACATGATCGTCTCAATAGATGCAGAAAAAGCTTTTGACAAAATTCAACATCCATTTATGACAAAAACTCTCCACAACGTGGGTACAGAGAGAACATATCTCAACATAATAAACACCATATATGACAAACCCACAGCTAACGCCATACTCAATGGTGAAAAGATAAAAGCATTTCCTCTAAGATCAGCAAAAATACAAGGATGCCCACTCTTACCAGCTTTATTCAACATAGTGCTGGAGGTCTTAGCCACAGCACTCAGACAAGAAAAAGAAAAAAAAATAATAAAAGGAATAAAAATTCCTTTATTAGGAAGGAAGAAGTAAAACTCACTGTTTGCAGAGGACATGATACTATACATAGAAAATTCTAAAGACACCTCCAGAAACCTAAATCAATTCATAATGAACTCAGTAAAGTTGCAGGATACAAAATTAATATACAGAAATCTGTTTCATATCCATACACTAACAGCAAACTATCAGAAATAGAAATTAAGAAAACAATCTCACTTACAATTACTTCAAAAAGAATAAAATACCTACGTATAAATCTAACTAAGGAGGTAAAAGACCTATAATTGAAATTATCAATGAAACAAAAAGGCTGCCTACTGAATGAGAGAAGATATTTACAAATGATATAGCTGATAAGGGATTAATATCCAAAACATACAAAGAACTCATACAACTCAACATCAAAAACATATAACCCAATTAAAAAATGGGCAGAAGACCTGAATATATGTTCTTCCAACAACGACATACAGATGGCTGACAGGCACATGAAAAGATGCTTAACATCACTAGTCATCAGGCAAATGCAAATCAAAACCACAATGATATCACCTCATGCTTGTCAGAAAAGCCATTATCAAAAAAGTACCACAGGGCTTCCTTGGGGGCACAGTGGTTGGGAATCCAGTTGCCAATGCAGGGGACACGGGTTCGAGCCCTGGTCCGGGAGGACCCCACATGCCGCGGAGCAACCAAGCCCATGCGCCACAACTAATGAGCCTGCGCTCTAGAGCCCGTGCACCACAACTACTGAGCCCACACGCCACAACTACTGAAGCCTGTGCACCTAGAGCCCGTGCTCCGCAACAAGACAAGCCACTGCAGTAAGAAGCCCACGCACCGCAACAAATGAGTAGCCCCCGCTCACCGCAACTAGAGAAAGCCCACGCAGGAACGAAGACCCAACGCAGCCAAAAATAAATAACTAAAGTAAATACATTTTTAAAAAAAGTATCACAAATAACAAGTGTGGGTGAGGATGTGGAGAAAAGGGAACCACTGTGCACTGCCAGTGAGAATGTAAATTGGTGCAGTCACGATCGAAAATAATATGGAGATTCCTAAAAAAATTTTAAATAGAACTACTGTACGATCCAGCAATTCCACTTCTGGGTATTTATCCAAAGAAAACAAAAAATTAATTACAAAATATATACGCAGCCCTATGTTCACTGCAGCATAATTTACAACAGCCAAGATACAGAAGCAATCTGAGTGCCCATCAACAGACGAGTGGATAAGGAAGATGTGCATAAATAACTCTGCCATAAAGCAGATTTGCAATAGCATGGATGGACATGGAGGGTATCATGCTTCGTGAAGTTAGAAAGAGAAAGACAAACACTGTATGGTATCGATTCCTGTGGAATCTAAAAAACAACAAATGAACAAACATAAAACAGAAATAGTCACAGACACAGAGAGCAAACAGGTGGTTGCCAGAGGGTAGGGGAGTGAGGGAAGAAAAGAAAGAAGAAATACGGAAAGCAGATTAAGAGGTATAAACTTCCAGTTGCAAAATAAATGAGTCAGGGGAGAGAAAACATACAGTGTGGGGAATATACAGTGTGGGGAATACAGTCAATAACTTTGTAATATCTTTGTACGGTGACATATCACAACTAGAATTATTATGCTGATCCCTTTGAAATGTATAGAAATATGGAATCACTATGTTGTGTAACAGGAACTAACATAGTGCTGTAGGTCAATTATAGTTCAAAACGAACAAACTCACAGAAAAAGAGATCAGATTTGTGGGCTTCCCTGGTGGCGCAGTGGTTGAGAGTCCGCCTGCCGATGCAGGGGACACGGGTTCGTGCCCCGGTCCGGGAAGATCCCACATGCCGCGGAGCGGCTGGGCCCGTGAGCCATGGCCGCTGAGCCTGCGCGTCCGGAGCCTGTGCTCCGCAACGGGAGAGGTCACAGCGGTGAGAGGCCCGCATACCGCAAAAAAAAAAAAGAGATCAGAGTTGTGGTTACCAGTTCCCACTCCTCCCACCCTCTCTGGTCGGAGGAGCGCAAACAGGATGTAGGAGGTCAAAAGGTACAAACTTCCGGTTATAAGATAAAGACGTGCTAGGGATGTGATGTACTACACAGTAAAGACAATGAACACTGTTGTGTGTTACATAGGAAAGTTGTGAAGAGAGCAAACCCTAAGCGTTTTCACCACAAGAAACATTTTTTCCTACTTCTTTTATTTTGTACCTATACGAGATGTTGGATGTTCACTAAACCTACTGTGCTCATCATTTCATGATGTATGTTAAGTCTAATCATTATGCTGTACACCTTAAACAGTGCTGTATGTCAATTATATCTCAATAAAACTGGAAGAAAAAACCTCCAAAGAGCTCCAAATGACCAATAAAACATAAACTAAAAAAAGAAGAACAATCTTTCCTGCACTGTTCTGCAGCCCCTGGTCACTGGACACTAGGAATCCATCTGTTCTGGTTCTGTGCCAGTGGGTCATGGCCAATGGTTGTTGGAATAAAAGATGGCCCAGACATACCTGGGTTCGAATCCCAACTCTTCCCATTCCCAGTTTTGTTCTCATGGGCAAAGCACTGCCTCTCTCTAATACTCGGTTTCTGAATCCACAAGGTGGGACGAATAATGCCCAAATGGAGGGTTGCTGTAGGATAAAAATTATTTGCACAAAAGTGACCAGCCTTGTTTCGGGACACAGAGAGGATACATTATAAATGTCAGTTCTCTTCCCTCCCTAAGTTTCAGGCTCCTCATTTGTAAAAAGTCCAACAGAGTCCCTGGCTTGCCCTACTGACAGGGTTACATAAAAGACCAAACAAAATCAGGCATGAAAGAACCAACCGGGGGAATTACGAAAATTATGATTCCGACTCGCTTCATTAGTTGCTTCCATTCCTCAAGGGACGGGACAACCAGTACTTCATTGCTCTCTGCTCTACCTCTGAGAACCTGCAGTGAAGGGGGTCCCAAAGCAGTCAATGGGCTAGAGGCATAAGGGGTATCTGTAATTCACATGGCCCAGATTCTCTCTTCAGAGGGTTAATTCTCAGCGCATCAACCCGTGTGCCTGTGAGGGCTTTTGGGGCATCCTGATTCCTTCTGTTTGCAGGGTCCCCCTGCTGGTTAGTGTCTATGGGACTGGGGATTCTTTCCTCCCTCTGTGCTCTCGGCCCTGTGCCGCAGGGGCTGGATGTCTAAAAACTCTATTTCCCAGCTTCCGTGACCAGAGGGCTCTGGATGCAGTTGAGAATCGGCCAATAAGAGAAGGATAAACACTGCAGGTTGTCCTCCCTCCCGCAGGGGCGGAGGCTGCTGTGTGGCCTGAGCGTTGGACCCAGGCCCTCTGCCTCCCTCTACCCCCGAGTCTGCAGGGCAGCCTCCGATTCTGTGCTGGCTTCCTGGCCTCTGGGCCCCAGCCTGCAGCATCAGGACCAATATGCCCCCCATCACCTTTCCCACAACTTTATAAGCACCAGATCCCCTGAACCAAATCCTTTTGCATGAAGCCTCTGCCTCAGTGAAGCGTCATCCATCACATGGGGATAAGGTAGTGTCCAGCTCACAGGGTGGGGCCGAGAAAGACTCGAGTCAGTGCAGGGAAAGCTCATAGGTCTGTGCATGGCACACAGCGACTGCTCCCCGAACGTTAGGTTTGATTACTGGCGTTCCTCCTGTGGTTTCCTGCGGGGAACGCCAGCTGACACTCCCACCTGCCCCCTCTCACTTCTGCCCCACTTCATTTAACAGCTGTGGAGGCTCAGCTCAGAAAGGGCAAGTGACTCATCCAATGACACACAGCAAAGTCCAGAGCTCAGAGGGGAACCAGGCTCCCAACTCCAAGACGGGCGTGGCCCCTTATAAGGAACCGGCTGTATTCACGCAGCTGCCCTAGCGTGGCTGTTTCTACACCTCCCAGGGCAGGAGCTCAGAGGGCGTCATGGGCCCAGATGGAGCCATCAGGGGTTGAGGTGGAGAGGTCAGAGGTCAGGAGTTAGTCTAGCTGCTGCAGCCAGGGGTGGGACGCTGCCGGGAAATCCTAAAAGCACCGAGCCCTTTGCGGTGTAACCCAGGGGCATTACAGGCGCTGCCTGAGCTTCGAGTGCCTAATGTAGAAAATGGGGTTAAGAACCATCCCTGCCTCTGAGGGGGCCGCACGGGGCACGAATTAATCTATTATCAGGGGCCACCTTCCATTCATGGAGGGTCTCTCCTTGCAGACCCTGTTTTAACCACGGTACTGGACAGTCACACGGCACTGGTACCAGCTCCCTTCTTTCAGAGGTGGGAACAGAGGCCCACAGCTGTCAGTCGACTTGCCCAAGGAGCCGGGATTCTGGGCAAGGGAAAGCCCAGCGGGTGGTGGCCCAGCCCTGAGCCCTGCGACATCTGAGCTGAGAGAGAGGGCCAGTGACCATCTGCACTCCATGGTGGCAGCCCGAGCACTGAACAGGGTTTGCGTGTGGCCAGTTCAGGGCCTGGCAGGCAGCGGATGTGAACCCTCCCTTCCCGGTTTTGTTTTCTCCCTGGTCAGCTCCTCCAGCCCATCCCCACCCTCTGAGTCACACACGAAATTGGCAGCCAGGCCCCCCCCCACCCCCGGCCCGTCCTGGGCCAGCTCCTGTGCCGTCTCCTGGCCCCGCTCAGGAAGGACCAGCCTTGGCTGCAGTCAGACCCAGGTCCCTCCAGAAAACGTCATCCAACAGAAGCCCGGCCTGGTGTGGTGAGGCCTGAGAGATGGCCCCAGCCAGGCAGAGGCAAACGGGCCGTGACACAAAGTAACACAGAAATCCCGCCCCACTTTCCAGCCCCCCGGCTTGCCCTACAGATCTCACACACTTAAGGCCAAGACATCAGCTCTTGCCTAGGCTCCGGCCTGCAGGTCTGCCATCCAGATCTTGACTTTGCGAGCCCCACCAGCAAAGCGTGAGCCGATTCCTAAAAATTCATCTCTGCGTATACACATACAGCTATTGTCCTACATGTTCCCATGGAGAACCAAATGACACGGCCTCCTTCAGGGCGATGGGGGATAGAGCGTGGGATGAGCCGGCGGGCATCCCGAGAAAGCGGTAGTGGCCGGAGGACTGCAGGATGGGCCGGTAACTAGGCAGAGAGCAAGGGTCCCCAGGCAAAGGAACCTGCAGGTGCAAAGGCCTGTCAGGAGAGCAGGTGAGGCCGAAGGAACTGAAAGAGAGGTCAAGTCAAGCGGAAACCCAGAGAGGAAGATGCAGGATGGGGCTGGGGGCGGGCAGGCGAGGTCTGGCGGCCCCCTAAGGGCTGCAGCCACATCCCAGGCACCATGGGAAGCCCCTGCAGGGTTTGAAGCCGTGGGGTCTCCTGATCAGGCTCAGGGAGGTCGAGACTTGCCTAAGTCACACCAGTTGGAGGAAAACCAGGAGTGACAGCACAGCACCTCCTGCAGTGCCACCCCTTGTCCCTGCCCTGCCTGCCAGGGAGGGCCGAATGTGTGCAGCCAGGCCTTCCGGGGTCTCGGGAGGTGAGCCGGGCACCCTGACTTCTCTTCCAGATGGTCTCTCCGCCTCTCGCACCCTGCTCTGTGCCCAAGGGCTGCACGCACGGGTTCCCACGCTGGCGGGCTCCCTGGGGGCTTTGGGCCATGGGGACGCAGAAAGGAGACTGGAGGGAGAAAGGGGGCTGAGGGCAGGTGCTTAGGGCCCTGGCCCCCTCCCTGGGGGGCAGCCAGGACCTGGTGGCCGCTGGCTCCTGTCAAGCGGCCCTCTCCACGCAATGGCTCTGTTTGGGGGTCTCTGTCCTTGTCCTCTTGCCTCTTCAGCCCCAAGGTTAGAAACACCCCAATGTTTTCACTCCCAGGGACCACACTGTCCTGGTGTTTCCCTATCCCAGACCACGCCCTTGAGAATCACCCTGGCATTAACCTGCCCTCGGTGGCCCACTCGGAGTTCCCCATCTGCATCCTGCAAAAAGTACCACCTGGAGGTTTGGCCCACAGGGAGCCCTGCCTCCCCACCACTCCTCTCCCCAGAGAAACAAGCTGCTCTGAGAACAGCCCTGGCAGCTCAGAGGATGTGCAGGAAGAGCTGGCGCAGGCCAGCTGGATCCCCCTGTGCCCCGGC
Organism: Globicephala melas; assembly: GCF_963455315.2. Lineage (NCBI taxonomy): Eukaryota > Metazoa > Chordata > Mammalia > Artiodactyla > Delphinidae > Globicephala > Globicephala melas. The sequence continues at coordinate 72,050,665 of NC_083330.1, forward strand.
TCCCCTCCCTCCTCCTGCACTTTCTGGAATCCTCCCAACCATGCTGCTCCCAACACTGCCTGGGACTCACCCATCGGGAGGCCTGCTTGTCCTCCTCATGCCATGGAGTCTGGGGCAGGGAGAGAACTGGGGGCAGGGAGGCTCCCTGTGGGCACCGCTCAAGTTCCAGGCTCACCACATTCCAGTTCCCACTAGGGGGCGTGCTAACAAGCCCCGCCTCCAGGCTCCCTGGGGACACCCACCAGCCACCTCCCAACACTGCCTCCCACTGGATCGCAGGGGAATCACAGGGCAAGGCCCCTTTAGCCCTTGGCCGCTCTGGGCAGTGACTGGAGCTTGAACCCCACCCACTCCTGAGCCCCGCTCTGTGACCGTTTCACCTGCTCTCTCCCACTTGTCAACTCTCTGACTTCTGCTGGAGTTAAATATCCAGATATCAGAGAGAATCCTCATTGTTTTTCCTGCAGACTAAGGCCCCTAGAACATCTCTAACCAGGTCTGGTGGCCACTGGTAGTGTCTCCTTCATCCTGTCTCTGGATTGATGAGGCAGCTGCCACCGTCTCCCCATTTATCCATGCAATCCGCCCATCTGGCAGTGTCAGCATCTGACTCTTTATGTGCCGGACATCTGGCAAGGCACCCAGAGGATCTCCAGGGAAGGTACCCTTCAAGGCTATGTAGCTTCCTAGGGACCAGCCAGGATGGGAACGAGACAGTTGCAGGTCGTGTGGGGAAGGTACTGTTATCTTACAGAGAGGGAGCTGGGGTCACACAACTACCGAGGGCTGGGGTGGATTCCCAGGCCTGCTCTTCAGTGCCAGCCTGCCTGGCTTCTCACCTGGGCACGCGAGGACCCCGTAACACCTCACTGAGCACACTGGCCACGCCTCTCCTCACCGCTAGATGGTAAAGCCAGCCTGGGCCGCTCCAGGATCATGTGCACGGCAGCTCGTACATATAACTTTCTGCTCGTGAGGGACCAGCGTTTCCAAGGAGGGAACGCCAAGGGCCCCAGGGATGCGGGAGTGGCGTGTTGGTGATAACCGAAGGGAGAAGGGAGACAACCTCTGTGGAGGAGGTGGCCATGGAGCCCAGCTTTGAACACAGGGGGCCTCTAGCACTGATGGAGGAGAACGGAGAGGGTGGGGTAAACCAGGCAGCTCCCAAAAAGTGCACGGTGGAGGCAGCGGTGATGGGGGCAATTGGCACAGTTATGGAAAACAGGGTGCTCTTAGGGGTGACTTTGGTGGGCAGGGGCCTGGTCATGGAAGTCTTAAGAAATATGGACTTTGGGATGAAGGAAATGGGGAGCCAATGATGCTTTGTGAGCAGCAGACAGTAGTGACACAATTAGCATATGGAGTCTGGACTGGAGAGGGTGCACACAGCGCCCCCTAGAGTCTGGAGAGCAGCCCTGCCTCCGTCTCGGCGCCTTGGGAAGCCTGTTTGGGAGGGCTGTCTCCCCACTCCTGCACTAACTTGACCATTTGCCCATTTCCCCCACACCCAAGAAGTGCGGCAGGCTGGGAGAACCCTCCCCAGGGCTTGCAAATCCTCCTCCCCTCACCCTAGTACCTCTTGCCTGCTGCTTTGCTGAGGAGCGCTGGAGGAAAAAGCAGAGGTTCCCGGAAGCACAAGCAGTGCTTCAGAGCAGGTGCTTTGGAGAAGCGCTCCCGAGAAACATGATTAACCAGGATTAGGGTCATATGAGAAGGAGCTGGATAAATTTTCCTATTGTGAGCTGCACAAAAGGAATTTAAATCCACAAATCTTCTTATGTGTGTAGACTGAAGGGTGCTCAATTCGGAGTCCAAAGACATCCGCACAACATCCAAAGCGTGTAACGTGGTCAGGAATTTAAGGAGTTGCCCTGTATAGGCAGCACATCGGGAGGACATTGGTCCCCAGAAGAAAGAGGGGTTTCCCTGATTTGGGTGGCACAAAAGTCATGACAAAGGAAAGCCAATTGGGAACTCTGAATCCCCACCCCAGGCCCCGCCTCCGGGGTTGGCCCCTGACTCCAAAGAGCTTTGCAGAAGTGAATGGCTGGAGTCCTGACTGGTCTTAAAGAGATAACTTCCTCCCAGGCCCCCTAACTTCATGGGGAGATTTGCACTCTAATGATTAACAAGGGGCTTCCAGAAGGCTCCTGAAGGGGTTGGGGGTCGATCTCTGGTGATGCCCAGAACGGGGATTTGGAGTGCCTGATAAACCCAGCAGCCAAAGTGGCGAGGAGCCCGGCACCTCCCGCCCCCCGTGTTCTGGGATGGGCGGGGACCCCAGACAAGCACGTGTCTGGCACAAACCATCCCCGGAAAACAAGGGTGAGAGGGGTATCATAGTGTCCAGTGGGGCCGCTGGGATAAAACTACCCTAGCCCAGGGGACCCCCCTGGCGGTCCGGTGGTTACGACTTTGCCTCCAATGCAGGGGGTGCGGGTTCGATCCCTGGTCGGGGAGCTAAGATCCCACATGCCCCGTGGGCAAAAACCACATAAAACAGAAACAATATTGTAACAAATTCAATAAAGACTTTAAAAATGGTCCACATCAAAAAAAAAAAAAACTTAAAAAAACCCAAAAACTGCCCGGGCCCAGCTTCCCTCCCCATCCCCCAGCCAAGCCCCACCCGGGAGGAAAGGAAGGGCAGCTCAGCCCATTCAACACCACAGCACTCGGGGCCCAAGCCACCTGCATGGGGCTCCCTCCCGAGCCCGGAACTTGGGCAAGGAGGGAGACCAGAGGAGGGAGACCTTGCCCCCTTGACAAGGGATGATGCGGCAGTCCAGTTGGAGGACCAAGAATAAAGGTGCCTGGAGCAGGTGCGCGAGGATGGTGTCATGGGGGCCAGGGAGTTTCCAGGGCAGCTGAGACCAGGAAGCCCGGGAAAGCCTAGGGCAGGAAGTTTGAGAGAACACGGGCCAGGCTGGGGCAGCAGGATCCCAGCGAGCAGGGTAAGAGCAGAGGCCAGGGATGACCTGGCACACGGTGGGAGGATGTGGCAGATGTCCCCAGAGCCCAGCGTAGCTAAGGGGGGCAGGAGGTCTCGGAGCCACAGAAGAAAGGGAGATGCCCGGGTTGCTATCTCTCCGTTTGCACCCACAGCTGGAGAGTCTTGAAGAGATCTGTGCTACTGTGTGTCGGGGACCTGCCCTAACATCGACAACCGCGTGCCGGGCACAGAGCTGGGCGCTTCTCCCAGGGCACAAGGGGGCGATGCTGCCTCTGTCACAGCCAACGCTGAGGGCACTTGTGCAAGGATCTGTGCTTCTGTGTGTCGGGGACCTGCCCTAACATCGACAACCGTGCGCCGGGCACAGAGCTGGGCGCTTCTCCCAGGGCATAAGGGGGTGATGCTGCCTCTGTCACAGCCAACGCTGAGGGCACTTGTGCAAGGGCACATGGCCAGGGATGGGCGTGAGATTCAACCCAGAGTCAAAGCTGCACTGCAGCCACTGTGCCTACTGGGAGGCCCTGACCTGCAGGTATGTGTATCTTATTCCCAGTTGGGAGATGTTAGGGACTCTGGGCAATACCCAGATGACCCTCTCCCGCTGCTGGAGCTCCGGCCCCTCGGTCTCCCTTCTCACATCTGTAACTAACGAATATTATCTAGTAAGTGCTCATAAGTGCTCATCATTTAAGCATTTATTTGACCAAAGGGGCTCAGGCAGGTTAAAGGACCTGCTCACGGTCACCCATCAGGGCAAGCAGTGGATGGAGACACAACTCAGGACAGCATCCGTTTCCTGTGGGGGAAGTGGAAAGAGGACGGGGGCTGCAGTTCCAAAGCCTGATTAGCTGTGTGACCTTGGACGAGCCACCTGACCACACTGAGCCGTACCCAGCCCTTGTGTGCAAAACTGAAACAGTAAAGACCATGCCTTAGGAGTCCTGAAGGAAAGGAATGAGACAAGGACAAGCTTTGGCCTCCATACAGGCCAGTAGCCTATCTGATCCGTCCTCTGTATTAATCCGATTAAGAGCAGACGTATCCTGTGCCCTGACTTTGGGCTGAGTGCAGCTCTTAGAGCTGGTCTAAGAGCTTTATTCCTGCGAACTTGTTGAATCTATTAATACACCTATTTTACAGATGAAAAAATGGAGGCTCAGGGAGGTTAAGCCATTTGGCCCAGGGCTGTACATTTTGTAGAATGACGCTAAAAGGTGAGCCAAGCCATCTGGACCCAAGTGCCTGAGCTCTGCACCAAAGTGCCCTGCAGCCTGACCTGCTTCCACAGCTGGAGTCCTGGCTGGAGCCCATCATCTCCCCTGCGGGCGCATCCCTGCCAGCTAGACCCCACTCAGGACTATTCCCACCCCCGCCTCTCCCCGCAAAGTACTCACAGCCACTACTTATCCTCTATGCAATGGAAGAGGCAAGTCAAGCAGGAGAGAGGGAAAGAGCGAGCTACGCTGACCCCCAGATGGCGAATGCCCCCCTTGTGGTCAGGTGTGCCCCAGGGACGGAGCTGTTCTGCCCCAGCTCCCGAGGGCTGCGGGCAGGAGACTTCAGGGTTTGTCCCCTGCTGCCCATCAACGGGCCTCCAACTTGGGGAACACAGCACTTTCAAAATCTCTCGTTCTGCCTAATTTGCTTTAAAACACACAGGCGTCCTTTCATCTTCTCCTAAAATGCCTGTGGTGAGAGGCGGGCTTTGAAGAGGCTGGCTGCTCTCCTGGGGTCTCAGAGGCTGGCCAGGGTGGCAAGTCCAGGCATGTCTCAGGGTCTGGCGGAGCACCTGACACCAGTCAGGGTCTCCACCTGAGAGTCCCAGAGCTTCTATCTTGCCAGCTAGGTGACCTCGCCCAGCCACGGGGCGGCATCCCGGGTTGACACAGGGACCGCTGGAGTTTGAGGGAGGGACATGGGGGTAACTACAGCTCTCTCCAGATGTACAGCACGGGGTGGGAGTGAGGGACGATGAAATCAAATTCATATTTTATGGCAACTCAAGAAAAATTTAAACACAAAAGTTCTCTTTGCCCATTTGGACCTCCTCCTTCCCTTTAGTGTGTGCTGTGCATGTGCATCCAGACCTCCTTGGAAGATAACATTCCTCCTTAATCTCATAAAGGGCCACAATTCCTTAGGAGATAACCTTTCCTCTTAATCTGGTAAGGGGTCACGATGACCCATGACCCGTTACTTGCTCTGGACGTGTAGACCTGGATTGTGTAAACTGCCCATAATACGTCATTTGATGTCCAACCCTTTGTCTCAAAAACTTGTATACCTGTGTTCTGATCTTTAACGGGAGGAACAGTCCTCAGAGCTTTCTAAAAGACTGTCTCCTGGGTTATAATCGTCAGGTTAGCTCGAATAAGATTTTCCATTTCTTTCTTAGATGGACTATTGATTCGTTTTTTTCATCCATAAGAACATGATCTGAAGAGGGGCTGCCCCAGCTCTTTTCTCTGGCTCTATTCTTTTGCCCTCTGGGAACCTGACCCTTTTCACCTTCACATCCTTCCCTCTCCCAGTGAATGACCAACATCTTTATCAAGGAAGATACTGGCAGGTGAATTCTACATGGGTGTCTGCGTGTGTGCTGTGAACTAGAGCTGCACGTCAAATAGTTTCAATCTCAGTTAAAAAAAGGAATCATCTAAAACCTAGAAGACTGAACTATTAGAATGAGTTTGCATCCTCATATTAATGCAAATAATAAGTACATGGTCTTCAGATTCAACTTATATTCACGAGGCCTCTACAATATGCCCAGATGCCAATTTCCTTCCTATTTTATCGGTAGATAAGCAGGTTAGAGAATAAGTGCCTTCTGACAAGCCATGACCTGCAATTTGTCCCAAGAACGTTCACTCCCTTCTGTTTCCTGAGCTCAGCCTCTGAAAGCACTGACTGAGCTAAAATCGTCCCTAAAATTTAGAAGAATTCACCCTGAGCTCAGGCTCCAGGCATGAAAGGAGTGGGGTCTCTCCCACCTCATACCAGTCTCTCTTCTCTGACCCAGGACTCGCCGGTCTTCTGCCAGCATCCCTGAAACACTAACAAGCTAGCTTATTAGCTTGTTAGTGGAATAAAATCAAACCCCAGACCTTACACCCATGCTTTTCTACTTTCCATATCTTAAAGTATCCTGTTATCAACCAAACGTCCTTGGTGATGGAGTGAGTGGCTTTCTGTCTCCTGTCGCCTCCCAGCAGGTGAATTTCATGTCTCCAGCATCATCTTCCCCCGAATTTCCCTGGTTCCCTCTCTTCCCCTTTTCCCCAGAATTCATATGAGACTGGGATGTATTGGATGGAACAGACCAGAAGAAAATTTGATTTGATTAAAGCAAAGAGAGACATTAGCTTTAGTTAGTAAACACAGAACGTGTTTCGCCAATGAATTTGGGGCAGACGTTGTGGAAAACAGAAAACGTAGAGAAGTGAAAGTTTTCTGAACATTTATATTTTTGTGACCTTGAGAGCGAGCTCAGTCATGGAGTCTCTAGAGTTTGACCAAATGTAGAAAACGGTCAGGTTGAGCCTGAACTGCCCTTGAGAGCACAGACTGTGTCTTATTTAGTTCTGTGTCTCTGGTGCTGGGCCCTTGGCCCTGGGCCCTCATGGGGGGCCTGTTAATGGGCAGATGGACAGGTGGATAGCCCAATGATGCTGATGGGCTTGCTGGTCGACCACCAGCTCCCTGCTCCTTGGGGAGGAAGCAGGGAGGGTTGAGCCTCACGGTACATGAGCTTTTTGCCCCTTTCTCATGGGAAACTTTCAAGGAACTCATGGTAACCAGGCAGAACTGCTTTCTGATTATTATTTTTCCAGTTGAATGAGATTAAGTTCACAGAAGACTTAATAAGTCCTTTTGGGCCCTGAGGAAAGATACATATTCCTTTGCTACCGGAAATGAGTTTCTGGCTCTGCAGACCCAGGTCTCAGATCAGGGAGAGGTGAGGACTATTTGAAGCCCTTTACATGAATGCCTGAGGCAGGACGGCCAAGGCCGTGCCCCCTTCATTCGGCCCCTCCCTGCCAAGAGCCCCATGTCTACAGAATCGAAGGGAAGCTGCCGAAACTCTCCATCCCTGGGCCTGGCTACTGCCTGCTTTGAGGCAAAGGCTCGTGGCATTTCAGGATCGCAGAGGGTCACGGGAAGCATCACACATTTCTGCTTTTTTTTTTTTTTTTTCCAGGTGCAGAAACTAAGGCTCCGGGGTGGGGGGGAGAGGATGTGACTTGTCCAAAGTTGTAAATGAGAAGGTGGTGGCAGCAAGATTCGAAGCTGGGGTCCCTCACCCCCAAAGTATGTCCCTTCTGGCCCACCTGGCCTATGAGCTTCTCCAGCAAGAGCTAGACTACATCAGCACCAACATAGATACAGAGCAGACGGAGCCCCAGATGGGACGGGCCCGCCCGAGATCACAGCCTGCTAACGGCCACACCCCCGTCCCCACCCCAGGCTCTGTGGGCTGGAGCCCCTTCTCCTGCGCTCAGCTTGAGGTCAGCAGTGCAGCTCCAACCTACTTTCCTGCTCTGTTTCTGTGATTTTGGAATACAGATTCCTGCCACAGATTCCTGCCCTGCTTGGAAGCATGGGTCTGAAATGGTACATTACAGTGCACGGAAAACCCACAGTCTTGGTTTAAACACACATTTTGAGAATAAATGCAAAGCAAGAATGTGAAACCATTTCAAATGTCACCCAAGAGTGAACTGTGCAAAGAGGATGAAGAAATGAGACAAGCGGTTTCCTGTTAGAGATATACCTTCTCTCTGCCCCATTCAATTCTGTTTGATTTTTCTTGCTACACAACTGCTACTCCCTGCCACACCCCTAGACACTTGGAGGTGACAGATGGAGGGAACAATGGAGACGATTAGGAACTGTGTTGCTGGAAGGTGGGGAGGCAAGCACATAGAGAATCAGAATCCAAGGGTGCAAAGGTACAATAAGCACATGCCCTGCCCCAGGGCCTTTGCACGTGCCCCTCCCTCTACCTAGAACATGTTCTCAAGGTGGAACCCACAGGGCTTGCTCCTTCACTGCATTCATTCTTCTGCCCAGCTGCCCTCCTAGGAGAGGCCTTCCCTGATCACCCCAAGACAGTCTCGCTGTCACTATCCCTTTGCTCGGCTGCATTTTCCTTCACAGCCTTAATCAGAAAAATGACACTCCATTGTATACTGAATTCCTTCTTTGTCTGTCTCCTCCCCACCAGGAGGGCAGGAACTTCACCTGTGTCCCTCACTGCTGTGTTCCCCCCTGCTGAGAACAGCGTTAGGATCTCAACAAATATGTGTGGACTGACGGCAGAGTGAAAAGTGCTCCAAGCTCAGGGAGCAGAGGTTCATTCTGGTGTGGGCACAGTGAAAATGAGGGAACTTGGTCATTTCCGGGCCTCAGTGTTCTCATATGGTGAATGGGATGATTCCAATGACAACCTCAACCAGCCTGGCCCATGAACGGCCGGCCACAGTACCCTGCTCAGAGCAGGTGCCCTCTGAACTCTGGACCTTGTGTCTCGAGGTTTCCTCTCCTAGCTGAGCTCTGCTTGTCCCCACCCGAGCAGATCAGCCATCCTCAGGGAGAGGAAGTCAGGGCCCAGCCTACAGATTTCCTTTGGCTTCTGCAAAAACAGCAAAACCAAAAATACTACAAAACCACACTGTGTATCTGTACAGGGCTCAGAGCCGTGGCCAGCAGGTGTGAGTCCTGCCTGCTGGGCTCCTCTGTGGCAGGAACAGAACGCAGAGCACATAGCTCATGAGCAGGCGCCTGGCCCCGCTGTGGGGTCCACGGGTCTGGTTCCCAAGATCCTGGAGCCTCCGTCTGACCTCCCTGGAACAGTAGGATGGCCTCTGTCGGCCACGGGAGGCTCATTCCTGAACCCACGTGTGCATCTGGCTCTGGGTTTGTCCTGACCAGGGTATGCATGGAGGATAGGGTGGTTTTTATCAAATGCCACCCCCTTCTCAGTCCTCTGCCCCCATGGCTCTTCCCCGTCAACAAGGAATCTGCATGAGCATCATCAAAGGCTCACTGATGCCCCAGCTGGGAAACCACGGCCAAGGGTCAGCCTTGGCTGCACTTGGTCCATAACCCACTGTACAGATGGGCAAACTGAGGCCCCGTGAAGAGGAGGGCCTTGGCAAAGTCCACACAGTGTGATGTGGCAGAACCAGACCTAGAACCAGCTTTCCGGACTCCTGGACAAGGACAATGGCCGTTAGATTGTGTTTTTCATATCTTCTTTAAACTGAATCTCACCCAGGCAACAAGTAGCTACTGAAACTCAGTTTTCCGGTTGATCCAAGGGTGGGGACTCCTGGCCCAGCTGCTGGGCCGCCTCACCACCCCTAAGGGGGTTTTAAAACCAAAGCCCTTCACAGACCACACCCACTGTCCACTCTAGTAGCCTGTGAATGACACACTCACTTCCACCCCGACTCCAGGGTTTTCTTGGAGGACTTTGGAGACCAAATCAGGTAGTTTATTTGTGGTCATGTTACTAAATGGGGCTTGTTCATTCTCCAAGGTTTTTCAAAACTGAGTTCTAGGAAATCTTCTGAAAAGGAAGAGAGAAGGTTTCAAGGATGAGAAAGAGGAGATGGAAGAAAGGGGATGTGAGAAGCAGCAGGACGAGGAGAAAGTGGATATGGTCGGAGCCACAGTGAGGATGCAGGAGAGACGCTGGTGGAGAGCATTAGCACTCAGTGGGTGCCTATCTGCATGTGGGGTGGAGGTGCTGGGGGCCTCCAGGCTGGACCCACCTCCACGCCTGCCCTGCCTTCCTTCCCACCACCAAGTCAAGGGTCCTGCTTTTGGAATCACAAAGAAAGACCCATTCATCTCCAAAATAGTCTATAGATACAGTCTGTGCATAGAGTATCTGCTCTTTATAACGGGGTTATAACGCATTTCTTATTTGCACGTGTTGGCTCCTTGCTGATGCATTTGAATGTGGCAAAAAGGGGAAACGCTTAGTTAACCAAGACTTTTCTATGATTAGACACACATCCCTATCCCTGAACATTGCACGACCGCGTGAGATTAGAAAGGACTGCCTTCTAATCACCCTGTAGGTACGGAGAGCCTATTGTGCTCTGGATGCTGTAGAAGGCATCGGAAGAAATATGATAATAACCAAGTCACAGGCCTCCCACGCTTGGGTGGAGGAGGACGGTCATTTCAGCATGGTTTAAGGCACAGAAAACAAGGCGATTAAGAGTACAGATTCTGGCGTCAAAGAGAGCAGGGTTCAAATCCCAGCTCTGCAACTTACCGGCTGTGTGACCTCTGGGGAGTTCCTTAACCTCTCTGAGCCTCAGTTTCTGCATCTGAAAAATAGAAGAAAATACTCAGTCTTAAGGAGAGGGAGTGAAGATCTAACGAGAGCGCCTGCCTTCTACTCAGCTCAGACACAGAGCAAATATCGACTGCTGATGAGAAGAGGTATGCCGCGGTGTGGGGAGGGAACAGCGGTCACCTACAGAGCCCTGCGGGGAGTCAGGGGACCTGAATGTGCAGGCTCTCTGCTCCAAACTGTAAATGAAATCTCCGTGCCGCCTGATCACCATGACCGCTTCCTGCTCTAAACAGAAGACAGAGGAGGGCGTATTCCGATCCTGAGACCGCTGTGTGCCCCACACTGAGCTAAGATTCTTCACATGTGGTTTAACCTCCCAGCCTGTGACAGGACAGAGGAGGAAACTGGGGCCCATCAGGTGGAGCCCAGTGGGGTCCGAGAGGGGCTGGAAACCTGTCTGTCGGGTTGAAGCCCTTCTCTACCCAGAGGACAGAGGGCAGACAGGAGCAGGTGGCACCTGCAACTGAATTCGTGGCAAGTCCCAGATCACATGTGGGGTGGGAGGGGGTCTGACTCAGAAATATTCTAACTGGTAGCCAACAGCTGTGCGTTTTGCATCTGCGAAGGGAGAGAGAACTTGAATCTGAGAATTAGGAGGTGTCATTGCTATTTTAGCACTTTTCCCTAAACGTGGAGTAGGGGAAGGGCCCTCCGTAAACAATAAGGACGACATGCTACGGTATTATTATTATTAATAAGCCTGCGGGCTTGCAGCTGCTTCAGCCACGTGCTGTCTTAGCTCTTGTCCCCTGCGAGGTGTGCAAAATGCTCCTGCCCCTGGGGGTGGCATGAAAACGACTTTCTGAATGGTCAAGACCTCCGGGTCCTCTTTCTCTCCCCCTCATCTGAGCACACCCGCGACCGTGGACCTGAGCTGGCTGACCTCTGCCCGTCAATAATGGATGACCTGTGGACATCAGTATCACATAGCACCCGCCCCGGCCAGCAGGAGGGAGCCGCTGCCCAGGATGTGCCCAACCTGCCTCTGACTCTCCATGGAAACAACAGGAAAGGAGGATTTTTTTTTGGTTTTTTATTGAAGTATATCTGATTTACAGTGTTGTGTTAGTTTCAGGTGTACAGCACAGTGATTCAGTGATATATACATATTCTTTTTCAGCTTCTTTTCCCTTATAGATTATTACAAAATACTGAGTATAGTCCCCTGTGCTATACACTAGGTCCTTGTTGGATATCTATTTTATATATATTAGTGCATATATGTTAATCCCAAACTCCTAATTTATCCCTCCCCCCTTCCCTTTTGGTAACCATAAGTTTGCTTTCTAGGTCTGTGGGTCTATTTCTGTTATGCAAATAAGTTCATTTGTATCTTTTTTTTCTAGATTCCGCATGTAAGCGATATCATATGGTATTTGTCTTTCTCTTTCTGACTTACTTCACTTAGTGTGATGATAATCTCTAAGTCCATCCATGTTGCTGCAAATGGCATTATTTTATTCTTTTTCATGGCTGAGTAATACTCCACTGTGTGTGTGTGTGTGTGTGTGTGTGTGTGTGTGTAAAAATAACATGTAAAAATAACATCTTCTTTATCCATTCACCTGTCGATGGACATTTAGGTTGCTTCCGTGTCTTGTATTGTCAATAGAGCTGCTATGAACTTTGGGGTGCATGTATTTTTTCAAACATTACAATTTTCTCTGGATATTCATCCAGAAAGGAGGAATTTTTAAAAATCATCAACTAGTTTAATTAAAAGTAATTACTTTCCAGAACAAGCAGCACGCATTGCTTGTTCCCTTCTCCCACCACATGCAGGGAGCTACGGGAGACACAGTCCATAATTAACGTCAGGTGAGCCTCAAGGCCATACACGCAGTGGCAAGGGGCACGGGCTGTGAAGCCAGACTGCCAGCTCTGTCACTGCTGGCTGTGCCTCCTTCAGTGAGTCACCTACCCTCAGTTTCCTCATCTGTAAACTAGGAACATTGAGACTGCCTACCTCCTAGGGTTGCTGAGAAGATTAAGAAGGTCAATGTGTATACAGTGACAAGGAGAAAGTGCTCTCTAAGGACCAAACTACCATCATCATCACCATGATGTCATCATCACCATATCATCATCATAATTATATCATCATCATTACTGTCATCATCATCATCACCATCATCATCACCATCATCATCATCACATATCATCATCATCACCATCATCATCATCACATATCATCATCATCACTTATCATCTCATCATCATCATGTCATCATCACCATCAACATCACCATCACCAACATCACCATCATCATCACCATCATCACCATCATCACCATCATCATCATCATCACCATCATCATCATCACCATCATCATCACCATCATCATCATCATCATCACTTATCATCATCTCATCATCACCATCATCATCATCACCATCATCATCTCATCATCATCATCATCATCATATCATCATCATCACCATCATCATCATCATCTCATCATCATCATCATCTCATCATCATCATCGTCTGCTCTTGGCCAGATGCTGCACATCACATGAGAAGTGTCACTGTTCCCATCTCCCAGATGAGGAAACTGAGCCCGAGATAAGATAGCACACACTGAATTATTCATCATGCCAATAATTAATTAGCAATGAGCTGGGAGGAGGCCCAGAACTTTCACATGGTACTCTCTTCTCCATGACACTGCTGGCCTGAGCACATCAGGCAGAGGGCTTGGAAAGGCCGGCTGTCCCCATGTCCTTTAACCTTTTCATCCCCAGGCAACAGCGCCATCTGCTAAATAAACATCCTCGGACACGGTCCTTCCTCAGCAAGGCCAGAAGTGGGCAAGGTAACATGAATGAGGGAAGAGAAATGAACACGGGGGTTTTGAGTGTTGCCATGGAACCCCAAGAGGTCATTCCAAGCTCGTGGTTCTGTGTCAGAAACTTCCCCGGACCCAAAGCAGTGAGAATAAGTTCTCCTGATGCCCACCCATGCCCAGCCCTGTCACATTATGGTGCTTTGCTGGTGGGGGCAGTATCTGTGGGAGGGAGTTTAGAGAATTATGGCCACCTTGGAGTTTATAACAACATCGTCGTAGAAAAGGATCTCTCTGAGTCTACCCTGGCTCTGAACATTGCCTAACTACCTTGGTATAAGCACAAAGGCCACGAGAAATCTGCTGAGATTTTGCTGACAAACCCACTCTGTCTAATGTGAGGGATCCTGGTTGGCCTGAGACCATCACTTGTCCACACAGCAGGCTCACAGTACAGCCAGGAGCACAGCCCAGGGCCTCCTAACCCTGGGTGGCTCCTGTCAGCTGCCTCAGGCTTCACGGTAGGATCCCCAAAATATATTTTCTGAGCACCTCGTGTGTGCCAGGAATTGGAACAGAGGCCAAGGATTTAAAGATAAATGGAATGAGAGATACCTACACAGGGGAATACCCAAAACGTGGGACAAACTACCACCAAGTACTCCCAGCAGCCTTGCACCTATTCAGTGCTCCCAAGCCAGACACCCTAAGTGCCTGGCCCATCACATTCACAACAGCCCTACAGAATAAGGCACTGAGTGGTATCTCCCCACCAAACACATATGCTAAAGCCCTAACCTCCAATGTGACTGAATTTGGAGACAGGGCCTTTAGAGAGGGAATTAAGGTTAAGTGAGGTCATAAAGGTGGGACCCTAAGCTGACAGGACTGGTGTCCTTAAGACGTGCACACACAGAAGGAAGGCTGTGTGAGAACACCATGAGAAGGTGGCCAGAAAGAGAGGCCTCGCCAGAAACCAACCCTGGCAGCACCTTGATCTTGGACTCTGAGCCTCCAAAACTGTGCAAAAAAAATACATTTCTTTCCTCTAAGCCACCCGGTTTGTGATACTCTGTCACGGCAGCCCTTGGAGGCTAATCCAGGGCTATAACTGTCATCCCCATTTTGCAGATGAGGAAGTTGAGGCACAAGGAGGTGACGGACCACACTGAAGGCCACACAACTACTAAGAGGTAGAGTCAGACCCACGCATCTGGCTGCAGAGCCCAATGGTTGACGGCCAATTGTATTATGCAAACATCGTTCCCCTCTCTTTGCCCCCAACCCCTCACCGTGGGGGACTCTAACTCCCTGCTCCACCGACGCTGGGTTTGGCCATGTCCCTTGCTTTGGCCAATAGAGTGTGAGCAGACGTGCTCTGTGTGCCACCTCTAAGCAGAAGGTTTAAATTTGATTGTGTGGCTCGCTCCGTTCTGGCGTGAGCACAGCGTGTCCTAGACGGTGACCACCTTCAGCCCGGGCCTCTGACCGAGAGAACTCAAGGAACACGGCTGAGCCGCAGTCACCCTGCCGTTGAGCACAGTCTGCCTGTGATGTGAACAGGAAATAAGCATGTGTTGTACGGCACTGAGATTCGGGGACTCTTTGTTAGGCAGCACCATACACTGTTCCTTTTGCAATTATCCAGACTCCTTCCAACAAACATTCCGTTCGGAAGGACTGAGTAGGTGGTCTGGAGACTTCCAACCCAGGCTCTGCCATTCACCAGCTTTGTGGCTTTGGATAAGCCACTTCACTTCTCCGAGCCTCTGTTTTCTCATCTGCATAATGGGCATAATAACAGCACCCCCCCCCCCACCCCGACCCCGATCCTGGGGTTGTTACAGGGACTCAGTGAGAGATGATAGAAAGTTCTCAGCACAGCGTCTGACATAGTAGGTGCTCGTACGGTTGGTAAGCGGGATGGTGGTGTGATGTATTAAGTCGGAAAGTGGATGGGACTGGATTCGAATCAAGTGGTCCTCTTTTCAGCACATCCTTACAGCAAGGCTTCCCTCCATGTCGATCGGGTGGAAGTCTGCATTCTACAGGAGGGGGCGGGGCCGGTCCCACTCAAGAAGGCAGCAGGAAGCAGGCTGCGCGAGGAACCGGGAGGCACTTGGTTCTCGCAAAGGCAAAGCTGGGCTCTCCCCAGCCCAGAGTCAAGAAAGCCTGGACAGGAAGGAAGGCTGGGAAAGCACTTTGAGGGTCTGGCTCCTCTTCTCCCCCCTCCAGTCCCACTTCACAGATGAGAAACTGAACCTGGGAAGGGGGAGTGTCTTCCCCAGGGTCACACAGCCACTTAGCTTCGGAACTTGGAATAGAACCTTGGTCTCCTGAGATGAGCGTCACTCCTCCGCCTCCTGCTCTTCTACGAGGAAACGTGGCTCATTCCTTCCGCTGGCTCGGAAGGCAAATGTCAAGTTTCTCTATCTCTGTGGGTGGATTTACCAAAACTCAACATAACTCAACAAGCTTTTCTCTGAGTCACTTCAAAACATCTCCCTTGTCTTTCAGGGAGAGTCGATCTCATTCACATGCTCCATGGATCCTGGAATGGGAAGTGGGGTGGTCAACTGTGAACTCAACGCAGGGCATAAAGGAGGAGTTGGTGGGCACTGGATCTGGTTTGGGGTCTTTGTTTGTTGGTCTGCTTTCCCCCAAGCCTTGCGATTGGCCGTAGGGGGAGAGTGGGTGCGGGAAGGTACAGAATCCGCTCTTCAGAGCTGCTGGTCCAGAGTACGTGAGACGGGATGCTGTACGTTAGAGAAGAGACAGGAAAGGTGAGCACAGGCTGTGCTAGACAGGGAGGGCTTCAGGGAAGAGGTGAGCCTGGCACTGGTTCTAGAAAGACGGGGAGAATAAGACAAGGTAGAGGAGAAAAAGAATTCCAGAGTCTTGTGGGGTAAAGTTTTGAAAGAGAGCAAGGAGGACAAACATCCCACTTTTGTGTTTTTGTTTTTCTTCACAGGGCCGGGGGCAGAGCTGATAATGAGTAATCGGTAGAATCCATGATCTGAACATTCAGGGAGCATCACTGGAGCGTGCCTCAGTTTATCCATCTGCAAAATGGGGAAACTGCAGCCAACTGTATAGGCTTCTGGAGGGTAGAGAAGGATGAAACCCACGTGGGACATCCCAGAGGAGGCCCTGCAAGTGGTCTAGAGTTACACTGCCCAGCACAGCAGTCACTGTTGAAAGGCAATTCTTCATGGGTCTTCTGCACGTCTATGTGTCTTTGGGGCAGAAGCAACGACAGCTTCTGTTCTGGACTATCTTTTCAAGGATGCAGAGGGGATGGAAGATAGAGGTAGTGTGTCCCTCTGGAGCAGAGCCCAGGTCTGCTTACCATCCAGTATCATAATAAAGACTATTTTTTATTAGTAATAAAGTTGGGTAGGTTTGCTTGCAGACCATTATGAAAGATCATGGATCTCATCTACAAAGCAAAGCCATGGGACTTGGGAAGCAAGTAAGTGATACAAACTAAAGCTCAGACTGCCTTCTGTGTGTGCTATGAGTAATACAGTCCTTCGTGTCTGATCCAGGAAGCGCACGTCTTCTGCCAGCATCTCCCAACAGGCTGATTTGTTAGCTTACAACTAGAATAACATCTCAAGATTTTCAGTTCTTCACAGCCACTGGCCACACGTGGCTATTTTTAATTAAAATGAAATAAAATGTAAAATACAGTTCTTCAGTTGCGACAACCATATTTCAAGCACTTAATAGCCTCGTATGGTTAGCAGGGACCGGACAGGACAGATGGGGGCCATTCCCATCACTGGGAAAGCTCTATGAAGAGCACTGATCTAAGACATAAGGGCACAGGGTATGGGGCCGGACCAGCTTGGGTTCAATCCTTGCTTCTGCAATTTCTGGCTCTGAGACTTTCAGCAAGTTATTTCAGCTGAGTTCCCTTTCCTTGTCTGTAAGGCAAGAAAAACAGGGCTGACCTAAGGGTTCTTATGAGGATTCCGCAAGACAGCACATAAAAAGGGTGCAGTCCAGCCTGCTGAGGGGGTCCCTAAACAGGAACTAATAATTTAGATATTGAGCAAATGCCACTTCCCCTTCTCACTACAGTGGCAGGCAACACTGAGTGGTGCGAATGAACAGGAAGCAAGGTGACAAACATAGACAGGCCTAGGAAGTCAAGTCCAAAGGTTTAGCCTGAGGGCAAGTGGGAGCCTCAGAAGATTGTAGGCAGAGGGAGGCCTCGTCTCTGCCCACCCAAGCTCATGGAGGCAGTGTGGGAGGGGAAAGGCCACAGGCTTTGGTCTAGAAGACATGGCTGGGATTCTGACACTGTCCCTCTCGAGCTGGGAGGCCCTGGGCAGGTATTTTATCTCAAGAGGCGTGGCTTTCACCTTGCAGACGCTGGCACTGTAAGCCCCACCTCGTGGGGTTGGTGGGAGAGGTAAATGAGATAATACACTTAAAGCTTCTAGAAAGATCCTGGCGCATAGCAGGCACACTAAGAAAGGAAAATCCATTGCTTTCTTCTCTGGGCTGGCCGAGAGGACAGGCAGGAAACCTGAGTGGCCTGGAGGGGCAGGGGGTGGTAACCAGGAGCTGCTGGCCTTTCCTCGGGTAGCAGATTACTCGCAGTGACCCTCAGAGACACCTCACCTGGAAAGGCAGGTCGCAGGTTTGAATTCCCTCAGCTGGGGTCAGGCTACGTGGAAGGGGCCGCCAGGTCCCTGGAGAGTGGCCGCTCTTGGCGCCCAGTGCAGAGAGCCTTTTCTGAGCCGCTAACACCCCTCAGCTGTTGTGTCTCTTGGCTGCTAGCAGCTGCCCCTTCCTCCAGAGGACTGCCCTGGCCAGACAGGAGCTGCCTCGCCCAAGAGGTGACCCCCTCTGGCCCCCGCCACCCTGGGCTGCCCCCAGACTATGACGGAGGGAATCGGGGCTGCACGAAGCTGACCCCCTTTGCCTCCACATGGAACCAGCCCTGTGGTGGGTGCCCTGTACGCTCCGGGGTCCCGTGGGGTCAGGCTGACTCCAGCTGAGATACCTCCTTACCCAGCCTCTCTCCTCCCCCTGCCCTGTCCAGCCTCTCTCACCACCTTCTGGAAGCCACAGGCACCAAACCCCTGCCTCGGGCTCTGCGGGGAGGGAACTGGGCCCCCTGCATGAGGCTGGTCTGAGCAGTGACCGTCAGGAAGAGAAAGCCTCAAAGTGAAGCACTCGCTCTCCAGTTCAGAGAGCTTTTTCCAGAGTACGGAGGCTCCCCGACCACCGTCTGGTCCAGACTCTTGGCTTTATACCAAGCAGCAGAAGCCATCGGTCACTTAGCAAAGACTGACTGGGGCCCAGAATGTGCTGGGCTCTGTTCTGGGTGCTGGTGACACCACGGTGAACAAGGAAACAGCCTTCTCCTCTGGAAGGTTAGGCATCAAATCCAACAGAGCAGATCACGGGAAACACTTCAGCAGCAAAGTCGAGGGGGTGGCGTGACAGTGGATGACAAGGAAGGTGCCACTGGGGTAAACTCCAAGCTGAGCTCCTGAACGAGTCGGCCATGCAAAGGCAGGGGCGAGGAGACCAGAGTTCAGGCGGAGGGGAGAGTCCGTGCAAGGTGGTACAGCAGAAACGAGCTATGCATATCCAGCCCAAAGGCCAGCGCGGTGCAAGCACACTGGCTAAGGGATAATTTTACAGGATGGGGTCAGAGAGGGAAGCAGGGCCTGATCATGTGGCCCCGGGAGGGCAGTGGCCTGTCACCCAGCAAATTAGCAAAGGCAAGAGACTCTTCACGACCCCCTTCCTAGTCACCCCCTCTGGGTGAGCTCTGTCCTTGGAAACCGGCGGCACACCAGTCCCACTGGGGTTCCCCAGGCCGAGCCCGTCTTTCACGTCGAATATTTCAAAACCAGAGATTAAGACTCGTGAGTAAGCCAATTAGCGGCCTTTGGAACATCACCTCCACTTTCCAAAGTGTTTCTCTGGGCTTTCATGTGAAGGCGCCCAGCAGACACGAGACTGATAAATATTTCATCGTCCTTCATTTCCTCTCACATCAAATGAAGGGGCGGCGGAAGGCGTGGGGAGGACCTGCTGGAGAGATGAGTCAGGGCAGAGCATGGATGGGCTTTTGGAGTGGGGGCAGCTGCATGTCCTTCCTGCTGCTCGCTTGCTGGGCAACCTGCAGCCAGTGCTGAAAGCATCCGGCGCTTCCGTGTCCTCCTCTGGAAAATAAGAGTGCTGAGAACCGTGACAGAGTGGACTGAAGGCGGCTCACGTGCTGGGCACACGCTGAGGACAGGTGACCGGTCTTCAGCACTGACAGTCACGTGACTGCACTCAGGTCCTCCTCTGCCCAGGGCGCCCACCCCAGCTGGGAGCAGCACGGGGACACGGGGAAATGTCCATCATGGGGAAAGGACAGGGCATGGAGTAGAAATCTGAGGACGCCTGTCTCCAGTGCATCCTTCCTGAGTCCTCACACCGCGTGATTCACGCAAATAACCGCTGACCTTTTCAAACAAGACTTTAAGGGATAAACGGAAGTGCTTGTTGCCACAGCAGATAGAGGGCAAAGAAAGGAAATCCTTGTCATTTCCCTCTTTAAGTCTCCAGCCTTATTATCCAACGCCTGAATTAAATCCCTCTGATATACTTGTACATTTTGGCAGTAAATACTCATCTCAGGGGTTTTAAAAGATCGACAAACACATTGTGAAAATTCTCATCAAGCCGAAGCTTGCTAAGGACGGAAAAGCAAGGTTATCTGGGCTTAGAACGTTCGTTAAGAGTGTACGGAGACGTAGATACGCATGAAATCTGCAGTCCCTGTGCAAGATTAACATATGGAATTGTTCTGGAGCGTCTAATAACACAGAAGCGTGACTGTCTTTAATGAGCACCTACTATCTGCCCGGCACTTTACAGACAACAGAACATTCACTAACTACTTGGATGTGCACTGTTTCAAACAGTTTATGTGGATAAAGCCATTCAATCTTCCGAACAGCCTAGTATTAGGTACCTTATTGTCACCTCATGTTTAGGCTAGCACAGAGAGGTGAAGTCACTCATGCAAAGGTCACACAGCGAGTAGATGGTAGAGTCGGTACCAGAATCCAGATTGCCGGGCTCCGGAGCTGACGCCAACAGTGACAAACTGTCCTAAGGTGTCTCCCCTCCTCTTAGCTGCAGACCTTGACAGTGACATATCATCATTTCCATTCTTAAGGGAAGTCCATCAAGTTGCAGAAGGAGAAGGGCTTTTCCCAGGTCACAGGCCAGATATGAGTCAACTCAGGGACAGTCCAGGTCCCAAGCCTCATTTCTGCAGTGTGTCCCGAGGCTAACCAAGTCACGGGTGGGTGGGAAGTGAGCTGGGAGGAAAGGAAGACAAAGCCATTTGGCCTCTTCAAATTCAGAGAACCAAATGCATCTCCCTATTTGCCCTTTGCCAAACCAGTTTGGGTTTTCAAGTGAATAATTAAGATTCTTAACAGGAAATCTTTATCTTAGGCACAGCACTGGGTATGAGGACATCTTAAACAGGACCAGAAGAAAAGGCGGGAGGACTCTCCTTTCGCTTAGTATAAAAGTCGCACGTGATTCTTTAAGATCAGGCTGACAACCCAGTCCACGGAAGGGTCCAGACTGTGGGGAAGGGACTGGTGGCTTCTGCGGAAGTAGGGGGTCCTCACTTGGGGTCCTATTGCCAAGGACTGGCTGGTGGACTGGACAGGTCTCTCAGGACATGACGGGCCCAGTAACCCCTGAGAACACAGTTTTCAAGGTCAGGGAGAAGCACAGAATGAGGACAGCGCTGTCCCCACGTCAGCCACCCCTGCTCGGAGGTCCCACCAGGCCCCCAGGCTCTGGCTTTGCCTCTGCCTGCATCAGTGCCCCGCCCACCTCTCCTGCTGGGGACCTAAGACTGACCAAGATGCAGGTCGATGCCAGCACGTCCAGGATGCCTCATCCAGAACCACCCGTTTATACCACTTTTGAGTACTTTTTTCTTCTTTTTTTGGTTTGTTTTTGCATTTTATCTTGGAATGGAGAAGGTCCATGCTTAGTGTAAAACTCCATATTTACATCAAGGAAAAGGCTGAACACACAAGAAATGTAAACTTCTCTAAGGCAAGGGTTGGTAAACTACAGCCTGCAGGCTGGCCACCTGCTTTTATAAATAAAGTTTTATTGGAACACCATTGTGCACATTCATTTCTGTATCGTCGATGGCTGCTTTCGTGCTCCAAGGGCAGAGAGTTGAGTAGTTGTAACAGAGACTGTATGGCTCTCAAAGCCTAAAATGTTTACTACCTGTCCCTTTATCTAAAAAGATGGCTTTTTTTTTTTTTTTTTTGGTCCCTGACCTATGGGACCAAATGCCTTGAACTAATTTTTTTTTTTTTTTAAAGGGGAAAGGACATAAAAGGCAAATCAGCACAAAAGGAAGGCAGGTGACCCATCAACTATCAAGAACATTTCAACTTCACTACTAACCGAAGTCATTGAATCAGCAAAGAGATGCCATTTCTTACATATCAGAATCTCAAGGATGCCGACCCCTGACCCCTAGTTCCCTCTTTGCATGACCCCTCCTGCCCTGCACAGCACACTCCCAGGCAACCCACAGTTGACTCACACACACGCTCAGCGTGGACCAGCGCTGCCTGCACTAGCTCAGCCTCACCCTGGGAGCACGATGCACAGAGTAGAGGCGCCCTCCGAGCTGTGGGAGAGGAATGAAGGGGCAGCATCAGGAGGTGTAAGAGCCACCTGGTCGCTTTCCTCCCTTCCAGCTGCTGCCCAGTCTCCTTCTGGTGAGTCCCTCTCCTCCGCGAGCCCTCCATGGGATGGTCAACACCACGACATGAGTACAGGGGTCCCTGGAGACTCCTCAGGCTTCTGCATTCTCGGGCAGTGAGATTCGCTCCTGGGGCCCTGACCTCTGAGCACGTGAGCGAGGCTGGAAGGAATGCGGGGGCAAGGTTCTGAATTCCTGGGGCACTAGGTGGAGACATGGGGTCCAGACCTCACGTGGGTTTGCCTGCTAAGACCCTGCCTTTCTAGTCCAGGGCTCAGGGCCTTCTCTTCAATCCTGCGGCTCGCCCACAGTTTCATAGAGAGAGGGAGGCCACGCTGCTCATTTCCACACGGGCCCCTCCGCCAATCCAAAGCCCTACTGGCAAAATCCATCTCCCTCTCACTATGCAGCCAACCCTACTCACGCCTCACAACCCAGATGACCTACCCTCCCTTCCTTAACGTTTTTCGGGGTGATCCAGCCTCTTCCTCCCCACAGTCCTCTTCATTTTCTGGACCTCTCGTTCCCCCACCCACAGTCCTGGCCTCACTAGCAGGGCCTGTCTCAGAGAGTGAGCTCCTTGCCACCACCTTGGGGGAGAACACCCGTCATGAAAGGGCAGGCAGCTCGCCCTCCCTCCAGAGACCCACACCCACTCCTGGAGCCCTCGGCCACCTCTCTCTGCTTCACCCTCACATGTTCACCCCTGCCCTCTCTGTTCCCATCCTGCTAACCCAATATCTGTGCTTGAACTCTCCAAGTTCATTCTGCCTCCGGGCCTTTGCACTTGCTGACCGTACTGACTCCTTCTCCTCCTTCCTTTCCCAGCTCAAATGCCACCCTTTGGGGAGAAGGAATAGAAGGGAAAAAGTAGTTCACGTTTCTCTAGCCTTTTCGTTGGCAATTTAGATCCATCCACTTGATTACACTCTCATAACAGCTCTGTGACAGCGGCAGGGCCACAGTGATGAACACAGGCAGCCCAGTGTCAGAGCTGGGTCATCGTGAACTGGACTGCTATTCACTCTCACCTCCAAGCTCGGGTTCATTTCCCTAAGCCATGTGTCTGACCAGAAACGAGAGAAGACATCCCCACTCCACCTGAGACTTCACAGGCAGACTCTAAGGATGCCAGTTCAAGGGCAGTCAGACTCCAGGCATTCAGTCGAAAAGACCCTTTACAAAGAGGCCAGAGCTGATCTCTGCACCCTCACAGCTGAAAGTGTTAGTTCAGCAAATGCACAAACAGCTCTCCTGCCAGCAGGGGGCGCCCTGGCATTCGTGCCCCACTGCGTGCCAACCGTTTCCTGCCGAATGACAAGTCAGAATTTGCCCTGTGCCACACTCTTGGTCAGGCTTTCACCGAAACCATTCCAGGGTTGTTTTTGGCAACACAGTCGCTGGACAATCCCATGGAGGAGGGCCCAGAAGCCCGGCCCTACCCCAGACTCTGCCATTACCAGCTGTGTGACTTGGAGCTGGTCCCTTTCCTTCCCTGGGCTTTGGTTCCTGCCTTGGCAAAAGGTGGGGTTAGGAGACCACTGGGATGTTGGACCTCGCTTTACGTCCCTCGGGGTCACTACCTCCCCAGGAACCTTTGGCAAGTTCCCAAACTCTGAACCTCAGTTTCCCAATCAGTCAAACGTTGTACTAAATCAGAAGATACGGCAACAGCTGTTTTACAAACCGATTCTGTCTGTGCCATACAGCCATTCACAAAACTCTGAATTAGCTATAATTGTCAAAAATCAGAAAGCTTTACATAAAAATCTGGACCTCAAGCTTCTTTTGCTAAAGAAGGGGGAAAGCCAGGAACCCGGGGCTCCCATTCCCCAATCCCCACGGCGGAGCAGCAGCCATCCCCTTTGGTCAGAACCTGGTCGGTTTTCTAGTTTGTTGCAGGCCCCACTATTCCCTATTGTCTTCCTAGGTCTCTTTATCTGTTCATATCACCCACCTGGTCCCTATGAACCTAGGGGACTGTGACTCCTGGACTGGAGGTCCTAAAGGTCTCCGCTGCTCCTGCTCCTGCCATACCCTGGGGTAGGGAGTGGAGGGCTGCCCAGCTGGAGGCTGAGACCTCCAGGGCTTCCTCCCACTGCCTGGCTGAAGGGAGAGGCCCTGCCTCTGCTAGGATTCCGACGCCCGGGTCAGCGGAAAGATGATAGCCTCTGGGACGCACCTACCAGCCATCAATCAGGCCACGTGGAGCTCCCTGCGGCCACTGCAGCCTCCTATAATTACCTGCAGTGTGTAATAAAGCCCCATTTAGGAACCTGAGAAAGGACCCCACAGGGAGAACTGTTTCCTGGATAAGTTCTTGATCACAGAATTTCAGGGTTGCAAGCGACTTTAAAAAAGCATCTAGACCCACCATCTGATGCTTAAATCTCCTCCAGAGAGGCTGACAAGATTCATTCCGGGTCTTACTATTTGCCCGGCACCCTCAGGAGCTGAAAATATAAAAAAAGCAGCAAATGCAGCCTCAACTGCGAGTCCTCCCAGGCTGTGGAGGCCAGTCTGGCAAACGGACAATGAGGACGCAGGATGGCACGGGCTTTCACACCCAGCAGCTACCGGGAACTCGGCCATACTATTTGTCAAACACTCTGCATAAATAATCTCAGCTACTTCTCAAGAAAACTCTCCCAGGAGGTGCTATTCTTTTTTTATTTCCTCAACTTTTTGTCTTACTCACAATATAACTACAACACGCACCACACACTGACATTTTCTCCATCACGTTCTTAAGCCTAGACAATCAACAAAACAAAAATCAAACTATGATTCGCATAGGTTTGTCAGTTTCCATATGAAAATATTCCCATTACGGCCGATTTCAAGCTACAGGGAATTGGGCAGAGATATACAGTAGACAACCTCATATAGCGCTTACACAGACGGTAAAACAGACCTAAGTAACCCAGTAGCATAGATATTACTCATATGTACTAAAGCAATAACAAAGTGATGAATTTCAAGTACTTATTCAGGAGGTGCTATCCTTAACCTCTCGTTTGCAGGTGAGGACTCTGAGGCTCAGAGAGGTTAAGGCCCTTGGTCAAGGTTGCACAGCCTATAGGTGTTGGAGCAGGCTTTGATCCCAGCGATCTGAGACTCCAGAACTGGGTTTGTAAACACAACCTCAGTCTGCTATTCTGAAGGGCAGCCTGGGGAGCAGAGAGGAGAGACTGGGGAGCAGCGCCTGCTGAGGGGACAAAAGTCTGTCCTGAATCCTGAAGGACACGCAGAAGACAGAGTAAGCCCGAGGTGGACGAAGGGCCAGGCTGAGGGCTGGGCCGGTACAGAGGTCTGGGGCCTCATTAGTAATCAGAGAAATGCCAATAAAAACAGGATGAGACATCACTTGACACCTATTAGCTTGGCAAAAATCATCAGGCACTGCGATGCCAACTGTCGGCGGGTGGCTGCAGACGTGAGAACTCAGCCCTGCTGATAGGAAGGTGGACTCGGCAGCCGTCCTAGGACATCACCTGGCAGTACCGGGGCAAGTTACACATAGGCAACCTCTATGCCCCAGCAATTCCACTCCCACCTATCCGAAGTGTTAAGGAAGCTATCAAGCAAATTTTGGAATGTTCTTATGTATGTTAAAGGAAGATAAATTCTGGTTCACAAAGAATTTTTAAAGACATGGGGAAATGTTTCTGTTGTAAGGCCAAGGAGGCAGGAGGCGGGAAATACATGAGCTGAGAACAGAGCCACCTTGTAGGGTAACCCGGGAAGTGTCCGGGATCACATGCCAGGCATATTTAATTCAATAAATCAATGTGCTCAGGTCCTGTTACCTCTGACAGTCATGTTCTGGGGAGCTTTGATCTGATCTTTACATTTTCCCCCATTCATTCATTCATCCATTCATTCGTTCAATATTTATTTACTAAACACCTGTTAAATGTCAGGTAATGTGTCAAGAGGGAACAAAATGGATGAAGGGCGCTTAAGTTTTAGGCGCAAGAGAGAATCAACAAAGAAGTAGATGCGTTCGTCAGATGTCCAGAGACCAGTGATGGAGAATAGAGGACAGGGCGTGGGCAGAGAGTGCAGAGAGTGGGAGTGTGCACACGCAGCTGGACGGTTCTGTGTACTCTGCAAGGAACCCCGTCTCGCTGGAGGCAGCCCCCTACGCCAGCAGCACCAAAGCTTCTGTGTCCTGCCACGTCTGCTCTCCTAGGGCTCCTAGTCGTACCAGCTTCGGGTGAAACTTCATTTAGCTCCTGAGGACTTGAGCTGCTTCGAAGTCATCGAGAAGAGACACTGAGTCTGGTCCATCTGGTACCTTTCCTCTGAATCAGGAACACATGGTTTCAGATCCTTTTTCAGCAGAAGCATGAGCCCCCTGCAGCAGAGGCACCGTCCCTGACAGCTCTGCTCACCACAGTCTCCAACAAGAGGACATTCATGTTCGGCATCAAAAGCCTCAACAAGTACTCAGCTTCCACCCTGGAGTCCCCTTCTAGGAATCTATTCCCGGAAATGGCTCAATGTGTGGACAGAGTTTTGTGCCCAAAGAGGTTTATCATCGTGTTATTTTTTTTTTCTTCCAGTCTTATTGAGATGGAATTGACATACAGCACTGTATAAGTTTAAGGTGTACAGCATCATGGTTTGACTTGAATACATCATGAAATGATTATAAGTTTCGTGAACATCCATCCTCTTATGCAGATACAAAATTAAAGAAACAGAAAACATTCTGTGATGAGAACTCAGGATTTAGTCTCTTAACAATTTTTATATATAACATACAGCAGTTAATTATATTAACCGTGTTGTACGTTCCATCCCTAGTACTTATTTATCTTATAACCGGAAGTTTGTACCTTTTGACCACCTACATCCAATTCTCCCTCCCTCACCTTCCCCTCTGGTAACCACAAATCTCATCTCTTTTTTATGGGTTTGTTTGTATGTTTGATTATTTTTGAAGTGTAATTGACCTACGGCACTATGTTAGTTCCTGGTGCACAACCTAGTGATTTTTTTCCATATATTTCAAATGATCACCACAGTAAGTCTAGTTATGATATGTCACCATGCAAAGATATTCTATCGTTACTGACTGTATTCCCCACACTGAATATTTCATACCTGTGACTCATTTATTTTGCAGCTGGAAGTTTTTACCTCTTACTCTCCCTCACCTATTTCTTTCCTCTCTTCCCCTCCTTCTCCTGTGGCAGCCACCTGTTCGTTCTCTGTATCTATAACTCTGTTTCTGTTTTGCTATATTTGTTCGTTTGTTTTGCTTTCTAGATTCCACATATACGTGAAACCATACAGTATTTGTCTTTCTCTGTCTGACTCATTTCACTTAAATAATACCCTCTAAGTATTATTGTAAATGGCAAGATTTCATTCTTTTTTTATGGCCGAGTAATATCCCATTGTGTGTGTATATATATTTATATATATATATACCACATCTTCTTTACCTTTATCATGTTATTTATTTATTTATATATTTATATATATTTATTAATTTATTTATATAAATAAATAAAATATCACGTTATTTTTTATATATATATATACACATATATATATATATATACACCACATCTTCTTTATCTTTATCATGTTATTTTATTTATTTTTTTTTTTGCGGTACGCAGGCCTCTCACTGTGGTGGCCTCTCCCGTTGCGGAGCACAGGCTCCAGACGCGCAGGCCCAGAGGCCATGGCTCACAGGCCTAGCCGCTCCGCGGCACGTGGGATCTTCCCGGACCGGGGCACGAACCCGTGTCCCCTGCATCGGCAGGCGGACTCCCAACCACTGCGCCACCAGGGAAGCCCCATCATGTTATTTTTAACAGCAAAATGCCACAGAGCTCCAACACGCTCCACCGTAAGGAAATTACTAAGTGCATCATGGTACGAGCGAGTATCTGTTATACCGTGGAAAAGTTTGCATCTTTAATAATGCTCATGCAGAATTTGAACAGGAGAAAACATCTGCTATACCGTTAAATTGTTAAAAGACAAAGGAAACAATACCAGAATCAGAATGACAGTTTTAACAACAGAGGAACCGAAAAACATACAGTGAAAGGAAATTCTCTAAAATACTAAGATAGGCACTTTCTGGGAGAAGTGGTTCTGTAGGATTTTTTATCTTCACACTCTTTTCTCTTTTCAGCATTTTCTTCAGTGATCATGGCTACTTTTATGATCGTGAAATAAAACTGCCAACACTCCCCAAACCTAAAAAATGGTGGTACCTTCAAAACGTTCTCTAGCCACCCGACGCTCAACACCAGGACCTTTACCTAGCAATCTCCCAAGGCTGTGTTTAATGAGAAAGCCTCCTAGGATTTGGGATTTCATTTCCAGAAGCTCAGACGCAAAGAAGAGAAGGAAAAATAGAAAGCAATATAGGATGTCAGCAAGGGTGTGTCAGAATGCAGAGCCAGCCAGGGTGGACCTGGCTCCCAGGAAAGAGGGCTTGGGAACACTGTCCCTGGATTCAGAGGCTCCCTAGGGCCCCACCCAGCCCCCACTCCCCTCTCCAACCCCAGCTAAAAGCCTGTAGGGACTGCCTCACTTTCACCCTGGAGCGCAGAGAGGTCCTTCCTCGCCTTTCAAAGCACCGTCCCTGGCTCAATATGGGCGAAGCTCCTTGCACTATCCTTGTGGGAATGTATTACAGTGTCATGTATTATACGCCACAGCAGAAGGTCTGAGGCTCAGAGAGGTCAACCGACTTGCCCGAGGCCACACAGCTGGTAAGAGACAAAGCAAGGCATGGGACTCAGGCTTCTGTTCTGACCCCCGGAGGACCTTACCCCACACCACAGCTGGTCCAGGAGCCCAGCAATGGCATCTGGAAGCCTGGGTTCAAATCCCAGCAGAGTCGCTCAGCCTCTGTGGGAGTCTTGCTAGCTAACCCCTAGGAGCCCAGGTTCCATCCATGAACGGGAAACAAACCTAATACGGACCCTAGGGGTCAAATGCTAAGCCGCTGGTACCCTGTAAGCACATAATCAATACTATTATTGTTGTTGTCACTTTTGTCCTCCCTGGAGTTAGGTCCCTCTCTGGCCTCCTGGTGTGCCCCAGCGCACTGCCCCCTCCTTCCACCCTCCCAGGCCGAGGAAAGGGCCTTCCCAGCTCCATCCCCAGACCAGCGTGGAGAACGTGCTGGGCAAACGAGCAATGGAGTAAAGAGACCGAGACCGGGACAGAATCACGAGAGGAGGGTCAGCTCTGCTGAGACATTTGCGGAGCATTTCCAAACTCTGCTTTTTGGCTTCACGTGGCTGCTTTCTGGCCAACTGTGCTCAATTCGTGTCTAATTCCAAACAGATGGGTCTGTGCCCCGCCCTCACCCTGCTCAGTCTCTCCCCACCTCCTCCACGGGCCTCCCGCCTTCGGACCAGACCAGAGGGGTGCTGCCCGGCCTCCTGGGGAGGGTGGGGCACAGCCCTTCCTGGGGGTGTTGCTCAGTCCTCCGAACACCACAGAGGCGGAGACTGAGAGGTCCAGGCCCACATAAGCCAAAGGATAGACTGGCCCGCCCTGCCCCTGGGCACGCCTCTGTCACAGCACATGTCACACGGCAACAACCACGCCTGTGCGCAGCTGTTGCTCCCTCCACGCTGAGAGGCAGGAACACCTAGTGGTTAAGCACATAGACTCTGGGGCCAAGTGGCCTGAGTCTGAATCTGGCTCTGCCAACTCTTTGCTGGGCACCCCTGGGCAAGTCTCTTAACCTCTCTGTGCCTTTTTCTCCTTTCTCTGTAAAGCAGAGACTGTGATGTTAAAACTAGCACCTACCTCAACGGGGCCCTGCAAGGATGGATCGGGAGTTTATGTAAAGACTGAGAAGAGTCATACCATCGACGGAGACCAGCCATGTTTCCCGCTCTGTGTCAAATGCACAGTCAACTCTCATGGGATTCCCAGGAATTCCCTAAGGTCTGCACTGGGGTCAGTGCTCTTCCAGGGTAATATTTATGACTGGTAAAAAATATATATATGTTTTTAAGGAAGGTTGAGCAAGTTATTATCACCCTAAATTTTCAAATGAAAATCTGAAACGCAAAGAGGTTAAGAACTTGTCCAAGGTCACCCAGCCTGTAAGTGGTAAAACCAGGACACAAACCCAGGCAGTGTTCCCAGGACAGAGCTTTAACCACCAGGCAACACTGCCACCTCCAGCTGACATCACCGTTTTGCAGGTAAGTGGACCCTGGCACTTCCTTTAGTTCTCCCAAAGGTAGCCTTGCACTGGAAGGCAGGCCTGGACCCTAGGCAGCCTACATTTTGACAGACTCCTAAGCTGAAGATTCTCCCACCTTTGCAGACCTGACAACTCCCCAGCCCTGGGCGTCAGAGACCCTCACCTTCTGCCGTTCCCTCTTCCATCACTCATTCCCCAGCCAGTATCCAGGGTCTGGGTTCCTACAGATTGTTCTAGATCAAGAGGAAGGAAGCTAGAAAGAGCTGATGAAGACTTCAAGGCTCCCCAAACATTCAGAGCCAGCAAATCCATGCAGAGGCTTCAGTAAAGGGTTGTCTAATCACCGTTTGCTTCAACCAGCTAATATCTTTCTTTTCATCCAGACATCTGTCTCCACAGAAAAAAAGGCATCCACCGAGGGGCCAGGGGCCTAATTGCTGTGGGTTCCTGAGATACAATTACATGTCAGAGAGAAACAGAGCGAATACTGGGACTTTCGGGCAACACAGAAACCACTGTAAAACCTTGCAATTACGGGGCAAAAACAAAAAAGTGAGCTGCCCCGGCTCCTGGGATAGAAATAGCCCAGTGTGGTTTCCTGATTTGCGATACTGCCCAAGATGAGGTCAGAGCGCCCAAGAGGAATCATGGCACGAAGTTCTGCAGCTGAGCGCAGTGGGAGGGGTGCCCGCAGTTCCCTGGTGCAGAGGGGGTGGGGGAACTGCAGGCAGTGAATGAGGAAGGGGGGACCGGAGGCCATGCTTGCTGAAGGCTGTGGGCTCTGTGATGGCTGGACACCCAGATACATCAGTGTACTTGGTTCTCAGAACAACTCAGCCAAGTGGGGCCTGTAGCCCCAGTTGCCAGATGAGAAACCAGAGGGTCAGAGATTTGCCCCAGCCCATCAGAGTACTGATTCTTGAGCCCAGATCTGGCTAATTCCGGGCCCAGAAACCCATCCATGTTAACGAAGGTGTGCATCTGTATTGCCACCTCCTGGAGAAGGGGCTGCTTTTTAACAAAGGGCAAGGTGAGAGGCTAGATTACTCTGGGTGGGAGGAGAGAGCTCGCCTCTGTTTTTCTGCAGGTCCCAGGCCAAAGGAGGGGTTTGGGCTTGTGGATAAAACACATTGGACTGGAAACCGAAACCCTGCTTCAAGTCTTGCCTCCACTACCAATGCTCTGTGATCTTGGGGGCAGACTACTTCAGCTCTCTGTGCAACGGTGTCCCAGCTGGAGAAAGGGCGTTGGGGTGGTGGGTGAGTCTGATCCACTCTGGCTCCCTCAAGCTCTCTGTCCTTTCTACTGCCTGTCAGCTTGGCATGGAGGTTATGAGCTAAGGTTCTGTGGCAGATTGCTGGGTTCAAATCCCAGCTTCGCCCCCATGTGGTGTAACCCCTGTGACACATCAGGATCATAACATCCCCAGCATAGGCAGTTATGACAATTAAATAACATGAGTGAGTCGTACTTGGAGCATACAAGGCGCTGCCTAAGTGCATGTCGGGACTCAAGCCAAGGCCACGCAGAGCCCGGGACCGTCCCCGTGCAGGAAGGGGACAGCTTGCCTCCAGATGGGTCTCGCACCTCAATGCCTCCTTTTCAGGGACTAACAGCAGACAGGAAGTTCCAGGTGCCCCCAGCCCGCTCTCAGCTCTGTGGTTAAGGTCGGGTGGCTTAGAAGTCTGTGGGCTACGGCCAGGAAGGAGGCATTCCTAGGATGTCGGGAGTCTGGAGGGCTGAGCGGAATCCTCCCAGGGCCACCTCGAGCAGACAGCACCCATCCTCACCACATTAAAATCAGTGCAGGAACGGTGCACCTGGAGGAGGGGATTTGCTTTCCTGCCCAGGGGCCCCAGAGCCCACGCCCAGCCCCTCCTCAGCATTGGTGCTGGCAGGGAAGAGGCAGGGTCCAGCCCAGATTGCTAGGCTCAGGACCTGCAGGAACGTCATTCCGTCACTCACTGACTGGTCCCACGTGCCAGCGGCCAGCCCTGTGTCAGGCACGTGCCAGTCCCTGAGGGTGCGGTGCTGAGTGCAGACACTCTCTGCTCAGGGAGAGCCCCTGTCCAGCGAGGGGAACGCAAGGCATTAGCAAACAATGCATACATGTGCTAGTCAAGCTGTTTTCCTCTACAGCCAAGGCTAAGACCAGGATTCAGCGAATGACCACCCGTGGGCCCAATCTGGCCGGCCGCCTGTTCGGGCAAATGCAGTTTTCTTGGGACACAATGACGCCTGTTCATTTATGTATTGCCTGTGGCTGCTTTTGCGCTGCCATGGGAGATCAGAGCAGACACAACACAGACGATCTGGCCCACAAAAACGCAAATATTTACTATCTCCGGCCGTTTACAGAAAGAGTTCACTACCCCGTTCTAGACCGCAAGGGCTCCCACGGCAGGGCCACGTGAATCCTTCTGGCACATCAGAGCCTCTTCGTCCATTGTGGGGAGATGAAAACAGCCACCAAGATGGGGAAGGGCCGGCGCTAAAGGGGAGGGGTCAACAGGGACAGTTTCCTGAGGAGGTGGCCCTTTCATTGAGTTAGTAATGGCCGGCAGGTGACCTGCTGGGTGGAGAAATAGGGCAAGCACACTCCTGGCAGAGGGATAGCCTTGCAAGGACACATGGTCACTGTAGGTACTGAGCGAGTAGATGGGCGCATGCAGGGTGAGGGTGCGCAGAAGCACCGCACAGCCTGGCGTTGAAGGCTTCGGGGGCAAACCTTGTAGCGGTGGGTACTCATCCCCAGCTCTCTCCAGCCACAGCAAAGATGACACACATGCCATTCCTTGCCTTGTGGAATTTAGCATCTAGTGGGGGAATGTGACCGGCAAATGCCACGCAGAATGTGCTGAGTGCCTGGGAGAGGCACGAGAGAATTTGAGCAGGTTCTGATGAAGGACAGAGGTCAGTCCGTTTGGGGACAAGATGAAAAGGGTCCTACAGGAGAGCTGGAATTTGAGAAAGGCCCTAGGGTCTCTTACAGGCTGGGAGTGGTGCTCCTGAACAAGGGTTAGAGGTCATGAAACCCAGGCCCAGCTGCAGCCCACCTGGCAGATAGAATATTGAAAGACCCAGCTAATGGGTCTTAATCTGGCAGGCGGATTAATTTCCGTCTGAGGTTGAGGACGCGAGGCTAGGGGCCAACGTGGGCTGTCACGGGAGCCCGGCGGAGGGGCTCCAGGCCCAGGCAGGGGTTCGGGGCTGGTTTCCCAGAGGAGGGGGGAGGCTGAATAATTGGAGGAGCATAGGGAATTAGCCACAGGAAATCACTGAAGTCCATCAGGACACACAGGGTCACCCTTGGAGACAAGTATCACCCAAAGGTCAAGGCGGCCCCTACAATCGGCCCTCCCCTTTCCCCCCTGACCACCTACCGGCACCTCACTCACTCTGCAGGGCCGGTCGGATTCGCCAGGCGCACTCCTCCCAGTCTGGGGCTTGGCCATGGCTGTCCCCCCAGCTGCCCACCTGGATCAGGTCCTCACTGCCTCTAGGTCTCTGCTCACCTTTCTGCTCTCAGTGTGGCCAGCCCAACACCTCCACCGGCAGCACTCCCAAGTCCTGTCCTAGCTTCTCGCTCTCTCTCACAGCACTTCCCATCTTCCTACAGATCCCTGGATCCACCTGCTCACTTGGTCATTTATCAGAAGTCATCCCCACCGAGACGTACATTTCAGTCAGTTGACTGAGGCAGCCTCAGCTTTCTGCACCCTGCCTGGAACAAGGGGGCATCCAATCGATATTTGTTAGTAGAATCAATGAATAAAGCGGGCGCAAGAGAAGGACCCAGCGCTTTATTAAGAGACCCCCCTCCCCCCGCCCTGCCGATTCCTTCTTCACACGCTCAAAAGCTGCGGCTGGATAATCCACACCGACCTTTTATCGTTTTTTTCTTTTTGAACCGATGTGTATTTTCAAAGCCTAAGGGAATGCATATGCCTCTGTAAAGCTCACACTGAGAGCTTCCAGACAAAAAGCATTTCAGGAAAACACTCCCAGTGTGAGCCACCACGCCACCGACAGAGCATCCCGTGAGCCGTCAGGAGCAGCCTGGGGTTTCCGGGGAATCCCTGGGGCCAGGCACCGGGGGCTCCTGCTTTGATTCCTGCCCCAGCGGCAAGATGTCCTCAATCAGGGGCTAAACGAAGACAGTCACTTCACCAGCAAAGGGAGGGAAAATGAGGAGGGCAGTTGGGAGCTGTCACCAAGCCCTTCATCGGGGCTCCAGGGAGCACGAGCTGGGACAGACACGCGGCCCCTGCACCCCACAGCTGAGCTCTCGTTGGGGTCCCGCCGTGATGGTCATGCTCTACGAGGCACCATGTGACTGTCCCTCAGTGAGCCCACCGGCGTGAGGGGACAGAAATGCCGCCTTAAGATGTGGCTCGGGCTTCCCTCACGGTGGCGCAGTGGTTGAGAGTCCGCCTGCCGATGCAGGGGACGCGGGTTCGTGCCCCGGTCCGGGAAGATCCCACATGCCGCGGAGCGGCTGGGCCCGTGAGCCGTGGCCGCTGAGCCTGCACGTCCAGAGCCTGTGCTCCACAAGGGGAGAGGCCACAACAGTGAGCGGCCCGCGTACCGCAAAAAAAAAAAAAAAAAAAGATGTGTCTCTGTTTAAGATTCAGATTCTTAGCAATGAAGTGAAATGGGTAACTTCTGCTGTAGTGACTTAAAATTGTTTCTTATTGGCTTCAGTATATATATAGTATATGTATAGAGTATGATATGTATACATACACATATGCGCATATATAGTGTATATATAGGATGACGTGTATACATATACATACGTATAGCGTACGTATAGGACATATGTACACACATATGCATACTCATATAGCATGTATGTGCATATGTATGTATGGATACATAGCATTTAATAAGTACCAGTCACTGTTCTCTAAGAGCATCATACCTAGCAGCTCATTTAATTCTCATAATAACCCTGAGAAATAGGTACTATTATCCCATTTTATAGGGGATGGAAGTGAAGCACAGAAAAGCTACGTATCTTGCCTAAGGTCACCCAACTGGATGCAGATGAGCCTGAGATGTGACCTCTCCTCACCCCACAGCAGCCTGCTTGCAAAGCCATACTTTTAACCTTGTACTTGTGCTTTGTAAATTATGTACCAGGGACCCCAGGGGGTCAATAAGCCCTTCCAGGGAGTCCATGGCAGCAAAACCATTTTCATAGTGATAATAAGACATCATTAGCTTTTTCAGTCTCACTCTCTTGGGCTTTTGCTCAAGGGCACCGAACCAATAAAAGGGTGAAAAACTGTGGTAGAGATTAATGATTAAATTGGAACAGAGCACAAGATTGCTGACACTGGAATGGCAAACATTTTGTTTAGAAACTAGTTAATTATTGAGTTTACCTGCCTTCTTTTTGTGGGTTTTTCCCCAAAATATGGAGAAATTAGAAGGCTTAGAGCTGTTGCCTTGGTAACAGTACTGGACAATACTGACATCTTAAAATGATGTTGGTACCACTGTCCAATAAATGAATATTCACATTGTTTGTGGAATTTTGCATTAACTCATTGTATGAGAACCGCCAAGCTTATTTAGCAGGATGTGGGTGAATACACGTGACTCTATTCCTGGGATAGGGATACGGCTCTGCCTGAGACATGACCTCCCCTCCTCCCCCAGCAGCCTGCTTGCAAAGCCATATTCTTGTACTTGTGCATTGTAAATTATGTTCCAGGGACCCCAGGGGGTCAATAAGCCCTTCCAGGGAGTCCATGATATCAAATCGATTTTCATAGTGATAATAAGACATCATTTGCTTTTTCAGTCTCAGGGGTTTCCCAGAGGCAAGTGGCGTGGGATTTCACCGAAGGCCGAGGCAACAGCCGACTGAGGACCCAACTGACTTCCTTTAAGACAGACATGGAGGAGGTCTGTAAGACAACACTACTTTTCTCACTAATTTTCTTTTTTGTTTGGGAAAGTAGCTGGTTTTCATCACACTTATGTTACCGTGTGATGGACTTATTATCTTTTTTTTTGTTGTTTTTTTATATGTATTTAGATTTATTACAACTTCTGGATAATTTGAACCTTTTTCATTGACCCTCTCTATTGTGTTTTTTTTGCGGGGGGGCTGCATTGGGTCTTTGTTGCTGTGTGCAGGCTTTCTCTAGTTGCGGCGAGCAGGGGCTACTCTCCATTGCGGTCCGCGGGTTTCTCATTGCGGTGGACTCTCTTGTTGCAGAGCACAGGCTCTAGGCGCGCGGGCTTCAGTAGTTGTGGCACGCAGGCTCAGTAGTTGTGGCTCGCGGGCTCTAGAGCGCAGGCTCAGTAGTTGTGGTGCACGGGCTTAGTTGCTCCGCGGCATGTGGGATCTTCCCGGACCGGGGCTCGAACTCGTGTCCCCTGCACTGGCAGGCAGATTATTAACCACCGCACCAGCAGGGAAGTCCCTATCGTTATTTTTAAAGTAATAAATATGTAAAGAATTTCTCAATTTTAATAACACAATACACGTTAAAAGATATAAGACACAAAAGCTATTTGGGACCATCAGTAATGTTTAAGAGTGTAAAGAGGCCTTGAAAATAAAAAAGTTTAAGAACTGCTGCTACGCTACTCGATACCAAATCTCCCTTGGGTTTTTTGGGTTTGTTTTTTTGTTTTTTTGTTTTTGGCTGTGCCGCACAGGCATGATCCTAGTTCCCCAATCAGGGATTGAACCTGCGCCCCCTGCAGTGGAAGCGCAGAGCCCTAACCACTGGACCGCCAGGGAAGTCCTCCCTTGGGGTTCTTGAAGAGGGCATCTTGGCAATCTTTGGAGAAGACTATTCTTCCTGCCCAGGGAAGGACTGGCCATGTTGCAAGACGTATAGCATCCCTGACTGCTATCTACCTAATGCCAGAAGACTCCACAGGTGCTGTGACAGCCAACATGCCTCTCCCTGTGTGTGTGAGTGCATGTGAGTGTCTGTGTGTGTGTGTATTGGGGAGGTGGGTGGACACTGGACCCAGCTGAGAGCACATGCGCTTGCCCTCACAAGATCCCACTGCTGCTGCCTCTGGCCTTTGCACTGGTTCTTCTCCCAGTCCCAGCAGAAAGTCTCTTCCAGTTCCTGTCCCCCGTCTGACTTCCCCTCTTTGTTCCATGACAAAGTCACAATAGGTAATAGGTGGCAAGGACCTCTTTCCTGGGAATTCATCCCAAGGACATAGTCCAAATGAAGGAAGATGCTAAAAGCAGGAAGATGTTCAGTGCAGCGTTGTTTACAATAATGATGATGATGATGATCTACGCTGACACATCACACAGAAACATGCAGTCACAGAAGCAGGTAAGTCATGTGGTACTGCTACTTGATGGGTCACTACACAGCCACACAGTATGACAGTTGTTCAGGACAACTCCAGAAACACTCGCTGAGTGCCACCTCCTGGGCTGGGGTACCGGAGACTCAGTGGGGAAGGAGATGGCCCCTGCCCTCAAGGAGATTCCAGTTAAGCGACTGTCCACATGCTGTGGCTCCCTGTGGTTGGTACAGGGAGCCAATTCCATACATCCAATGACTAGAAGGAAGAAATCCATCTCCCCTGCCCCCAAAGGCCTTCCCGTCCATCCTTCTCTTTTTCTGATGGCCAATCCCCCAGCAATGAGGATATTTTTAGCGCCTGTGACAAAGTGTTTACATGAAGGCCACTGAGCCACATGGTGACGTGTCTCTTCCCTGCACAGTGTACAGGACATGCTGGCCAAATGGATTTCAGACTGGCTGGCTTTGGGTCCCTCCCATGTCCTTCCTCCTCTTTCTCCTGGTCCAGGTCCAAAAGGGCAGTGGGCTATCCTGGCAGGACATGCTTGCTTAACTTAGGCGGAGGCAGGCAGATCTATAAATAGCAGGTGTTCTGCAAGCAGGCAGGCCGAGCTGTGAGCAACACAGAGATGCTGGCCAGTCCCAACGTTAAAGAGCCATGAGCCTCCAGACATGGGATCCCCCATCTCCAGTTCTCCAAAAGCTGGAGGCAGAGGAAGTGTGGCAGGCTGAGTGAGGCCCGAGGGGGGCCCAAGGAGAGAGAAATGATTCCCAAGGAGGCGCAGGCCTGTGTCCAGCTCAGCAGAGAGGTCAGCTCGCTGGACATCATGTTGACCAAACCAACAGCCGGGCCTGGCTCTCTGTGGCTGAGACAAGTGGACAAACCATGCCCGCTTTCAAATGCCCATTCTTGGCCCTCAAGATGCAGAGATGCACCCGGCCCAGGTGGCTTCTCAGTAAGTCCCCACGAAGGATGAATCACACATTCCTGTTCCCCATGGAGCTCCCCGGCCAACAGGGAAAACAGACACGCACACAGGCCATGCACCACAAGCAGTGGGGTCAGTGGGATGAAAGCTAGCCACACACTCACACACACACACACACACACACACACACACACACATGTAGAGGGCAGAGCAGGGAAGGACTCCTAGAAGAGACAATGCTGGAACTGAGTTTTGAAGGAGAGAAGATTGAAGCAGGAAAGTAAAAGAAGGGTGTTCTTAGTGGAGGAGCAGAGCAGAGGCAGACCGCATAGTCCAAGTCCTGGAGACAGGAAAGTTACTTCGTTAAGCGCGAACGTTACTTCGGGTGATGAGAACACAGGATGCGTCTGTATCTAAGTCCGTATCTGCAGCCACACCTATGCATCTGTAGTGTAAACGCCTGGCGGTTAGCTTTTTTGACTGTAATGTAAGTGCCTGACATTAAGCTTTAGTTGCCGAGGCATCTAATATTCGAAAGGCACCCATCTCGAATAAACGTACTGCCACAGCTACACAACTAAATAAATGGCCAGGCGGCCCTACCCGTGAAGACCCTCTTTCTAGAAAGCCCTGCGTAGCCTAGATAACTGACCTTTTGAGTGGCCTTGCTTCTCCCTTCCCACGCTTTAATTCTCGCTCTTCTGTTTTAAATCTGCCAGTAAAGAGTGACCCTGCAAAACACCAGGCCCCCGACCTTAGCCCCAGTAAAGGCAGAAGCCCAGGTCTGTGCACACCTCCACCTCCCTGCGTGGCCCGGGCCAATAAACCTTGGGTTTCTTTCGAAGTTCCCTGATGGTCTTTGCCGAGGTACATCTTGCAGTTGTAAGAACCACGAGAACCAGAAAGCAGTGAGAAGGCCAGGGACGTGGGCGGGGTCTCCGGTGGTGGTGGCCTTGTCTGTCCTGCTATGGAATTTGGACTAGGTCCCAAGGCCATAAGGGAAATGGTCACTGCAGGCTGGAAGGGCACAACTGAATACCCTTCAGGAACAAAGGCTATTGTAAATGCCCAAATGCTTATCAGTTGGGCCTGATTAGAACAGAAATTAACCTTTTGAGGATGACTCAGTCTATGGGTTTGGCTCCTAAAAGGACGCAGTAAACTTCCATGCATTGGGTGGATGCCCTCTTCCTGTGACCCTAGTGTTGTCAAGGCCTCCAGGCCTGTTCGCAGCAGCTACCCCTGGGATGTCCATCCTTTCACGGAAGAGATGTCTTTGCTGTAGCTGGACACCTTTCCCTCCTACCCTCACAGCTCACCCACGTCCCACCAGTGCGGCTCAGCTCTAATGTAATAATAATAATAACACGGCTGTAACTTATCCAGCATTGGCTATGGGCCAGGCACCGTGCCCAGCTCTTAGAATCATCGTCTCATTTAATTCTCACAGCCCCTCGTAGGTGGGGTACTGTGATTGTCTCCTTTCTTACAGACCAGGAATCTGAGCCACAGAGTAGCAAAATGTCTGCCCGAGAGCTGGAGAGGGACAGACGCCGGTGCCTGCCAGGGGGATCCCACTCCAGGGCCTTGAACTTGCTACAGCTTGCATGTCCCCGTGGGGTCCATCTCCCCTGGTGGGTGGGACTGGTCCCATTTATCAAGAGAACAAAGATCAGCAGGTTAAGGACGCAGAGCTGGCAATCGCAGAGCTGTTCCGAAGCTGCTTCTTTGGACTCCAGGGCCCTGGCTTCCTCCCTTCCAGCCCGGCTGTCCACCGGGGCTGGATCTTTGAACGTCCAGGGAGGAGGGCACTCCCTGCAGCTGTCAGGAGCCTGACCTTTTCTAGAAGATGGTAATGGTGTGAGGGATGCCTGCTGACAACTGTGGAGAGCCACTCTGAAGTCCAGGAGGTCTGTGGGTCCCTGGTTCATTTTACAAATGAGGCAACAGGTGTTGGACGGGGCTGGATCTGGGGCCGGGGGCCAATCAGGGCCTCGGGAAGGTACGCGTAGGGCAACAAAGAGGGAGAAAGCACAGACAGACTGTGCAATCAGAAGCTGGACCAAAAGTAATCACCAGGAGAGCAGAAGCCATGCTTGAGTTTGTCACCACCATATTCCCAGTACCAGGCGCGTGACAGGGTCTCAGTTAAAACCTATTGAATGGATGCGTGAACGAAATGAGCCATTATAACCGCCGTCCAGGCGAGGGTACAAAGGCTGAGAGGGCGTTCAAGCACTGCTAACACTGTTGACAGTGTTATTTCTTATGTATCCCACCTTCACACCTAATCAAAGCATTTCAGCATGCTGGTAAGAACTCTTTGTACGGATCAAACACTTATCAGCCCATTCTACGGGTGTACTAATAGCCACTCTCCCATGCTGGCCCCTCCGGATGTTTCCAGAATGTTGCTAGAAAAGAGTTAAACAGCGAGGACCCTGGAGAGGCAATGCAGCAAGGGCACGGAGCCCTGGAGGCAGGCTAGGTAGCTTGAAAGCCTGGCTCCTCCACTTATTAGCTGTGCATCTGTGAGTGAGGTACCTGACCACTCTGTGCCTTGGTTCCATCATCAGTAAAACAGGGAGAATGTCAGCAGCTGGCATGCAGAGTGGCTGTAGGGTTAAAGGTGTCAATATTGGGGGCTGTCAGGAGAGTGTATGAGCCCCGGTGAGCCCTGTGTAAAGTGCTCACAGCCACTCCACCAGCACTTACGCTCCTGAAGGCCAGGCGATTCCACAGAACACTGTCCCGGAAGTGGGATCACAAGGTCAGCCTGCAGAACTTCAAGGAAAACACCTTTGAAAATCGCAGCAGTGCTAAGAGAAAAAGTGTCTTTAGCCCAAGAACAAGGGTTCGGGGGACCCAGCAGGTGAGGCTGCCCTACCACCAGAACTCCAGAATTCCCACTGCCAGCCTTTCTGCCAAGCGTTCATCCAGCCTCGCAGGAAGCAAACCCTCGCGCCCTCTCACCTCTCCCAGAGGAGGCCTGGGCCAGGCCAAGGAAGGTAAGCACCAGGGGCCCTCAGTGGCTCCCCATTAATCTAGGGCTTGCATTTTAAATTCCTAAACTTGTATTCTTCTTCTTAAAGAGAACTCCCAAATTGTATTAGCTTCAGGCGTCACAGAACTCGGAACTGCATCTCGACGTACCACTGATTTGTTAATCCGTCTGTTTCTCCCATTAAATTATTAACATCTTGAAGACATAGCCCTTACCTTATTCTGTCACACCTCCAGTGTCGGCACAGTGCCGGGCACCTAGGTGTGTTTGCTGAGTGAATGAATGAATGAATGAGGGGATGAGAAGGAAAACACTCGGTGAACTGAAATCTGTTAATTTCACTCATTCCACTTGGATTCCCTCCTCAGAATCGCCCAGAACGGGTTAATCCTTTTTCACCTGACAGCCTCTCAGATATTCAAAGATGGCTCCTCTCTTTCAGGAAAACAACCCTCCTGTAACTAGTGCTCTTTTCTTAAAGGTTATCAGCAACAGAAATTCCACCAGGCTTTCCACTGCTGTCCATTTTCATATCTAAAGACTGCCAAGCTGTGCTCTTATCTACGCAGAATGCCTTGGCCTGCGGTCTGTCTGTGGTCCAGCTGATAACATTTATTTGGGGGGAGGAAATGCTTGAGTTCTGAGGGAGAGAGCCCACGCATGTGACTCTTCAGGCCGGAAAGGACGCACTGGAGAAGACAGGCCTGGCTCTGCAGGGGGCAGGCCACAGCCCCTGGAGGAGAGTAAATGAGTCCTCTGCCTGTGCTGTGATCGGCAGCCCCTGCTCTCCCCACCCTCACCGTCTGTTCTCTCCTATCAGCAGTGGGACGTGGTTCCATAAACATCTCCTCAGAGTGAGCTTCCTGGACCACCACACCTACACTGTGATCTCCCCCTGCTGGCCCCCCCATCCTGCTATTTTTTCCTGCTCACGGCCAATCCCTTCCCTTCCCCGCTGTTTGCTAGGATGTGAACTCCCTGGGTCTTTGTCTGCCTAGAACAGTGCCTGGCACATAAGAGATCTCAGAGATATTTGTTGACGCACAAATGACACTAGCATTTACCCACCACACATTCTGCATACGCTCTGCTGGGTGCTGGGGCTACAAACATGTTCACGTTAACGCCTCTGTGCGTAAGTCCCTCGCCCGGGGAAAACCCCACTGCAAGAGAGGAAATGCCCTCTCCCCAGTTCCGTAATCACACCCTCAACCTGATCAAGGTCTCTGCAAGCATTGGACAGCGGTCACATGCCACCCCCTACAGAAACACACACACACACCAGCCATCGCACACAGATGCACATTTCCACCACACGCATCTCTGCACACCCTCTGTACGTTACGTGATTCCATCAGTGATGCAGACCGTAAGCACAGCTCCCTGGGTGTGAAGGAGGTAGCCGTCCACACACGTATTTTGCCTTTCTTGCTGCTGGAGGGCCAGAGACCCCAGGTCCAGGTCTGTGGGGACAAACGCTCCCCTACCTTTTGCTGTTTTTTTTGTTCTGGGACAGGACTGTCTCCCACGGCCATCTGATCAAATGTCACCCCGCAGACAGGCACTCTCTGCAAGCTTGCCCTGTTCACTAGCTGCAACACTCTGTACCAGTTAATGAGGTTTTCAGAATCTTGCTTCCTCCTCTGAACCTGGGCCGGTGGGATTTTTTTTTTTTTTTAAAGCATTGACTAATTTAATCCTCACATCCACGGTGGCATTGGTACTTTTGCTTTTAATTAATTTATTTATTTTTGCTGTGTTGGGTCTTCGTTTCTGTGCAAGGGCTTTCTCTAGTTGTGGCAAGTGGGGCCCACTCTTCATCGCGGTGCGCAGGCCTCTCACTATCACGGCCTCTCTTGTTGCGGAGCACAGGCTCCAGACGCGCAGGCTCAGTAGTTGTGGCTCACGGGCCTAGCTGCTCCGCGGCATGTGGGATCCTCCCAGACCAGGGCTCGAACCTGTGTCCCCTGCATTAGCAGGCAGATTCTCAACCACTGCGCCACCAGGGAAGCCCGCCAGTGGGATTTTGTGAGCAGTAACGGCAAGGAAAGGGTCTGGAACAGGACCCGATCCACGGTTAAATAAATGTGGTGGGTGGTGGAATTGACAGCGGGTCAGGGTGACTCTTCATCGTCACTTAGACAGATATGAATTTCAAGAACGTTCTAGCATCACTGTGTGCCTCGTCTGGCGAAATCTCCTTCTGCATGCAGGAAGAGACACCTTGATCGCTCCTCAAGACTGGAGGAAGGCAGGACGGTTAGGACCCCCCAGGCGGGCACCTTGTTTTCCTCTCTTCCTCCTTCCATCAACCACACAACTGGGGAGGTGCCCCGACTCCATCTGTGGGTTGCTCCCCAGGGTCCCCCGTCCAATGGCTCTCCCACCCTCACTGCTACTGTCAGCAGCTCCCACCCATCTTCCAGCTTGAAGACCATCTGTTCTCTGGGGCTTTCTCCCCAACCCTCTCCTGCTTGAGTTATCTCAGCTCTCAGCCGGAAAGATGGGTGGTGGTGTCCCCAGAGCACTAGTGGGGAAACTGACGTGGCTTGGACACAGAAGGCACTTGCCCCAGACCTAACAAACAGTGGCCCTGACCTCCCCCTGGTCCTTGCTGATGCCTCTGCCCCCTTGGCCTCCGGGTGAGCGGTGCCCTCGTGGCCTTCCTGTGGGCTACACTGACTTTGCCTTCAGAGGAAGGACATGCTGACAGGCTGGGCAGCCTCCCCTGGGGCCTCCTGATGGGCACTGTTCCGTGTCTGCCATAACTGAGAAGAATCGTGAAATACGCATGTGTTTGTCTTCTAGGCAACCACGGCCTAATTAAGGAGGCTTAACTATGTACTTTGGGACAAGATTTTGTGGATGAGGGGAAAGAAGGAAGGAAGAAAAAGAAAGAAGGGAGAGTGAGAGGGAGGGAAGGAAGGAAGGCAGGGAGGGAGGGAAGAATCCTGTGCTGACCGTGAAAACCCTGGGCTGGAGGACATGCTGGCATCACACAGATTCTGTCCCTGGTGGATGTGACCCGAGTGCCACCATTAAGTGTCCTATTTATAGCCCCCGAAATAGGGTTTAGTGAAGGAGCCTCTTATCTGATTCTCAGAACAATGCGAAGGGAGGGTGGGAGGAACGTGGGTGGCGTGAGGTCAGACACTGGCAGGGCGGGGGTGGCTGGAGGGGGCCGGTCCCCACCCGGGGGGCCACTTCCATGAGCCTCAGTGTCCTCAACTGTCGAAATACTGTTAACAAGAAGGACCGAAAAGCCCTGTTTAGAAGGTTACACGAGTCCAGAATGTCCAGCATTTCCTGGGCAGAAACTCAGGAAGGATACAAGGGCAGAGGGATGGCAGAATTCACAAAAGCCAACCCTGACCTG
This sequence comes from Globicephala melas, assembly GCF_963455315.2. Taxonomy (NCBI): domain Eukaryota; kingdom Metazoa; phylum Chordata; class Mammalia; order Artiodactyla; family Delphinidae; genus Globicephala; species Globicephala melas. The sequence continues at coordinate 72,095,362 of NC_083330.1, forward strand.
CTGAGAGGGAGGTCAGGGAGACTGGGGGTCAGGGGGTGGTCTGGGAGGCTGAGGTGTAGACACAACAGGGGTCCCTAGAGGAGGGGGCCCGCCCAGTGGGGTCATCTAGGAGTCCCGGCACCCGGGTCCGTGCCTGCTGCCGTGTCCCCTGCTCTGGCGTGCACACGGGCACCAGAACCTCTAGGACGACCCTGAGCTGCCCAAGTCGGGCGGAAAAGCCAGCGGTGAAAGTCGGCCGTGGCAGCCTTGAACGAAGGGCTGGCTTCTCACCCTGGCTCTACCTGCTAACGGGCTGAGGAATCACACGGGTCAGGCCTCCGTCTGAGCTGTCTTAGCAGTGAAATACAAGGCAGGGAATGGCTAAAATGTCATGTCCAAAGTCTCAGGTGGACCTCGTCTACCATTAGTGTCCAGGGGCCACACCATAGCTTCTTAAGCCCAGCCAACTTTCCCAGCCTTAAATTTAGACAGCTCCGGAGACCCCCACCCTACCACCTCCTCCAGGAAGTCCTCCATGGTTGGAAGCTCTGTATGAGGAAGAGCTTTCTAATCCACAGAGGTGTCCAGAGGTCAGAGGGCCACTGTGTGGGGCAGTGATCTGGCTATCACTGGCAGCATTCAAGCAGAGGAGGGATAACCACATAGTGGAGTTGAAGTGAGGAAACTTCAGTGGGAAGCTGAGCAAGGGATTTCCTAACTCGAAAGATGATGATCATAGCATGTACTCAGCAGGCACTTTAAAGTAGGCACGCTGCAGGGCCCTGTTCTAAACACTTTCCAAGTATTTAGTACCCACCAAGATGTAGGTACTATTATTATCCATATTTTATAGATGAGGCAATGGAGGCACAGAGAGGTTATGAAACACACTGAAGGTCACACAGCAAGGAAGTGGCAGAGCCAGTACTTCTATTGAGTGAATCAGTGAATGACTCGGTCGATAAATAACTGAAGTCTGGAAGAGGAAGGCTGAACAAGGGCGCTGCTAAGGATCTTTGCAAATGCTTGGATTTTACAATTCCTTCTGATTTCACGCTCTTTAAATGTGCAACCTTTGTAACTTGCTGTCATTCAACTGACTCACACACAACTTCCTTCCAACCTCTCCTATAACGGTTACAGCTTATGTTCAGAGAAAAAGAGAAAACCCGTTCACTCCATCCCAGGGGCAGGTTCCCAACGATGCAGGGGTATTCTGATATTCCAAACTGTCCCCAGGGCCAGTACATTTTTTTCTCCTTGTTTGGATGTTTGGCATTGTAGAGACATCAGTTTCATTTCTATAATCCTGCAGTTCACAAATGATTTTCACTTACCTCAGTCTCTTCCCTTCCATAGGTTACAGACAGAAAAACAGAAGCGGCTCTTATGTTGGAACCAATTCTTCAGACCATTCTGAAAGGTGTGTTTTTCATTTGAAATTTCCCTCAAGTGTGGTACACAGCCGCGCCACCTTCTAATCTCTCCTTTTCATTTTAATTTCCTTTTTGCCAAAAGACTGAAGTTTAAAATGTAAGGATACGCTTCAGAAACACCCAGGAATACCCCCCACTAAAACATTCTTGTTGGTGGCAACTAACATGTTTCCCAAGCAACAGTTTTTATCCATCAAACTCTCCACCAGGTGGTAGGATTAACAGCGTTTTCAAGTAACCGGAACAACAAACACTTCTCTCCACTGTGAAGATGTTATTCAAAGGCAAGTTTTCAGTGTTGCAACAGCAACGTTTACTGTTCATTTTGCTTGAAGCAGATTGCCAAGAGACACCTGTCTAGGGACCTGGGTAGGTTTCCACCCCCTGAGGACAAACTTTATACCAAGCCTTCCTGCTCAGTCCTTCCTCAATCCCCAGGCACCGTGGGGCTCTCTGAATTCAACTTATGTGGACAAGTCAAAGGATGAGTGCTTGCAATCAGCAACGCAGGGATCCTGTGGAGATCTGAGAATCCAGCCAGACTATCGAGGGCTAAATAAACCCATCCAACCAGCCCCAAATGGGTGAATCGGGGAAAAGGCCTGGAGCCCCAGGCCTCGGCAAAGAGCACGTGGAGAAAAATTAGAACCTCCTTCCAAAAAGGATGTCACAGAACCTGGGTCCATATGTCATGCCTGTCGGGTGGGATGGCGCACGTCTTGGGCTACGGTTGGGAACAGATACCTGGTATGATGTGTTTCATAGCTGCACCTCCCGGGGCAGCTGCCCCCCTTCCTGGTTCCCCTGATCTAGAGACACAGGACGATCCTGGCAATCGCACAGCATATGCTGCCTGAGATCTTGGGCTTCGGGCAGATACGGAACCATCATGAATTCTGGCTCTGCCACTTTCTAGCTATGTGACCTTGGGCAAGTGGCTTCACTTCTGTGAGCCTGTTTCCACATCAGTAAAATAGGTTAGGAAAAAAGTACAAAACAGTGATTTACAGGGCTGTTATAAAGACTAGGGATCTAGTATTCAAGAAATATCAGCTCTAACTGAGGAGGGAATGTGTACATCTCAGCTCAGTGGAGGTAGAAGTGCTGATGGCAGGCCCTGAGCACAGGGGAACCCAGAGACCCCCTATCGCTAGGCTCCAAGGTTGAACTCTCGGGGTTTTCTAGAAAATCCAACAAGTGAAACTGTAGTCTTTGAAATCCTTCTCAAGGACAGAACACACACAGTAACCTCTCTGCTGACAGTTCATCACTTTACCCCCAAAAATATACAGGCAAGCTTCCCTGTTCCAAGACTGCCTGCAGTTTTCTCCTCTCCTCTTTGCTTTCTCCTAAACTCTATTCATGCAGTTGTTCTATGACTTTTAACTCCACGTACTAGCTGACTCCCTCCCCTGGAAGAAAATCATTGACAGGCAAAATAATTAAATAGCAGGGAAATTATCTAGCAAAGTGTCTGAGTTATTGGCTGACAGCTCCCTTCTGGAGGTTCCACTGTTATGTGCCTACCTGAGTCTCACCAGCAGAACCCCACCTTGATGCTCTAAGCCTCCCCTGGGGCGGCGCTCTCTGGCTTCCTAATAATGCTAAAAGCTAGTTCTTGGCCAAGTCTGTTTCCGGTCAGGTTCATCCACACTTACTTTGCATGAACTGTAACTGGCACCTGTGGTTGTTATGTGCTGCTGTGTTGTGTTATGTTGGGCTGTGTTGTATTGCGTTGTTACGATGATAAAGTTTTGGTTCCCTAAGTTGACTCTAGGATCTAGTGGAGATGCTGAGACTTAGTTTATGGGATTTTTTGCCCCTGTTCTCAGACTCGGCCAAGTGGATGGAGGGAGAAGGGGGCGAGGTAGAGACAGCAAGGCCCCGAGGGGCCGGGATGCAGGGAGGCGGCCCCACCACGGCCAGAGGCCGTATCTTAAGCCCATGCGGACCTGCTCACCTGACTGACCTTCAACTTCCTCACCTGTACAGTTCAAGGTGGGAAGGGTGGGTGGTGGGAGCTCCAAAGGGTGAGCGGAGGAAGGTGTGTGATGGGGCTTCAAGGCAGCTGGAAATATGGGCTTATTCCTTCCCCAGGAGTCACCTACTTCCCAGGAGGGTAATTCCAGGCACACGGAAGATCTGGGTGTGGGCAAGACCATGTGACCTTGGGTACGTCTGCAAAATGCGGAGGGCCCTGATCCCAGTGGAGCACACAGAAGAGACGAACGGAGGTCCAAACAGGGTCAGATGCCAACGGCTGTGAGTGCGGGGGTGACCCGTCTTCATCCCGTCATGTCCTTGAGAAGCTCCAACAAGGAGGCCCGTGGCCTCTGGCTGCTGGGAGGGCTCGTCTCTCGGTGACACAGGGATTGTGGGGGCAGGCAGGACAGAGCCGGGTGGCAGAGTGCATCCTCCTGTCCCCTCCCCGCCAGGGGGAAGGGGGAGGCTCTTCCACAAGCTTCGATCAGCTCCTACTGCCGTGCTCTCCTGGTTCCTCTCCCCCATCCCTCCCTCTGCCTCCTCTGGGGGGGATGGGAATGGTGGCGCGTGGTCACTGGGCCCAGGTACTGCTACACCCCTTACTGATTTCCCTAAATACTGCTCCCAGCTCTGTGAAACACTCTTTACTAGAACTCTCCACTCAGTGTGAGTGCACATCCTTTCTACTGGACACAAAACGATCTGAAGTTTAGAAGACTTGCCGCTGCGCTGGGCACACACTGAACATTTAATAAGAAGTAGATGTTACTCCATTTATAATCAAGAAGGCCTGTTCATCGGCCTCATCCTGTCTTGGGGGATTTATATCACCCTCTACTACTTGAGGAAATGGAGATTCAGAGCTTAAGTGTGTGGATGAAAAATGCTGCTGCCGTACCAGCAAATAAAGGATGCTGCAGCCGTCAAGACACTCCAGTCACCCCTGAGGGAGCTCAGGATGGCAACAAACCCTCAGACCCTGCAGCCACCCCTAAAGGTACATCCCGAGGGGACTCAGGAGGGGAAAGGACAGGATACTTGCCCTAGAGAGCTGAGATGCACATCAAAGGAATGATCTCAATGAGCCCAGACATGCATCTTCCCATACACAGAAAAGTGCCAAATTCATTCACTTGAGATGTCTGGTTTTCTCTCATTAGTGGTAATCTTTTGATGTTCGAACTACCTGGTCTTTGTGGCAAAAACCCCTCTCCATCCTGGTTCCTCCCTGACCTACTTGGGGCAGTCCCTCAGAGCGATCTGAGAAGCTGTCTCCCCGGCTTGAATTCCTCAGAAAGTCCACCAAAAAACCCCATAATTATCAACCTCGACTTCTAGGTTGTGCCTTTTTTTCCATCGACAAATGATGTCCCCAAGGTCACGGGCGGCAGCAAATAGAATAGGGCCGGTACTCGGGGGGGGCGCTTCTGACCCTGGGCCAGCGGTGCCCCTAACGGGAGGAAATAGCCTGACACCAGGGCCGTCCCTCTAACGCTTGTCCCTGGGTTGACACTACAGAGTCCACTCCAGGTGCCTTCAACTTTGACACGTGCCACACGGCCTGCTGACCAGCCAGGCCACCTGAGCCAGGACAGGCTCCGGGCGCAGAGCATCCCTCTCCCCCAACCCAGGTGCCACCGCTCCCGGGAACCCTCCAGATCATGCCCAAGGGAAAAAGAAAACTTTAAACGCTTAGGCAACCTGCAGGAATGAGAAAAGAATGCTACTACCCCAACCCAGCTATTCTGCCTCGCTGCTTCCAGGGTGGGTTTTTTACCCACCACTGAACATTAAAGCCAGCCTCGGGTTTCAAGTGTTCTTCCATGAGCTTCCCAAAACGTTCCACCTCCAGTCACCTCTTCTATTCCCACGTGCTCTGTCCCGAGGCAGTATCTCCAGCCAGCAGCACTTCCTCTTAGAACCCTCTGGAACCAGACTGTTATTAACTGGGTCCCGGGGGGCTCTGGGAGCCCAGCCCCACAGGCAATATCCTCTCACGCATGACCTTGCTTCATCCTCATAGTGGCCCACTTCCTGGGGGGATAATCGCCCACCTGCAACTCAGATTTGGCCAACGGAGGTGCAGGGCTTGCCCGAGCTCACCCAGCTCGACCTGGGCGGCGTGATCCTGAAAACCTGGGCGCTTTCCGCCCCCACGCTGCCGCTGTGCCATTTCACTGCACTCTCCCAAATCAGCTCCTCCAACCGAGCATTAGAGAGAAAGCATCGAATTGTATTTTTTAAGCCAACGCAGCCACTGGCATTCTTACACACCATCCCTCTGAAGCCCAGAGCCCTTGGAGGACTGCAGGGTCCAGGGACCTGCACCCTGGCTGAGTAGCAAGGATGAATCCCACAGAAGCAAACCGGAGATCAGCACGGGAACCGGGGACCAAAGCACCGAACCCCTAAAATCCCCAGTTCCCTCCCCTCTGCTGAACCATGCATAAAAGACCTCTTGTTATTGTCATTTTACTTTATTTTTCTTGCGCACACAGGGCACATGCCACTTTGACTCGATACCAGTTCTATGCATTCAAGAAAACACTCTTGCTCTCCTGCAGTCTGACTTGTGCCTGGAAGAATTCCCCAAGGTACCCGTGGGTTGTCTCCTCAATGAATCTTTCCATGGGTCCCCCAGGTAGAGGAATCCCTTTTCTTCTCTGTCGAAACCCTGCCTCGGCCAGTATGTATTTCTGCTCTAGTGCAAACCCCCACTGTAGAGTAACTCTTCATGTCCCCATGCACCTCCCCACGACACCGTGACCTCTGGCGGGGTGGGGATGGACGGAACAAGGACTGACCACATGTCCCTCCATCTCTATAGTTCTAGCACCTTGCATGGCGCCTGGGAGACAATAAGTTCCTAATAAATGTTGGTTCAACCGAAACAATCCAACCAGGTGGAACCAGAAGGTTGATGATGCCGACTCCCACGTACCTCCCCACCAACCAGTCAGAAGAATGGCCACCAGCTGATCACGCCCTCTCTGAACCATTACCATAAAACTTCTCACTACCCCCTCCAGGTTGGGACACATAGTTCTGAGGGCATTAGCCCGCTGTGGCCCCCTTTGCCTGGCAAAGCAATAAAGCTATTCTTTTCTACTTCACCCAAAACTCTGTCTCCGAGAGTTAATTCAGTGTCAGGGTACAGAGGCCGGATTTAGCTTCATCTCCAAGGATTTATTTGTCTCCAACAATGAAAAAGAGACATAAGTGTATGGAAATGAGTGGGCTTGGGGAAGGGGGAGCCCAGACAGCTAATCTATTTAAAGTTTGAGACCAGCCAGCAGTCTAGATCAGCTCTGTCACTGCAGGTCCCCGTGACCTCTCCACGGGGCCTCAGTATTTTTGCATAAAATGAAAGAGTTAGTTGAACAAACTGATTTCTAAGAACATCTCAGCTCTTATCGTGGGAACCACCTAGGTCCTGGAGAGGTCCCTGTGGTCCCTATTTGCAACATGCATCATTGGAGAGTCCTTACAGATGTCACCCCAGAGCCGGAAGCTTCTGGGCCTTGTCTCCATACCCAATGCTGCGAATCGCTGGAGAATAACTTTGCCAAGTGAGGGTGGGCTTCTCAAGGCTCCAGGAGTGAAAGGGGGTACACAGTTGGCATGGGGTGGGCTAGGTTGTCTGTGATGCCAGGGATGCCTGGAGCATTCTGAGGATGGAGCTGGAGGCAAAAGCACATGGGAGGGGGGCACTGTTTTCGCAGAGAAAGGCCCTAATGCCCCCGAGGTAATGTCAGCAGAGCTCCACACTGCTCATTGCCCAGCGTGACACAGACCCAGAGCCTGAAACAGTCTGGGTTTTAAGTAGTCACATAATTGAGTGCTGGCCCTGGGGCTAGAACGCAGGGTCTTGCTGGGGCCCAAGGCTGGGTTCCTGGGACCAAACTGAGCAGAAGAGAGCGCCCAGATCCTCCGCTCTGCAAGGGGGTTGGCAGTGCTGGAGGTTCCACAGGGTTCCATAACTGACCAAAGTGTATGGAAGCCTTATTCTAGAGTAATTCTTTGTGACCAGGCCAGCTCTTCCTCCGGCCCGCGGTGTGTGTGTTCAGATGCATACGGAGAACTCACAGGGAAGCCGTGTATGGACAAGATAACTGGTTGATTTTATTTTTTGCTTTCTTGGCTGCTTTTTGTGGTATGGGAGGGGACCTAGGAGAGGGTTAAGGTTTCGATTCTGCAAGGCAAAAGCCCTGTCCAAATATAATGCCTTTGAGTCAACAACGGATTCAGACAGAGTTAACTGACCAGAAGATTAAGGGGCCCCTTCCTACGGGGCTGCAGACAGCTTGTCTCCAGGTGAGGTTCCCGGGGCTGGTGGTGGAGAGAGGAGAGGGACACCCACCTGGCGCAGAGTCCCACGCACCCGCGAGGCCCCAGGACCTCCGAGGAACGCTCGCCACTCGGCCCACCGGTGGATCCAGCCCACCAAAGCTGGGGCACCAGAAGGCTCTGACGACCAGTACTAGGCAGGTCCCCGACTTCAGGACTTCAGGTGCTGGTGAGCCCAGCCGGGGCGTGCCCGGCCTGTACCGCCAAAGTGGAAACAGCCCTAAGGTCAGCAGGGGGCTGCTTAAGAGCCAGCTTCCGGCTGCTGATAGAGCTTGCAGGAGCGTAATCTTCAGCCCTTAGAGAAATTCCTCCGCCATCACTTCTGGCAACACTTCCTGGTTTTTTTTTCTCTAAACCCAGTGCTCCAGGGGGCTGCTAACCCCCCCGCCAGCGGAGGGAAGTGAAGGTAAGACTCTGCTGGGGCCCAGGCCCTGGCCTTGCCCCAGCGCAGACCTGGACAGCAAATGCAGGCCTAGCACAACACAGGGGCAGCATATTCCCACGCCTGTGGGATAGTTCAAAGGTCGGGAAAGGACCCCCTACTTATTCGGTCACGTATTCAGCAAAATAAATTTTTCTTATGATGAAATTCCTTTCCCCCAAACTTGAAATCGAGGCATGTGAATATATACATACACATATGTAGTATGTGAACATACGTATGTATATCTACTTATACACACACACTCAATTACACGTAATGTTTATCTTGCATAACATATTTGTAAGGTAAGAGCAATGACCCCGTTTTACCCCCACTCCGCACCCAGATCGGGGCATGTTATGGTGAACTCTCGGGTCGGTCTTTTCAGCTAACCGCAGGATTTCAGAAAAAGGCCGGGCCATGGTGTTTGGGGGTAGGAACCGGAGGTGCAGGGCGCGACCCAAGGCACCCTGCCTCCGCGCCCCTTCCAGCCTCGGAACCAAGATGCAATGTCTAGAGTAGTCGGCAGGCGGCAGTGCACCTTGCCTTTTCCGAACGTCGGGAACGCTCTCCCGCAGCTCCCGGGAAAGAAAACCTGGCGGCTTCGCCCCAGCGTCTAAGAAGAGCGCATCTCTGAGCCCAGCACGTAGTGGGTGCGCAAGGTACGTCTAGAAGCCAAAAGCGCTGGGCTGGGTAGATAGATGCGAAATGAATAGTAAACGTGGGGAGAAAGAGGGAAGGGACGTCCCGGCCTCTGCCAGCGCCTTCCCTCGAAGAGGCCTTTTCAGACAGCCTTCATACGTACCTACTGTGTGCCAGGCGCGACGGCTGTACAACCTCGTTCCCCGCCGACCTCATTTTCCCCGCTGGCGAGTACCGCCCCCCGCCACCTCAACACACACACACACACACGCACACGCACACGCACACGCACACGCACACACGCGCTCACAGGCACACAGCCGCAGAGCGGGAGCGGGTGCTCGCTGTCTCCCTGGGGAACCATCTCTGCACAAATCCGCGTGGCGTGGGACCTGGGAGGGGGATGAGCCGGAAGAGGCGAGAGGTCCCCGGACGTGGGCACGTGAAAGCCCGGCGGATGCCTGATGCGGCGACGACGCAGTGAGGAGGTCACTGCCCTCAGGGTCAAGGCTGTCTCCCTCTGTGGGACACGCAGAACCCGCCCAGCCCCCAACCACTCGCAGACTTCTGAGCGGGCACGTGTCCGCTCGCCCAGCGACCCCACCAAGCCCCGAGCGTGAAGGTGCGGTTTGGGACCCTCGCGTAGGAGGGAGGAGAGACTCAGGTCTCCGGCGGAAGAGCAGAGCCCAGATAATCCCAACACCCTTCCCAGGAGACCAGGCCTCGGGATACAGCGAAGGCGCCCAGCTGGGGAGCAGCCTCAATCCCCACGTCAAGTTCAGCCGCGCTTCCTCCCGCAAGGTCAAGTTCAAACACACTCTCGCTTAGTGAAAGGAGGAGCTAGAAATTGCGCCCCTGTCCCGATTCCGAATCAGGTTGTACCCCCATCAGGGCGCTATGCCCCGGTGGCACCGCTCACCGCTCCTGCGCTCTCCCAAGGAGCGGCCCCTACGCCGCGCGGGTCACACACCCGAGACGCAGACAAGTTGCTAACTTTTGTCAGATTATTTCGCGGCAGCTGCGGCGCCTACCGGGACTGGGGCGGACCCAGAGTTTCAAGTCGCCACGGGCACCACCCCCGCCACGCTCCCCTTCGCCCACCCTGTCCACCACGCCACGTCCAGCCGTCCTGTCCCGGGTGCCAACCTCTCCACCGTATCCGGAGCAATGCGGGCCTGCGGTGTCCCCGGGGGCGATGGCCACCTCCTCGATCTGCGCCTGCTCGCAGCGGATTTGGAAGCACCATCCGGATACCATCCCTCGGCCGCCCGACCGGATCACTGGGCGGCCTCCGCGCGCCCCAGCACCCCTGGTTCCGCTCTAAAGCGCCGGAGGGCGACCCCGTTGGCCACTCCGCGTTTCGGCGGCCCCCACCGGGGAGATGCCAGCCCGGCGCCGAGTGCAATGTCACTGGGGCCACCCCGGGGACCGCTGCCCCAGACCCGGTGTAGGCTCCCCGTTAAGCACCCAACAGCTGCTTTTGAAACGGCTGTAAACCCCTGAGCCCGACCCTCTTCTGCGACCTCCTTCCTCTCCCAAAGACCCCGGCGACACCGCTGCTAAGGAAGGGGTCTTCCTACATTTGCCTTCCTCCCTCCCGGCACCTGAGGTCTTCAACCCACTTCCACCCTCCTGTCACACCCTCCTGGATCCTTCCCCACCACTTCTGTCCCCGGGTGCGGACAATCGCCCCTCCACTCGGAGAACACAAGCGAAACTGCCGGACCCCAACTCCGGTGGATGCAGCCCCCCGCGCACCCCCGGCTCCGCGCGCTCACTCACCGCGGCCGGAGACACGCGAAAGTTTCCTGGGCTTCGGGGGATGAGGGGATTCGGAGGAGAATCAAAAGGGGGTGTCCCGAACACTCGCCCCGTTCCCAGCTCTCATCGCCCCTTTCTCCTCTCTCTCCTCCTCTTCCTCTTCGTTCTCCTTCCTCTGGTCTTTGTCTTTGCAAAGTGTCGAAACTGTCTGGCATAGTGGAGCTCCGCCGGCGGAGGCTGGAGCCGGGGAAGCGGGGAGGCGGGGTGAGGATGGGAGCGGTCTCGGGAACACCTTCCCCCGGGTGTAACGGAAGGGGGAGGCGGGCGGGCCGGGGAGGGGCCGGCCGCGGCCAGGAGCCGGGGCGCGCGCCGGAGCCGGGCGGGCGCCTCTCCTGCGCGCGGCCCTCCCCTTCCTCCGCCCAGCGCCCGCCCCTCGCCGCCCGGCGCTCTCCTCGCGTCACTCCCTCCACCCGGACGCGGTCGGGTTTCCACACGCTCTGGGCTGCCTGCGAGCCGAATATAGAGCTCCGAGCCACGTGGACTGCTGTCGGCTCGGGCGCGGGGACCGGATCGCCGCCCCGAGAGGGGCTCTGCGGGGACGTCTCGGCGACACTTCGCGCCGGGGCCGCCGCCTTCAGGGTGGGAAGACTGGGGAAGAGAGGCCAGGGGGGCCGGGGGATCAGCCCCGCGGAGGAGGTGACGGCGCCCTGCGAGAGGACGGGCTCTGAAGAGCCCGAGTCGGGTGCATGGTAGCGAGAAGGGGCCGATCCCCCCTGCTGGCGGCTGGGCAAAGCCACCCCCTTCCTCTAAGGGCGCGGGACTCGCGGTGGGATTTAGGGAGAGGGAGGGGAGGAGTGGGGCTAGGGAGCCGGTGAGGCTCGGGCGGGGGCCCAGATAAGAGCCGCGGAGGCGCCACCTAGGCCCGGCCCCCGCCCTGGCCCTCCTGACCGCCGCTGTTTTTTTCCTCCCAGATGCGGAGGCTGCAGCGTGATCCAGAGCAGGTCAAGCTCTGGGCAGCCGGACCCCAGGCAGGAGCCAACCCCAAAGGTTTCCTGGGGCTGGGGCTTCGAGGACCGGGCCCCCTTTCAGGGTCAGGTTTGCGCGGTTTTTGCCCTTCCTTCTTTACAGGGAAGTGTGCGCGCTGGAGGCGTCTTGCTCAATGGCAGAATGCCAGTCCTAAGGCTACGTACGTGCAGGACACAGGATTTAAGAGGCATTACCAAAAAATCTGGTTTTACAGTTCTTATCCCCTTATTGGGATTTGTCCTCTTTCACAGTTTTCCTGAGGAATGCTAAGAGGAAAAAGGCATAGCTTGGCCTCGGGGTCAGTTAATTCTTTCAGCTTCCCTTGCCCCAGTCGGAGAGGTCAGCCTTCTGCAGTGGAGTCAGAGAGCTCCTTAGCTCTTCATCAGAGGAATGTGTAGTGTGTGCTTCAGACCAGGACCAGCTGGACCCGACTTCTTGGTTCAAACCTGCCACTCCCTGGATGTGTGAAATCGTTGGGGGAAACACTGACTGAAAGCACCAGCCCTGGCCAGGCAAAGACAGTAACAGTTTGCATGAGTTATTCTATCACAGGAGGTCCTGGTAAGGATCACAGAACTAACAAGCCACCAACAACCGGAATCCGGGAAAGGTCTAAAGGAGATGCCAGTCCACATGGCCTACCAACCTCCCAGAATCCTCCTCGCTGGAATCCATCTTGGCTGAGCTATGCCCGTGCCACCAGAAAGGACCCTGAATCAGAATGATTGGCCAGAGGCAATCCGGAAGCTAACCCGATCACCATAAAACCTGAGACTGCGAGCCATGTAGCAGAGCCGTCCTCCTGGGTTCCCTCACCCTCCTGCTCTCCACCCGGGTTCCCCTTCCCAATAAAGTCTCTTGCTTCGTCAGCACGTGTGTCTCCTCGGACAGTTCATTTCCGGGTGTTAGACTAAGAGCCTACTCTCGGGCCCTGCGAGGGGTCCCCCTTCCTGCAACAAAATTAGGCTAGTTTCAGAATCCCTAAGCCTACTAACTCTGTGCCTCAGTTTCTTCATTTGTGTAAATGGGCTTAATACTGTCCATCTCACAAGGTTGCTGTGATGATTAAGTGAATTCATGTATGTCCAACATTAAAACCTCTACTTAGCATATAGTAAATGCTCAATAAAAGTGTGTTGTGTGAATGGTGGATTTCTCCGGCACCAGGTTCCCTGCCCACAGCTGGGGGAGGCCTGCCCTAGAGAATGGGGTGGTGGTATGCAGAAGACTTCTGGGAGTTGAAGGAAAAAAAGAGATATTCAGAGCAGAAGAGATAACGATTAAAAGGGGCAGAGGAGAGAGTGAGAAAATTCCCTACTAGAAGGGGAAGGAAAAGAGGAATAAAGAGAATAGGGCAAGGTGGGGTGGGGTGGGGGGGAAGCCGAAACAAAAAGCATGTGGATCTGCAAGAGTTCTTCAAGGAGCAGGAACCCTGCCAAGCTGCACCCGGGCCCTGCTGCCTGTCTAAGTTTCCTGCCCTCCGGGAGTCTGCGAGAAAAGTTTTGGGTATTTCGTGACCCGAGACCTCTTGCCTGAACGTATTGGTTTTTGTTTCAGTTCTAGAGGGGGGTGGAGGTGAACCTTCTGGCCTGCCTGGAAGCATCGTGTGGGCTTTGCTCTTTCTGAGATGTGAGTCAGGGCGTCCACCGCACTTGGCATTCCCCAAAATGCTTTAGTGTTTGGGACGAGGGGAGCAGAGAGGGTTCCCAGGAACATCAACTTCTGTTCTCTGCAGCGGCAGCGTCTTCCAGCCGTGGGAACCTTCGGACATGGACCTCTCAGACTCAGCACCTGGGGGCCTGGCTCGGAACATCAACCGGGTCCAAGTATCCAAATGTAAGCGTGGTCCTCTTGCTGTCCTCACGGGGACAACTGCCTCCGGCGCCCTGTGGATTTTCCTGATTGTATAATCGGCGGCGTTTGCCTTCTGATCTGATCTGATTCAGCTTGCTGTGGGGAGGGAATGCGTCGGGTTTTGCTCCCGGCTGACTGCAGTGCCCATCTCATACCAGTTACATGCTAGATGCTCAATAAAGACTTCCTGGATGAATTAGTAAAGAAATGTTGTTTATGGCAAGGATCAAATAGGATAATGTACAGAAAAGCGCTTTGCAAAACAGAAAATGCTTCCGTCGTTAAGACTATCCTATTATATCCTAGCAGGAGGGAGGTCAGATGGGGCAAGTGAACGGCCCCAGACCATCCAGCTCTTCTGCTTTGCAGCCCAGAATCAGAGTCGGCTCTGGATTTCCCCCCTGCGTTCTTGGCAGTTCCCCTAGATGACTGTACAGTGAGATGGAAATTTCTTATTAAGCAACTCTGGTGAAACATGCATAAATCATCAGCTTATCCATCTAAAAAGATGTACATCAGACACATCTTTTCCCAGTCTCTGGTGGGTTAACCTGGGAGGCTTTTTCTAGCCCCACTTCCTTTATTTTTACAATGTACTTCTTACCAGGTAGCACAGAAGGCCTCTTTCCTAGAGTTATGACATGTTATGAAAGCACTTCTGATACCCTCGCCAGTTTCCAGGAGCCCGGATCTGGGGCTATGTGTCAGGATTGTGTGTCTGTGAACATTCCTGCTTCTCACCCGCACTGTGTCTCCCAACATGGCCAGCCAGTAACAGTCATGACTGGAGTGTCTGCACAGTGAGTTCCCTGGGAGCCCTGACGTTGATTTAATGCTCACCGTCACCCCACCCAGCCCCACAATGTCTTCAGAGCAACAGCAAAGCTCTTAGTAATGATGGTTAAAGAAATTGATTTCATCCTTTCCCCATCCCCTTTCTTGGTTCATCAGAGTGGAACAATCCTAATGGGTTCTGATGCCATCTGGGTGATGGTGCAGAAAAGGAAAGAGCTGCCTTGCTTGTCAAAGATGAGTTCAGAGCTGCTGGGTACTTGGTGTTTGGTTTTGGGCAGTGTTTTACTTTGGGTTCTTGAGGCTGTGAGGACCTGGCCCAACTTTCCTTAAAAAAAAGATTAAAAAAAAAGTGATGTAGGGATATACAGACTGACTAAAAGTGGGGACCCAGAAGGAGAATGACAGCCTGTCTCTGTGGCCCTCTCTGTCTTTCTCTTTCTCTCCCTTCCTTGTCTCTCTGCTCTCTCCTCGCCTATAGGCATTCCCTGTTAAGTCCTGGGGTCGCCCTAAAAGTTTCCTGTATGCTTGTAGCCCCAGCCCCTCTACATCGTGGCAACTGTTCATCCGCTCCAAGTTTTAGTTTTTCCAGGAGAGGAATCTGACTGACAGATCTCATTCCGTTATAGGTCAACAATCCAACTGTGAACAGGCTGCTCAGGCAGCATGTACCCACGTCAATAATAAATACGTGGATGGAGACCTTTACAGGAGATTTTTCATTACAGGGAACGTAGGACCCATGATTCTTCAGTCCCCTTCCAACCTTGAAAATCTCTAGGCATTTGAGCAGCAGTAGTAAACAGAGCCATACACTACACTGCTCACATATATTAGCTCCAACAGCTAAGGCAGCTCATTGCTCTTGTCCAATCATGACTCCCCTAATCTCTTTGCCAGAAATTGGCTCAGGAATAAGTAGATTTAATCCCTGTTTGGATCAACAAGATAGAAATATACTTGGGTCTTCTAGGAAAGAAGTTCTTAAAAGTATGCCTTGGGAAGCTACTCTTTATTTCCAGCTGGATATGAACAAGGAAGTATTCTTATTTCAGTTTCTCTGGAAGATATCTTATGCCTCTGCCGGAAGCCAAATTGAAGCTAAGTATATCCAGAGCCCAGATCACACTGTACCTGAAGCCTACATTCTAGTCTTTCTTTTGTATGAGTCAATACAGTTATTTTGTTTAAGCCACTTTAGGTCATGGTTCTGTTACTTGTAGCCAGACACTTGATAACCTATATAACACTACAGCCAGAGTGATTTTCCTGAAGTCCCCCTTCAAGAAAGTCATTCCCCCAAGTCACTTCCAAGCTTTCAACCCTTAAAACTTCAATGGCTCCCATTGCCTTGGGAAGTAAATCCAAACTTCTGAGCCTAACAATTACGGTCTTCCTTGATATGGTCCCAATGTATGTTTCTCACTTGTTTCCTTCCACTCTTCCTCTTTGTGAACCCTATATAGCAAACATGACTCAGCCCAGAAGCTCTGGTTAAATGAACACGTTTCTGTGTCCTTGAAATCAACATAGATCTCCCTGTTGCTGGGCTGGTAAAGATTTCCCTAATATCCATCACAGGACTCTTCAACCCCTGAGGTATGCAAAGGTCCAGAGTTCTAACACAGGGCCTGGTACGAGGGAACTCTGCTTCTTAGCAGCATTCACTATATCAGCACAGCCTCCTGCCCAACCCATAAAGGACCATGGCTCCTGAACACGCCTGTCATGCGGTCCAGGCTTCCTGGATGTGTTCGTTTCCTAGGGCTGCCAGTACACACTGCAACAAACCGGGTGGCCCAAAGCAGCAGAACTTTATTTTCTCACAGTTCAGGAGGCCAGAACTTTGAAACCAGGGTGTCAGCAGGCTTGGTTCCTTTCGGAAGCTCTGAGAGAATCTGTCCCCTGTCTCTCTCTCAGCTTCTGGTGGCTTCTGGCGGTCCTTGGCCTTCCTTGGCTTGCGGAAGCGTCACTTTGATCTTTGCGTCTATCTTCATATGGCTATGTGTGTGTGTCTGTGTGTCTGTATGAGTCTGTGTGTGTCTGTCTGTGTGTCTGTATGTATCTTCTCCTCTTGTAGGGACACCAGGATTTAGGGGGCCCACCCTAATCCAGTATAACCACATCTTAATTTATTTAATTAATTACATGGGCAAAGACCCTATTTCCCAATAAGATCACATTCTGAGGTTCCCAGGGGAACGTGAATTTTAGAGGACACTATTCAACCCACAATTCCAGGGACACTTGACCTTCCTGCTCACCCCTCTTTAGGGTGTTGCCCTTGAGTGGTGGCTCCCCTCTGCAGACCTCCAGCTGACCTCCAGCCTCAGAGATCCTTTTTGTCACTTTCCCTCCTGGTGTTCTCAGAAGTATCCTCCTCTCCACTTTTCCTTTGTACATGGATTGAAACAGGATTTCAAAGAATTCCTACTTCTAATTTTCCCTTTGGCAAAAGTCTTTGAGGCAAAGAAACATCCAAGGCCTGGTTTGAAATGGGGAAAACAGGAACACAAAGGGGACAAAACCCACTAATAGGTAAATAGAGTGTCCTGCCGTGCCTGTCATACCTGTGGTCTCACACATCACCAGTCCCAGAAAACCCACCACCAGGCTCTGCAAATGGACAGTCGGTGCCCTCGAAGGCTCTCCATTAGCCTGACCCCTGCTGTCTCACTGTCCCCACATGAAACCGTTACTGTCATCTCGTGTGTAGCTTTTGTCTCTTCCCTTTATGAAATCCTGTGTCTTTCTTAGAATCTTTTATTCCTTGTAGCTTGGTAGTTTATTTGCGTATTAAGCTACATTTCCAATAAGATGGAAAAGTCCTGGAGAAAAGGTGCAATCCTTCAGTCATCCAACACAAATTTATTGAGCACCTACTAAGTGTCAGATACTGTGCCAAGTGCTGGGGACAAGGAGGTGGACACGACATCGTTCCAGCCCCCAAGGAGCCCACAGTTTGCAGGAGACTGATGGTGGCTGGTTATTTCACCACGTTTGGGTAGCACCGTGATAAGCTAACAAGTGGGTATAGGGAGATCACAAACAGGTTGTTGGTTTGCAACCTCAGGAGCTTTTGGGGTGAAATATGAAACCAGCCCCATAGGTGGAGGCAAGAAGAGACCCAAGAGAGAGGCAGACACACCAGATTGGTAGGTGGCAGGTTTAATAAGTATGGAAACTTACGAAGTTTGTTTTGGGCAACAAAACCAGTAGATTTCTGCACTTGCCGGTCAGAATCTTGAGTTTACAGAGAGGCCTTAAAGGGGCTCAGTGACATACACCATCCAAAGGGTCTCAACCACACATGCTCTCTCAAGACTGCGTCCTTGAAAACAGCTCCCACTGTGGGCATGACAGGCAGAGTTCATCCCAAGGACAGGGGAAGGGGAGGAGCCTCCAATTGCCTGGGTCCAGCTCAGGGGTCAACCCGAGGTCATGTCCTCTTGATGACCTCCTCCAACATTTTCTTTTCTGTGACCGGATTTTACAATTTTACGTTTCCTTTCTTTTTTTTTTTTTTTTTGTAATATGCCCTGAGCGGTCAGCAATGAGTTTTGCTGGCATGAAACTGGACTGTGTGGTGGCTGCCTGGCTGTACTGGAAGCAGATACTACAGCAGTAATAAAGGTACATGTAAAGAAAAGCACAGTTAAGATGATGATTTTTAAAATAAGTAACAGTTTTGTTTTTATTTTTAATGAAGTGCCCCATGATCCGAACCATTTGTTTTAGGCTGGGGATAGGATCATTGAGGGCGTTTATTTGTGTTTCTCTGTGATTTAATAAAGATGATATATTGGTAGACTTATCAGGTATGAACATATGTTATTTGGTTTGGATAATGGCCTAGGTGTCTCTTTGTGAGGCAATAATAATGTTTAAGGCCATTTTATTTGGGAGGACTACTTTTTTTATCAGAGAGATTGTAATGTTTGGTAAGGGTAGGCTTTGTTGGCTATAACTTATGGCTTTTGGGTGAATTTAGTAAGAGGTTTCCTATGTGTGATAATGTTTTCCAGACCTGTGGAGGGAACAAAGATGGCGGCCAGGCCAACTGATTGCACGAGTGGAAAACAGAATGTGTCCACCTGGCCTTGCGGAGGGGGAGGTTGGCTGCTTTAGGAACCCGAGCTGGTTGTAGATACCATACATGCTAGCATCAGTGGGAATTTATTTTATTTATTTATTTTGCGGTACGCGGGCCTCTCACCGCTGCGGCCCCTCCCGCTGCGGAGCACAGGCTCCGGACGCGCAGGCTCAGCGGCCGTGGCCCACGGGCCCAGCCGCTCCGCGGCATGTGGAATCTTCCCGGACCGGGGCACGAACCCGTGTCCCCTGCATCGGCAGGCGGACTCTCAACCACTGCGCCACCAGGGAAGCCCTTTATTTATTTTTTTATGCAGCAGGTTCTTATTAGTTATCTATTTTATACATATCAGTGTATACACGTCAATCCCAATCTCCCAGTTCATCACACCACCACCCCCCGCCGCTTTCTCCCCTTGGTGTCCATACGTTTGTTCTCTACATCTGTGTCTCTATTTCTGCCCTGCAAACCGGTTCATCTGTACCATTTTTCTAGGTTCTACATATATGCGTTAATATACGATACTTGTTTTTCTCTTTCTGACTTACTTCACTTTGTATTACAGTCTCTAGATCCATCAGTTTCCTTCTTCTGATATCAGTTTTCTCATGTGTACAATTAGGAGGCTGATTTAAAGCAATGTTCTCAAACTGTGCTGTAGGGGACCTAAGGGGTTCCACGTTGGGTTTCCATCTGCATTGATCCGTTTCGCGAATGTTTGCTGTAGGCTGGGCCCTGGGCTGGATATTAGGGATATGACCCAATCGGTGACCGATTACCATTATGAAAGGTACTTCGAAAGAGAAACCCAAGAAGGGGTAAGAGAGGGAGTCGACAAAGGTGGTTTAAACTGTCGTACATGTGCTTCCCATTGGGTTGCCGTTTGGGCAAACCCTTCCCAGGATTGAAACCACTGGCTTAGGCGATCTCTAAGAGTCCATGCAACCATAAACCTTTGTTCTATGATACTTTTCAATGATTTTACTTTGGAGTAAAATCAAAACAGGTAGAAGGCAATTCCTGGATTTGAAGGCTGTCCAAGACCCCAAGGTTAACACGTCATTCTTGAAAAGAAATTGTGGGGCTCTTTAGGGATCAAAAATGTTCTATACCATGGTTTTATGACATTTAAAAACCAGCGCCTTACCCTGGCAAATTGAGTGAAAGAACAGACCGAGAAGGGTGAAATGTAGCCCTGCTTGCTAAAGGAAGCAGCCGAGCACAGAGGTGCAGGGTGGGGCTCTGGACTCTGAGATGTGTGCTGAAGCCGCTTGTCAGATGATTCACACTTTCTGAGCCTTCTAGTTTCCATCTGCAGAATGGGCATGTGTACTTGCCTCTCAGAGACCTTTTAAGGAGAAATATTATATATAAAAATTTACTGTTTCACTGCCAGATACTTACTAAGTATTCAATAAATGATGACCATCCTTAATTTAAGTATGTTTCTAATGCATACGACACTTGCCAATGTTCCTGCAGATGTTTTATAAATGAGAATAGAAAGTCACACAGTTTAAGAGCTGCCCAGGGTCCGGACTCTGCCAAGCCAGCAGCATCTCTCTGAGGGAAGAAAGCCTTGTACTTCTTCCTTTTTTAAAATACATGCCCACGGTGGTGGCCTTCAGAATTGGAGTTTGCCTATTTTTTCCCCCAAAGGAGAGTGAGTTATTTTTCCCAGTTGAAACCAAGCCTAAATATTCAAATCTGGGATATAAGTGTTCCATGTTTTCAAAGAATGAAGATGGCATCAATATATGTTATTGAGAAATAAAAAAAGAGGCCCTGAAATTATTTCTCTGTATTTTTGATAGTTTAATAGGTTAACTTTCCTTGAGACTAAATCTGCAAACATCTTTTTTTCCCCCTCCCCCTTTTGGTAATTAAAACAAATCAGAGAATGCACAAGGGCTGGAGTACCTCTATCACTCAGTGGTTTATGGGGTGGAGCTGCATGTATGAACTTGGGCAAAACATTTAGCTTCACCTTGCTTGTGTCTAAAATAAGGATAATGATAGGATCAACCCTCTGGGATTGTTGGGAAGGTTAAAGAAGATAATTATTAAATACACCATGCACATAGAAAGTGTATAGTAAGTTTAGCTATTGCTATTTTGATGTGTATCAATGTACTAAGTATTTTGATGTTGACATATATTTTGAACTGCAAACTCATAAAATATAAATTAATATTAGCTTCTTGCACTTAATAATCTGCATTTAATGATTCTGGAGGCAGCTATATCTACCTTAAGATTGTGTTGGGAGCTGTGGCATCAGTTTTAAGAGACATGACATCTGCTACTAATTTGGGCTGCCCATTTGGTAAAATTATTTAAGTCATTAGGGTGCCTTAGGACTGTGGTCCATAGCCAGTCATGGGAGAGGGTGGAATTCCATCAGGCGGTAAAATAGCTGACTGGTGAAAAATCTTGTTGATGGAGGAAAGATTCAGAATCTCATCTATGCAAATCAGATGATAGTATCTGTAGCAGTTAGGATGAGGGTGGGCTGCAGAAAACCTGAAATAACAGTAGCTGAATCAGATAGAAGTTAATTCTCTTTTACAAGTCCTGATAGGAAGGCTGATATGGCATTCTATTGTTTCAGGGACGCAGGCTTCATCTATCTTGTTCCTCAAGAGCACCTACCATCCGTCCATAAGCTTACTTCCTACTTCAAATTGGCTGCTGCAGCTCCAGCCATCAAATCTTTATTCCAGGCATTTAGAAAGAGATAAGAGCATGTCCTTTACCTTTCAGGCCATCTCCAACAGATTGCCCACACCAATATCTGCTTGCATCTCATCCCCCAGGCCACTCCCTGCTGCCTAGCTACAAAGGATGCTGGTAATGTAGTCTTTATCCTGGGAATGTATGCTGAAAGACGTGGCTATGTGGGGACAATTAGCAGTCTGTGCTGCAGGGTTAAAAGGGGTTAGATCACTTAATTTTGACCAGGGCCCGAGTGCAGAACCTAATCCCATGTGCAAAGCATGGACTTGGAGTCGCTTGTTGCCATAGTAACCAGAAAAGACTGAACATGCCAGTTGTTATGAAGAAAAAAATTGTCCTTGCGTCTCAGATCCTGGGTTCTGGCCCGAAAATTCTGGCTGATAAGCTCCTAAGTTTAAGATGGTACTTACTTATGTTGTTAAAACAACTTGTTTATTCTCCTGGTGCTAACTTGTTTATTCTCCTGGTGCAACTTGTTTATTCTCCTGGTGCTTTCACCCTGGGAAAGCATAGAAATACACCGAGTGATGGGAAAGTAAATCACAGAAATAATACTTGTGGGAAAATCAGCACATGTTTGGTATTTGAAGTATGTGGTGTAATAAAAAATATTTTTGACATATTAGAGACAGATTAGATTGATGACGCTACTTTAAAATGTAACCAAGCAGCAGTTTAATTTAGACTTGTCAATTTTTATTGGAAAATTTAAAGAAAGAAAATTTGCCATGTTTGATTGTTTAGAAGAATCTAAGAGTCTTTAAACTTGGTTTTAAGTTTATTGCTTCACTAAGATGTTTTGAATACTTAAGGAAGGCTTTTTGTAAATTAATTATTTATTTATTTATTTATTTATTTATTTATTTTTGGCTGTGTTGGGTCTTCGTTGCTGTGCGTGGGCTTTCTTTAGATGCGGCGAGCAGGGGCTACTCTTCGTTGTGGTGCGCGGGCTTCCCATTGCGGTGGCTTCCCTTGTTGTGGAGCACGGGCTCTAGGCACGCAGGCTTCAGTAGTTGTGGCACATGGGCTCAGTAGTAGTGGTTCGCAGGCTCTAGAGCGCAGGCTCAGTAGTTGTGGTGCGCGGGCTTAGTTGCTCTGCAACATGTGGGATCTTCCCGGACCAGGGCTCGAACCCGTGTCCCCTGCATTGGCAGGTGGATTCTTAACCACTGTGCCACCAGGGAGGTCCCTAAATACTTAAGGAAGGCTTTTGCTTATCATATCGGTATAAGTATTGGAGGAGATTTAATGAATTGAGTTGTTTTATCTGGGTCCATTGTTTAAAGTTATCTAGGTTTCTTTAAACATTGAATAAGCAACTCCCTGATAGTAACTGTTAAAATATAGTCTATGTTAAAAGAGAATTGTAAGTTGAATTCAAAGTCCTAAGGCAAAAAATGGATTTCTAAATTTTTTTCATATTAATACATTTAAAAAATCAACCTTAAATATTTTTCTATATGCAAAAGCTGCCTAATAATGATAATAATAATTATAATAATAATAAACACTGACAGCTTCAACTTTTAAAACTTTTTATTTATTCACATACAAATAAGAGGTCTCCGGTGATAATTTCTTTTTTCTTTTAGTAGTGGAGTTCTTTTGTGTTTGTTTCTTTGTTTGTTGCTTCAAATTAAATCTTATGTGGAATCCAGAGTTGGGCTTGTTTTGAGAAATGACTCTCCCTTATTCCAAGTAGTCTGGGGAGCCTTTTGGATAAGGGACCCTCTCCTTCCTCAGTTACAAGATGGCAGGCATCCCAAGCTAGGCCCGTCACATGTGACACTTCTCCGAAGACATCAATCATTCTTTATTTCCTTTTACCTAGAACACTCAATTTTACCTTCCTACTTCCTGTTTTTTTAGCACAGGCGTGAAAAGCCCTGATTCAGAAACCAGATTTTGTGTGTTCAAATCATGGCTCTGATGCTGCCTCACTGTGTGACTTTGGGTTCATTACTTAACCTCTCCGAGTCTCAGTCTCCTAATGTATAAAATTAGCACCATACTAATGTCCTCTTTAGTATTTAGTATTGTTGTAAAGATTAAGTGAATTAATACATGTACAGCTCTTGAATGGCAGCTGACATATAGTAGGTGCTCAATGTATGTTTATTATTATTATTATTACCTAGGTGCTGAGCTTTCCTTTCAATTATATGAATGAACCCACAGTTTTCCATTGGATTCCTTTTGTCCTCCTTACTTTTTAACTATGGACTATGTATGTTCCTTGTAAGCAAATATTTTCTGGCTGGAAAAAGCCCAGTGTCAAAATAGATATCCTGGATGACCCGTTGGGCCCCTGTACCTGCTATAGTTGCAGGTACAGGGGCCCTGTCCGTGCGACATTGCCTGAAACCGACTGGACCCAGTCGTGTTAAGGGCTCCTCCTTGGTTTGTGTGCTCTGATTCCCTTCGCCAGTCCCACCTGTCACCCTGGCCATAAGGATCGTGTACTGAATAGTGACCTCAACTTCTGGACGAATATCCAAGGAGGGTCTATGATGACAAGAGTCTGGTTAAGACAGAGGAATAAACTCGTAATTGTACAATATATTCAACAAGGGTCAACTTTAGAAGGAGAGGAGGAGGAAAATAAGAATGAGATGGAGAAGGGGAAGCAGAAAACCACCACCGCTGTCTCAGGACTACTTGGATGTTCCACCAAACCATTCGGTGTGTTCTTCTGTGAGCCCCCCCTGAGCCCCCCTCATCTACGGGATAAAGGTGACAGCTCCGCAGCATGGCATGCAGACGGCCCAGGGCGGCCTTTGGCTACCTGTCCACTCCCAGTTCTGCTTCTTCTCTTCTCTTCCAGTCATCTTTTGTGTTTCATAAGTACCAGACTCCCGCTACATCTTATTTACTCCCCGCTCTCTCGTGCCTCCACATCTGTGTGTATTTCCTTCCTTCCTTGCTGTCTTGTCCAGCTGGCACAGACCACTCATCTTCAAGCCTCAGATCACACTCTGTCTTCCCTGAAACAGCCCCTGACTTCCCCAGGCATGCCGCTGAATCTCTGTCCCTACTGCTCTATGCACCTTACATGTAACCCCATTTTGCACTCATCAGATGTGACCTCCTTGTGGCAGGGTGTGTGTGTCTCTCCATCATGTTGTACCCACTGCAGCCTAGTCCCTGACCCAGAGCTGGTGGTCCTGAATATTTACTGAACAGGGTCTTCCCCAGACCACACTGTCCTTCTCTGATACGCTTCCCTTCCTTGCGCTTGGCTGCTAGGGCATCACCCCTGCTGGAAATCGGTTGTTGGGGGAAGCAGTCGGTTCAGTTTCTGAATCTCCTTTTAAACGAGGCTCTCTGAAAATAGAGACTATCAACCTTTTTCCCTGCTGGGTCTCCAGTGCTTAAAAAGGTACTCAAATAATCATGCATTAGATAGAATAATAAATCCATCCACTGCTCATTCTGCATATCTGAGTCCAAGCCCACCCTGCACTTAAATAAAGTAATCTCTGCCAGACAGATGGTCTGTCATGTCCTGGTCGCCCCAACGCAAGGACCTGTCTGAGCTTCCTCGAGAAGCAGAGGCATGTTTCTTGGAATCTGTAGATGCCAGGGTTTGGTGTCAAGATGAAATGATTCTGATACCCGTGAGCAATGAATCTGGTGCTGTGCTACCAAGGCAAAAAGAAAAGAAAGCCTGTCAATGTCACTCTCTGGGGACAGTTGTGACGATATCAAAATAAACTCACAGCAAATGCCATTAGCTTGGACTGAAGGGAAGTGTTTGGGCTTCTGCAAAAATGAGACCCAAAGCAGGGAGATGCTATTACTGGTGCACGTCTCTCTTCCTCACTCCCCCGACCCCTCCATCCTCCAATGACCCCTCAGCCTTGTCCCCCTTCAAATCTACAGAGAAAGTCTGGGGCTCTGAATTTCTGCCACTGCCATTCTTCTAAGAATGTGACAAAAGAAACCACGTCTTATTTATTTTATGCAATCGTTCCTTTAATAAAATATGAAGTGTTTCATAGTAACATAGAGACATCTTGCCAAAAAAAACAAAACAAAAAAACTTTAAGAAACCCAAACCAAGCATTCATCTAACCAAATTTGTTGGGAAAGCTTGAAGTAGTCCCACAGAAACCTGTGCTGGGCATCCACCATGGGCCAGATTCAACATGGTGTCTGGCAGACAGAGAAATAAGTGAATTCTCACCCAAATGGTATTTTCCCTTCAAAATGTGTGCTTCCTTCCTTATCTGGACCCTTATACTCCAGCCCACAGATCAATCCATCTCGTCTCACACTCCAACCCCAGACCTTTGGGCAATTGTCCCCCTTTTTCTCATAAGCCATCAAGTATGCAGAAGGACACCCAGTCAGTAATCTACAAATTGCCAGGATGCCACCAGCCCACTCTTCACATCTTTAACCCCAGAACTTAGATCTCTACGGTCATAGTTGGTCAGCCCTCGAACAGGATTATCACTTGGTAGGGCTTCTGGGTCAACCAGATCCAAGCGTGCATTCTCCCCCCACAGTTCACTGTGTAACCACACACAAGTTACTTAACCTCTCTGAGCCTTCTCTTGCTCGTCTGTAAAATGCAGAGAACTCACTGCACTCATAGACCTCTTGTGAGGATTAATTATGGCAAAATTTACATAAAACTTAAGACCATTTATACAAGATCATGAAGACCGTCCCTGCTGGATTTGCATTAGTACCTGGGCTCTCCTTAAAATATCCGGGATCAGAACTGGTCAGATACTTGACTGTAACTCAAGCCTTTTATTTTATTGCTAAAGAAACTGTGGCCCAGAGAAACTCACTAACTTCCTTAGAGTCCTGCATACCAGTTCAAGGGAGAGGCATTTGTTGATTTGCGTGTTTAATGAACACATAATGCTTATACTGTATCGGACACTATTCTAGGTGTTTTACAACTATCAGAACATTTAATATTTACAGAAACCCTATGAGGCAGAAATTATTATCATCTACACTTTACAAATGAGGAAATGGAAGGGTCAGTAACTCGCCCAATTACAGGCTTGTAATTAACGAAAGAAGGATGTAATCCAGGCAGCTGGCTGTAGAGTCTGTGCACTGAACCTGAACCACTGTACTGGTCTCAGCTCCTGTAATACTCATCATGCTTCTTCAATGTTCATCTACAGTCAATGCCACCTCTTCTCTCCATCTCTCCCCCCTCCTCTCTCCCCCTCCTTCCCTCCAGCCTTTTATCTATCCTAATTAATAATAAAGAGAGTGAAATTACTTTCTCTGAGAATCCCACTGAGCGGAGGCTGAGCAAAAGCCTATGTGTTACTCCTTGACTATAGATAATTCCAAAGAAGCTGGAGAGAGAAAGGGGGAGGTGGGGGGCAGGGAAGGAGGGGGATGCATCCCAAGTTGCATGACTGAGCTGGTCTCCATTTGGTATTGTTTATTCATGAGGGACTGTCTCTTAAGAGGCCTGTGAAGTACCAGGAAACAGACAGTTGGGGAGGGGAGGGGGTAGGGGGAAGAACGCGTCCATTGGCTCCCACTTTACATAGGTTAAAGGTTTGCTCCCTGGGGCATTCACTGTCCTACATTCCTGGGCTACTGCTGCGGTCTTGGCCAGGCTCCAGGTATCTCTCACCTCTGCAGCAGCAGAGACCCCTGGAGAAGGTTGTCATGAGGGGAGGGGCTGCAGCCCTGCAGAGTTGGGGTGGGAAATTGGCCCAGGGTGCACAGAGGGGTCTATGGGGAGCTGGTCTGCGTCCTGGGGGTGGAAGGCGTCTGATACCCCTGCCTCGAGGAGCTGTTGCATTCTCCCGACATCCAAATCTAGCCAGGAGTGCCCAGTTTCTGGTTCTCGTTCCTATTTCATCCTTAGTCTAATTGTCTCTGTAATTTGAGGCAGGTCTCTTCATTCCTCTCACTTTCCCATTTGCTAAATGAGATATTATGAAGATCAAATAAGCAAATGAACAGGAAAGGGACACCTCCAGGATGACACAAGGGGTTGGTGGTAGAGCCAAAGGAAAAGTATCTAGATTTTGCAGTAAAATTGGGGTACTTCTCAAGCAGCACTCTAGAAAAAGAAACTTTTAACCAGCTCCAAGCCAGCCAGCCGCGGAAAAGACCCCCCGTTACATACATGAGCGATCTGTGAATGGCTGTGCAGCCCCTCACATCACGGCCACACAGCGGGACACAGAAACTCATCTCGAGTCAAGAAAGTGCGTTCTCCTAGGTCCCTAACTTCTGAGTTGTCCGAAAAGGTTTATTCTCAATGAATAAACGGTGCCCCTGTCTCCAGATGGCATCAGTAGCTGACCAATACTTCCTTCTTTATTGTGCTACAGATCAATTAAGCATTGTAGATAGTTGATAATTTTGGTAAAACACAAGATAAGAAAAATGATCATCTATTAAATACCACTTAGGTACCAGAGACTGTGCTAGGTGCTGTATATTCATCAGAATTGTTAACACACATTATGCACTTCTCTGCTCTGGGCACTGCTTCTCACAGGATAATGTGCCACTCATTCACTCCTCTCAGCAGCCCTGGGAAAGAGGAAGTGGTGTGACCATCTCTATTTTGCAGATGAGGAAAATGAGGCTCAGAGTAGCTGAGTCACCTGCCCCACATGGCACAGCTGGTGTGAGGTGGAATTGACATTACCCGCCAGACATCTAGCTCTAGACTTCATGCTCTACACTTCCACTCGCTGCTTTTCGACACTTACCACAACCCAGATCTGGCCCCTGAGCCGCCAAGCAGCAAAGCTGTCTGTAGGATAAAGTGCAAACTCTTTGCGGGATGGGCTACCCAGCCAGCCTCCCAACCCACCAACCCTTTCCATTCTATGCCCCTCAGTGGTGCCAGGAAAATTACCCTTCAGACACTGATCGGCTACATTCTAGTTCTCTGACCTTGAACACGTCATCTTCACCTCTCTAAAACTCTGTGTCCGTAGCTGCAAAATGAGGGGAAAACCCTTTCCTTTGCAAGAGTCTTATGAAGTGCAACCAGACAAGCTATGTAAAAACCCCTAGTTCAAAGCCAGGAACACGATGGAATTTAACCAATGCCCATTTTCTTCCCTTTGCTCTTCTGAACTTAAACAGAGATTAGTTTGCAACTTATCTGCATGCCTTCCACGCGCCCCCAGCTAAAATGCGCCTCCTGCAGGTTTCAGGAGCCTTGGGAGTGAGCCCACTGTGTTACATTTATCAGGGAACGTGTCCTCTTCCTGAGTTATTTGAGGGTGAAGGGTTTACCTCTTTGTAACTACCCCAGCGCCCAGCACAGTTTCTGACAAATGCAGGAGCTCAACAGATAAATGTCTGTTGAATAAACAAATGAATAACTGAATACAGCCGCTTCCGGTTCATCATAGGAGAGTAATAATGACTCGGTGACTTGAGATTTGACTTGGTTGTACCTGTGCGTGCCTGGATGGATCTCCAGGGGAACACAGTCGAGAGGGATTATTTATCAGCTTCTCTCTGCTCAATTCAATTCAACGAACGTTTCATTTACATCCACCGAGAGCCTGAAGTGGGAAGAGGCAGAGCCTGATGCTCATGGAGAACGCACAGCCTTGTCCTAATTTCTGGGCTCATCATGCCAGCTCTTCCAAACCCCCGCACAGATTAGCCACGTGAGAAGCATTTTTAATGAGTACACGTTTGTCCATGTCCTTTGCCCAGACTAACAGCTCAGCAGAAAAAGGAAGCGCACAGGCTCCAAGATAAAAGGGAATTTGGGGTGCTTGCCTACCATGTTCTTGTCCTCTCTCCCTCACACACACTCACTTCCATACACGCTATATTTTCCAGGATTAAGAGGAAGCAATCTCATTTCAAGTAGCATGGAAATAGTGGGTCTGCCCTATCCTTCCAGCTGGGGTTTTTAAATAGTTTTATGACAGCTTAATCGAGGTTTGCCACGGAACACTTCACACAATCAGGAGGGACATGCCCTGCGCACCCTTCTAAGTGCTCAAGTTGCTTTCAAGAAAAGGCAGCTGCACAGGGAGGAGACAGTGTAATAGAGAAGAACAAATCCGACTCCATATGGGATCTGTTTCTTTTCCTTTAACCTTTGTATTCTCTTGCCTTGGCTACAAGTTAAGAATGTTGCCTACAGCCTGAAATATACAGGATCACCCATTCTCAAGGCTCTGACCTTTAAAGGGATACCACTTTTCCATTCATATAGAGATAAAAAGTTGCAGAACAGAGAATAACATTGGTCCTGTTGGAGGTTTATAGGAACATTGTGACCTGACCTAGGTGGACAGCCCCAAGAACAAAGGATCCGGCCCCAAGAACAAA
Organism: Globicephala melas; assembly: GCF_963455315.2. Lineage (NCBI taxonomy): Eukaryota > Metazoa > Chordata > Mammalia > Artiodactyla > Delphinidae > Globicephala > Globicephala melas. The sequence goes on from NC_083330.1 coordinate 72,124,742, forward strand.
GGATCCGGCCCCAAGAAGTTTGCAACAACCAACCACAACCTCTCCTCTTTCAGTATGAAAGAAGCCTGCATTCTAGCTCGGGTAAGATGGTTCTTTGGGACACCATCTTCTCTGTCTGCTGGCCTTCCGAATAAAGTCGCTATTCCTCGCCCTAATGCCTGGTCTCTTGACTAACTGGCCTGTTGTGGGGCAAGCAGTACGAGCTTTGACTTGCCAACTGCAGGACACGAGTGCTGTCCAGATGGGATCCACCCTAATGTCCCAACAGCCTACTGTGGTTCAGTGCATCAGCGCACAGTGGCATCCACCTCGATTAGGGTGATGTGCAGACAAAGCAGGGCTGGAGTGGTGACCAAGGGTTTACAGACAACCCCATATAATCTAATTTAGCAGGAACCACTTTCAGGTAAAGAAGCAGCATTTCCGGGAGACTGTCTGAGCTTGCATTGGTGAGTGGCAGAGTTGAGCTTCCTCCCCTGTAAATCCGTCGACAATTCTACTCAGCTGTGCCTATGCAGGATGAAATCAGACAGGACATGTCAACTGCCTATGGTGGAAATACACTTTATATAGAGCGTGTGACTCTGCAGTGTAAAGCTCAATGCATTTTACATATGTATGCACCTGTGTACAGAAACGCCACCTCCATCAGACTATGTGACATTCCCAGCATCCCAGCGTGCTCCATTCTAGGGATCCTGGATGGAAATACCTCTCTTCTGATGCCTCTTCACCCAATGTGCGTTACCCCTGGCTTCTACACAAAAGACCTTTGAAATGCAGCACTATATTCGAAAAATAGAATTTGACTAGAAAACTACCCCAATTTACTGCTGCTCTTGCTGCTATCATTATTATCACTGGGCATGTACTCAATATAGTTATCAATGAGATGATGCCATTTATGAAGACTTTGAGCGACTCCTGACTACAGGGACTTTGAGTTTTTCCAAGAAGGTCATAAAGCCATGGCGCCGTCCTGCAGCCCAGTCATGGTTGGTGAAGCTGGGAAAGGCCCCCGACCCCCTGCTTTCCTTGTCCTCTTTCCCGCATTTTGAGAGACAGTCTCAGAGACTGCGGGACGTAGAGGGAAGCCTGCCAAACACAGGGGTCAGTTTTACTCTGAACTGTGCGGCTGACAAATCATGTGGCCCCTGGGCAAGTCGGGCTTCCTCCTGGGGCCTGGGACACGCCATCTATAAAACCTCAGCATCGATACTTGTCTTGTCTTTCTCTGTGCTTTAAAGGTGAAAATGTCTCCGTCTCCAAGCCCACCCAGGCCTGGCTCCTTCTAAATCCTCAGAGTTGGGACATTGCTAACTTATACGGAGTCTCGACGGGATTTGAAAAAGAGGCCCCTGGTAGGTGGGTGCAGCCCCACAGCGTGGGGGGTGGGTGGCCCCTTCGTGAGAAGAAAAGCCCCAGTTGCTTTGGGCAGGGGTAGGCTTGCACCAGAGCACACAAATTGGCCAGAAGAAGGAGGGCTGGATTTCAGCTCTCACTCATCCCCTTCACTCAGTGCACGATCTGCGGAACTGTACGCGGCGGCCCTGCAGAGTCTGCTGTTGCCTCAGTGCATTTGCGTTTTTTGGAGTCCTTGCTCTGACTGTGTTACTTGGAGATGCAGATTAAATGGAATCTTGTTAGTAAAGTCTTTTCAACGGTGCCTGACACGCTTTTAGAAACCACTCCACCCGGAGGCTCCTCCCACTTGCCCGGCGCCTGCACACACCTCCGCCACGCTGCTCTGGAGTCCTGCTCCATGTTTTCCCCTCAGGATTTCAGGAGCTTGTGAGGGCAGAGAATGGATCTGCTGCTTCTTTGTGTTTTCCTCGGCATCCATCACTGCACTGGGCTCAGAAAATATTAGTGAGGGAGGAAGGAAGGGAAGAGAAGGGAAGCAGATGCCAATGAGCAGGTCCGTGGGTCCCTCTCCTCCTGATTCGCCCAGTAGGGCTTCACCTACGCTTCCTCCATCGCACCTGAACTGCAGCTCGTTGACACAGACCTCATGTCTGCAGTCTGTTCTCCTCTACCCACTAGTGTGACTTCAAGGCAGGAAGCAGGCCTTCCTCACGTTTGCATTCTCCAGGCACCTGGCATGTGCCTAGCACCTGGGTGGGGTGCTGATAATTCCTCATCAAGTTGAGGAAATACTCCCCAAAGCCCCCTCCACATGCCCCACTGTCTTCTCCTAACATCCCAACTCCCCCTGCCCAGCCCAGGTGTGAGACAGCCTACCAGGTCTCTCCTGCTCTTTGCTCCTGTGAGGACCCAGACCTTTCTCACTCCTGACTCAGCTGACGTAGACTCCCGGATGGGGCCTTGGTTGTGAGTCTCCCCACGAGCCATGTCCTCGCCTTCAGGCTGATGAGTGGACTCTGGGCATTCGTGGATTTCCCTTTCTTGGTTTAGATGCTTCATCAAATCAATTCAGAAGGTCCACGATAAAGTAGTTTGTTTAGAGCAGTGACACTCCATCCAGGCTTGGCCACTCATTAGCTTTGTGGCTCTGGTCAAATTATTTATGCTTTCTCAGCCTTGGTTTTCTCATCGGCAAAATGAGACAACGATGGGTGTCTTGCTGGTTTCTTGGGAAGACTGACCAAGGCTATCCGTGAAGGTAACTGTGCACGTGGTGTGCACTCGATACAGGAGGCTGTTCTTAGGACTATTCTCTAATCAAGGACCAGCCAAATTTTCTTTAAAAATATAAAATTTATTTTTGTTTGTGGACCACAAAAAATATATGCCATGGGTGGATTTGGCCTGTGGGCCACTATTGTATTAAATATCTGAAGAAGTCATATCACTTTTAATTTTTTCAGTTATTCTTCATTGAATTTTGCACAGGAAAACATGTCTCTCTATGTGTGTGTGTTTTAAGCATTGGAAGATGCGTGACATTGGTGAGCTCTGTCCCTCAATGACCTACTCTATAATCAAATTACAGACTCCCTCTTATTGAGTGTATGTGACAGGCCTGGTGTCCAGTACTTCATTTATATTATCTAGTCTAACCCCCACAGGTGGACATCATAATCCCATTTTATCCAGGCTCAGCCTGGATAAGTCATTTACCCAGCGTCACCCAGCAAATAAGAAGCACAACCGGATGCAGTCTTAGTTCAGTCCGACCTTAGAGCGCTAGGTTTTCAAGCTGTTCTCTCCTGACCTCTGCTTTCCCTAGCTGACCCCTGGGGTCCCATCCTGGGTCCTAACCCACCAGCTACACTTCTCCCCTGCCATCCTGGAGAGCGGAGGAAAAGTCTGCTTGGCATGACCTACGCTTACGCTGAGACAGGTGCGTCTACTCACCTAGCAGCCTCTACTCCCAGCAAAGCTGGCAAAGAAGGTCTGAAAAGGACCTCAGTCAAGTCCAGAAAATTCTCAAAGAATTGAAGGCAGTAAGGACTCAGCCAATGTTGGATCCCAATTCGCCCAGAGAATTGCAGGTGGGACACAGCTGTCTTATCTGCAGGGCAAGGGCAGGAGGCAAGGCCACTGTGGGAACACAGGGGACTTCCAAAGAGAAACACTGTGCTGTTGCGTAAGCGTCAGTGTGCTCTAGGGTCAAGCTAAGTCAGAAATTCAGATAAAGCAGAGACAGCTGAAAGAAGAGGGGCAGTTTTACATAACATATGTCAGAAATGCTAGCTAGATAAATACACCACCAGAAGCGTACTATTGATCTCATTGGGAGAGCAGAACATCTTGTCTTGCCAAAGGCTTTGAGGTCAGCTGTTGGCTGATAAGCAAACCAGATTGTAATCTTCTCCGGTTAAATGATATTTCCAAGTTTGGGAGGTCAGCGGTTGACTCAGGAGGCTAAGCTTAAGTATGATGATTACTTTTATTATTATCTTTATTTCTAATGGTAAAAATTCTTCTTGAAAATCTGAAATGATATGGCATTGACAAACGTTTCCCAAACTGTTATACAAACCCCTCAGGGCTCTCGTTAAAAAAATGCAGATTCGGATTCAGCAGTTCTGAGATTCTGCATTTCTAACCAGCTCTCAGGGGATACAGACGCTGGTGGTCCGCGGACCACACTTGGAGTAGCGAGCATCTCCACCCCACACCTGTGTGTACAGCACTCTGCATCCGAATGGCCTCTAGGATTTACTTAGCATCACTGTGGATTTGACTGTAGCTGGGTTATAGCGGAAACAGCCCGAGGCTAGGGATCAGGATATCAGAGTCCAAATCTTGGTCTGCCCCTTGTCGGTAATGTGACGTTTGGCAAGTTATTTTGGCTCTCGGCATCTTCGTTTCCTTACTTGTAAAGTAGAGAAAATAAATACTTACTCCATAGAGCTAGCGGGAAGATTCAATGAGCTAACGTGTGTAAAGACACGACACGTTTGTACCTGTATGTGGGTCTGAAATTATTCTCAAAGGCAAGCCCTCACTCCAAGCCCCCTCGGGGCACCCCTGGCGGCCACAGGCTGGAGCCCGGGGTCCCCCTGTTTCGCTAATTTTCCCAGGTGGAATGCGGACCTGGTGCTTGAGAGTTTGGCAAAGCACTTTCTTTTCCCACACTTGTTCTTGTCCCTTGCCCAGCGCAGATGTTCCCCTTCTTCTCCCTCTCTCCTGTCCTTTCTCCCCTCTCCTCTGCTGTCTCTGCCTCCCTGCGTGGTCTCATGGCTGCCCCTAGTTCCCTGCCCCCAAGGTTCTGTTTAGAGATTTGCCCTCCTGTCTGGGCAGGGCCCTTCCAAGGCCCTCCTGCTGCACAGCTCCCTCCAGCATCTGGAACTGGGACCCCCCCACCCCCGCCTCAGCCCAACAGAGAGGGCAGAAGCTGCTCAGGGAGCCCTCCCCTCCCCTCAGTCTTTCTGTTCATACAGCTTTTCCCACTGGCAGCCCCCTACTCCCTCAGGACCAGGCTCATTTCACGTCCAATGTAAGTTCCTCTCACCGCCCCTCCAAAGACTGCTGTGGTGTACAGAAGGGACCTCAATTTTCTGCGAGAGGACCCAGGTTTAAATATCAGCCCTGATGACACCACAAGCATGAGCAACGGAAGAAAACAGAGACTTGGACTTCATCACAATGAAAAACTTTTGTGCATCGAAGGACATTATCAAGAGAAAGTACAACCTCCAGAATGGGGGAAATATTTGCAAAGCATATATCTGATAAGGGTCTAGTATCCAAAATATAGAAAGGACTTTTATGATGTAACACACACACACACACACACACACACACACACAAAGACAAACAACTCAATTAGAAAACAGGCAAGGGATTGGAATAGATATTTCTCCAAAGAAGGTAGACACATGGCCAGCAAGCACAGGAGAAGATGCTCCACGTCGTTAGGCATTAGGGAAATGCAGATCAAACCCACAACGAGCTACCACTTTACACCTGCCAGGATGAACGCAAAAACTGTAAAAAGGAAAATAGCAAGAGTCGTCGTGAATGTGGAAAAATTGGAACCTGCTGATATATATGCTGATGAGAATGTAAAGTGGTTCTGCCACTGTGGAAAACAGTTTGGGGGTTCCTCAAAAAGTTAAACATGGAATTAGCATGTCACCCAGAAATTCTACTCCTAGATACATACCCCAAAGAATTGAACAAATTCTTGCACACAAATGTTTGTAGCAGTATTATTCACAATAGTCAAAAGCTGAAAACAACCCAAATGTCCATCAGTGGATGAATAGATCAACAAATTGTGGTCTATACATGCAATGAGATCTATTATTCAGTCATAAGGAGGAATGAAGTTCTGATACCTGCTACAAGTTGGATGAAACTGGGCAACATTAGTGAACTGAAACGAGCCAGTCACAGAAGGACAAATATTGTATGATTACATTTATATAAGATATCTGGAATTGGTAAATCAGACCAATAGAACACAGAATGGTGGTTGCCAGGGACTAGGTGAGGAAGAAATAGGGAATAAATGCTTCATAGGTAAGAGGTTTTATTTTGAGGTGATGAAGATGCTTTGGAACTACCTAGACATGGAATTTGTACAACACAGTGAATGTAGCAAATGCCACGGAACTGTACACTTTAAATAAAATGGTTAATTTCACCTCAATGGAAAAAAAGTATCAGAAGAACTAAAGAATACCAATAAACGTTCTTTTTTCATTAAAAACAGTCCTGAGTATGTCTAACTGCGTGACTTTGGGCAAGTCGCTTGGTTTCTCCGGGCCCATGTCCTCTATTCTGTAAAAGGGGAATTTTTGCCTGCCTTTGCTGAACTGCTTTGACATTTTGATGAAAATGCATCTAATATCAAATGATTACAAGAGATATTTCTAATAAGAAATAAAATGATGTCAAGTGTACATTTCATGTCAGTCTGAAGTCAACCCTATGCATTTCCTCCTCTCTTATAAGCTCTGTGTTACTCACTGCCTCATACAAAGTCACTTAATTACACCCTCCCTGACCTTTGCCTTTAACTATTCATCCCCAACTCTAAATCTTAGCTCTTTATCATAAGTCCCACGAAGGGAGAGATCATTCACCTGCCCCAAGCTTCTCAGTGCCGGGCCAGCACCAAAAACATATAATAATGGTAGCAGCTGTTATTTTGGGGTGCTTCCAGTGAGCGGGGTTCTAGGCCAAGCACTTAATCTGCTCAGTATTTATTAAATTCTTGCAACAATTCTCTGAGGTAGGTTGATATCACCATGCCCATTTTACAGATGAAAGGACAGGTGCAGAAGGTGAGTGGCTTCTCCAAGATCACACAACGTGAGTGATAGAGCTGGAATCTGTGTGCAGATTTATTCCAATTCACACCAGAGAGCTCAGTCCCTAGACCACATCCTGAGGACTTTTAGATGCCTTGCTGGATTGAGTCTGACTTGTTTCCACCTTTGAGTGAAACTTGGCAGAAAAAGAAGGCATGTTGACATGGCAGGCTGACACGAAAAGACACCCATTTGACAGTCGAGAGACTTGTACCCTTGACCCAGCTCTGCCATTTTTCTCCCTGGGCCTCAGTTTTCCCATCCGTTCAATGGGAGGGCTGGATTGGTCCTCCGGTTGCTGTAATGCTACGAGTACCTGTGACAGACTCGTTATTGAAGACTGAGATCTTCAAGCTTCCCTGGTTTTTCTTGGAGATCTTAATTTTTTTTTTCCCAAGGTGGAGCCAGAGAGAGTCATTTCACTATCTGAGAAATGGCCCCACTCCCATGAGGTCCTCATCCCCTCAGGACCATGCAGCCCTGAGCCTGGAAGCCTTCACTGTGACCGCATCACAGTCCGGCTCCTCTGGCGGCCCCTCCCACTTTCTTCCTCCCCGCGGGACGGATGGGGCCACTCCCTAACGCCCCGCTGGCGCCTAAATCTCTTCCTCAGAGTTTGCTTCGCAGGGAGCCCAAGTCAGGACAGGGGTGTTATGGGTATTTCTGTTTTTCAGATGAGAAACAGGGGCTAAGTAGTGGTGTGACTTGCTGCACGTCACAGCTTGTAAGTCCTCGGTCCCCAAGGGGCAGGCCTGCCTCCATAGTTTAGGGGGACACGGAGGTGAGTTCTCTGGGGACAAGAATGACCTACAGCATGGGACGAAGTGTCCCTTTTGTGTTTTCCTAAAGCCTCATTCTTCAGTAACGAGTTTCTTCCAGGCCCTCAGGCGTTGCAGCAACGCTCTGGCTACCTGCCCCGCCCCACTGCTCCCAAACAGCCCAGCTTCCTCCTTGGTGGTGTAGTAGCCCTGCCCTTGGTGCTCCTCCTGCCCTCGCCTCCGCCACCTGCATTAACACTGTCAGTTTATGAGCGTGTACTCCTTCTGCAAAGGGAGTAACCTGTGTCTCGGCACATCCGGGTCAACATCCCAGCCCCTGCCTGTGACACACACGGCCACCATGACCTGAGTCCTGACCCCCTCCAGCGTCCTCTCCTCCCTCATTTTCACCACGCTGAGTCACTTGCATTGATTCTCCCCACAGCATGTATGTGCTGAGCCCCAGCCATGGACCGAGGTGCAGGGGAGACACACATGGATTAAGAAGATCTGGGTCTTGCCCTGAGTGACTCACGGCAAGGGAAGAGGCAGACCCATGAACAGACGACTGTCCCCAACATGATGACTGCCGTGGTGGGAGCAGCCATGGGCGCTGGGAAAACATAAAGGTGACACTTCACCCCATGGTGCAGGTCATTCCTGCCCTCGTAGAACTCACACTCCAGAGGTAGGGCCACCCATAAGCAAGTGAGGTAAATAAAATGATCAGCGAATACACCAAAAGTACAGAGAATACAGCAGAAGGCAGGCAGGGCAGGAACAGGATGCTGAGATGGTGGCCTCGAGCCAAGTTCGCAGCACTCTCTCCAGACGCCACGCTTCTGCATATGCTGTTCCTTCCACCTGTAATATTCTTTGCCCTTTGCCTGGTGAACTCCTACTTACCTCTCAAGACCCAGTCAAAGTCCTCTCCTCTGTCAATCCTTCTCTGCTTCTGTGCCTACCTCGCTTCCTTTATCTTATTCGAAGGACCTTCTGTGTTAGAAGCCTGAGCACAGGGCACTGCATTTGCCTATTTCATTCTCTGTGAACTTCTCCAGGGGAACTGATCACCTCTGCTTCCCCAGTACCTAGTGGTCCCAGTGCAGGGGTGACCCGTGGGCCAAATCTGGCCCTCCACCTGTTTTTATATGTAAAGTTTCATTGCACACAGCGGCCTCACTTACAGGTTGTGTAGCTCCTTCCCTGCTGCAGTGGCAGAGTTGAGTAATTGTGACAGTGACCCTGTAAACCGCAAAACCTAAAATATTTACTGTCCGGCCCTTGGTGGAAATAGTTTGCCAACCCTACCCAAGTACATAGTAAATGTTTAACCAACACTCACTTAAATAAAGGAATAGGGATGAAAGGATGAATGGCAGAGACTCTTTTCCAGAATCAGATCAGCACTTTCAACTGAAGAAGTGGAGTTGGTTATGCAACGGCTGGAGTTTCAGACTCGATCCTGCCAAAGCAAGAAGAAAACAAAAACTATAGTTTATTGAAGTATAGTTGATTTATAATGTGTTAGTTTCAGGTGTACAGCAAAGTGACTCAGATATATATATATATATATATAATATATATAAATATAAATTATATAATTATATAATATATATAAAATGTGAATTTTATATATATATATATATAAATTCTTTTCCAGAATCTTTTCCATTGTAGGCTATTATAAGATATTGAATAGAGTTCCCTGTGCTGTACAGTAGGACCTTGTTGGTTATCTATTTCATATATAGTAGCGTGTATCTGTTAATCAACTCCTAATTTATCCCTCCCCCACTTTCCCCTTTGATAACCTTAAATTTGTTTTCTGTGTCTGTGAGTCTCTTTCTGTTTTGTAAATAAGTTCACTTGTAACATTTTCTTTTGGATTACACATATAAGTGATATCACATGATATTTGTCTTTCTCTGTCTGACTTACTTCACTTAGCATGACGATAATCTCTAGTCCCATCCGTGTTGCTGTAAGTCATGTTATTTCATTGTTTTTCATGGCTGAGTAATATTCCACTGTATACACGTACCACATCTTCTTTATCCATTCCTCTGTCAGCGGACACTTAGGTTGCTTCCCTGTCTTGGCTATTGTCAATAGTGCTGCTGTGAACATTGAGGTTCTAATATTCTTGACTATCTTCTTTCGTGTTTTTTTTTTTTTTTTCTCATCTTCTGCTCTGCCTTGTAGAAGCAATATCAGTTCCAGCGCATGGGTGGCGATTTTAATCCATAAGGTTGTTCCAGCTTGGCTTTAAGTTTCTCCAAATCACCTCTTACTCCCTAAGCCCTAAGCCAGGAGGCTGATACTGAGGGGTTGCTCTTTGCTGCTATTATAACTGAGAATGGCCAAGGGGAGGGTGCTGGCGTTTTCTGAGCCCCTGCCACACACCAGACACATCACACATGTCATGACACAAGGGCTTCACGACGGTCCCAGGTGACAGAAACTATAGCTTCACACACACACAGACACTCGTGCAGGCACACTGAATGGGGTTTATTAATGCCCCTGTCTTGAGGGTAAACAGTGTAAGTATTGAAAAATGAAAATAGTCATTGCTCAGGTGCTGCTTGAGATTCCTGGAATGTTAGGAAACGTGTTTACAGTTTAGTCCTAGGTCCTGGGTATGACCCAGAAATAGGATCGAGCAGAGAACCTGGCTTGTGATGGGTCTCAACATTCATCCATCAAACATTTACTGAGCACCTAACCTTCACTAGGTGTTGAGCTGGGTGCCGGGGGTATGAAGATTAACAAGACATAGTCCTGATCTCCACGGAGATTTGGAGAGACACACATCAATACGGGGCAGACCATTCCCTCTGAGAAGTGCTCTGACTGTGTACCTGAAAAGTAGAAACTCCATGAGGGCAGAGACCCTTGACTTTGCTGTTCACCGCTGTGTCCCTTGTACCTGGTGTGGTCCCAGGCACATAGCAGGCCCTCATAAACCTGCTGTATGGTGAGCATGAGGGTGGGACTGACTTTACTTAGGGAATCAGGGAGGTAGAGGAAGTTGACTAATATAAGAAACCGGGTTCTCATGCATTTAGTCATTGGTCCATTCATTCGTTCATGCATTCATGCATCTTTCATTCTTTATCCTTTTCGGTGTTAACTGAACCATTTGCTTTTGTGATCGGAGGGGAGATGAGTAACAGCTAGATAGCAACAAAACTTGGAACATGGGCTTCACCAGGGCCAGAGTCAGACGGGCCCCAGAGGAAGAAGGGCCAAACAGCAAAGGGACGGGGTGAGGCTTCCCAGAGATGGTGGCACTCCAGCTGGCCTTTAAGGGCAAATGGAAGTTTCCAGAGCCTCAGAGGGGCTGGTGTGAGGGTGTCAGTGAGAAGGTGGGCCCAGTAAAATGGAGCTTCCCAAACCCTGAAACCACAATCTTGGTAAAACTGACAACACATCACAGTACGACCATGCAGATGAGTGTGCTTTACAGACTGGGAAGCACCCTGTGGATGACCCATGAGATGACTAAGCAGAGTAATAGTAATTTGCATGTTGGTACATTTGGGCTCTACAGGTCCGTGGGAGGTGTTGGCTTTGGGTGGAGACATTACCACTCTTGACACCACAGTCATGTGTAGAGCTTGCCACTGGTCAATAAAACACCCGCTGTTGAACTTGAGAGATGTGGGGCCGCAGAGACTTTGTAATCGTCGGGCTTTGTGTGTATTAATTCCTTTACTCACTTCTACGCTCATTCATATGTAGCCGTGGATCTTTCTTCATAAGAGCTCTTACGTGTAATCACCAACTGTAAACCATCAAAGTGGCGTCAGGACCTCACCTCTTGGCCAGGACCCCACCACCCTCAACTACCTTGAGCCTTAGGATAGCCTCCAAGGTGCTTCAGGACTTCCTAGGAACATCGTCAGAAAACCTCACCTGGAAGGTGGAAAGTGAGGGCAAGTGACCTGCCATAAACTGAGCAGAAAACCCCAAGCTCCTGTTCCCAGAACAAGGCTCTTTTCCTGAAAGCACCCGGGAAATCCAGCCTCCCAACCGGCAAGGGAAGAAACTGTGGTCCAGAGAGGTGGCCCGGGGGCCCTGGCTCCCCAGTTAGCATGCTGCACCCTGCTCTAGACCCTTGTTCCCTGACCCCCATCCCAGCTCAGATGTGATCGGTGGAAAGCTCACAGGCGTGAGGCCTTAAGCAACCAACCTTGAACCCTGCTGCTGTTAGGTAACAACCATACCGTCTTGGGCAACGTGTTTTCCTCTCTGAGACTCAGTTTCCTCATGCCTGAAATGGGAGCATTTGAGAGGATTCAGTGAAACAGTGTGTGTCAAGCACAGAGCCCACGGCCAGCACAGAGTGGGTCCTTGATAAATGCTTGTTTCTTTTTCCTCATGGCACCAAAAGTTTGGCTAGAGATATTTTCCACTTGACCTTGCCGTTTCAGACTTGTCAAAAGACAATTAGTCACAGGCATCTCTATGGCCACAGAGCAGCATTCTCCTTCCTCAAATCATCAACTCGCTAAAGAGTCACCCTTTTAAAGCTACCCAAAGGCCCTATGGCTGCTGTCCTTGATTCTATGAGGGGAGGGTTTGTGGGCATTGGAACCTCCTGGAACAACAAGAATAACAAGAAAGACCACGAACGAACAGCAGAAAGTGTCCCAACACACTCTCTGCCCCTTCAACAGGAACTGTGTACTGGAAAGAAAAAACTGGGCCTAAGGAATGACACACAGTCTTCTTTTTTAATGGCAAAGAACTGGTAGAGCAGAAGGGCAGAGTAGTAGGGGCCCCAAGAGACTCTGATTTAAGACTTTGATCCAGTCCCATTCACGACTCATCGCTGAGAGCCAACTTTCAGCCAAACCCTGGTCTAAACCAGGAAACGAAGCAAGGTTAGAACAATGCTTTCCAGAGGCCACAAGGATCACTCGCTAGAAGCACAGACTCCGGGGCTCCACGCCAGAAGCCTTAGTGGCAATGCTGAATTCAAAGTCACTGCGGGTGGGCGAGCCAGGCAGATACAGGGGCATCACCATGGGGTAGGTGCGTTACCTGCGGTCCTCAGGTCCTCACCACCTACAGCGGAGGTGCCTCCCAACCCAGGGCTCAGAGAAGGCTCCCTGGGGAGGGTGATGCCAAGCTGAGTCTGAAGGTCAGGGAGGAGCTGGCAGATGAAGAAGTGTAAGCATGTGACCAGGGTGGAGAGAGAGTTCTGGGAAGAGGAGGAAAAGGGGTGGCAGCAGGAAGCCCCAGGGCCTGCAGAGAGGGGTAGCCCAGCATCGCCCTGCGTGGGGTGGGTGGTGGGATGAGGCTGGAGATGGAGGGGGCAGCGGATCATGGCGGATCCTGGGAGCTGGCCCCCTAGTCTGCGGCTTTGGGGAGCAGGCGGAGGGCTTCCGCGGGGGCACAGTAATATCCAATGTGGGTTTCTGAATGAACACCTTGGAGACTTGGAGACGGGGCAGGGGGGAGCATGTGTTTATAGGGGCAAACCAGGGGCAGGGCAGTTGCTGAGGGAACACCAGTAAGAGCCCGTGAGAGTGGAGGTGGGGAGCTGGGTCCTCCCAGGGGCAGTGGGAAAGACTGGGGGGCTCATTGGATCTGGGGGGAATGAGGGAGGCGTGGGGCAGACCTTGGGTCTCTGATTGGGTAGGTGGAGGATGGGGGGCCGTGCTCTGAGAGGGAGAGAAGGTGGGAGCAGGGGCGTGGCGGCGTGTCCTCCCTGACCTCCCAGACTCCTCTTGACTTGGATGGAAACACTGAAATTAAACTCCCAGAAGGTTAGCTTGATGCTTGTCTTGGAAGGTAGAAGAAATTTGTGTTCAGCGTCGCAGAGACTGCGATTCAAGCTTGCCTGAGAAACACCAGCTAATATCGTCCGAGTTGACGCTCAGAGATGGTCCTAATCAAAGAACCAGAAGGTGTTTAAGTGTTCAGACATTGGACCCCGTCGGATCAGCCCCCCTGGGTGGTCTCCGCCACTTCATTCCCTGTGATGGTGGGCTTGCTATTTCATCTCCCTGCCGGTCTCTTTGTCTGTACAATGGGGCAGCTCCCGAAATCTGTAGGGTGGTCGTAAAGGTCAGAGGAGATGGTGGCCGCTACATGTTTAAGACCGCGATAGGCTCCTGTGAGCCCAGCGAGTACTGCCCCTTCTTATTAATTACTGTGGCGGAGACATTTCTAACCTCTGTCTTCCACTCACTGAGGAAACCCAAAGGGGAGAGAAAGTGGCTTTTGAAAGCCAACAGCCACTTACTGAAAGAGGGAGTTTTCTGTCTCCCCTGGTCCCGAGCTCCCAGCACTCAGCCTGGGGCGCCTTTGGGTCTCCTTCCTAGCAGCAGTGGGCTGGGAAGTGGAAAATCCTCCGGTGGCTTCTGGGATTACTGCCGTGGAGCTTCTTTGTGGATTTCAAAGCAGGAGATACAAGCCAACAGCATACACGTTCCCCCTGCCCCAGAGGCTGCTGGGGCCACTGCAAAGGTTGGTTTTACGAGGCCCCTCCGAAAACGTGGATGGTCAAGGACGGAAAAAAATACATTTAACTGCTTCTCTTATCTATCCAGTGATAACGGCCACTTTGATACGTGTTCCCTCATGAGCTAACGTTACATCCAGACACAACCAGTATATTTAACGAGTGTTTAGTGAACCTACACTACGAGCAAATGGATCGCTAGGCGTTTTCCCCTATTTGTCCTCACTGAGGCCTCATGACCTCCGTCCGGGTGGGTGATGGCCATGTTACAGCTGGGGAAGCAGGGGTCCAGTTACTTGGGCAAACAAGTATCATGGCCAGGGTGGGAGCCAGAGGCCCCGGCTCTGTGTCCAGTGCCCTTTTCACCCCAGTAAAGTTCCCGGCCCTGACAGAACGGACTGGTTGTTCAAACCATTGTTGATTTTACCCTAACTTGGCTGTTCACACAGCCCTTCAGCTGTCATTTCCTTGGTTAACCACTGGACCCATTTAGCTGCACTGTGGTCAGACTGGTTGTGCGTGTACAGGTGCAGAAATCCTGATGACCTCATTTCTCCCAGGATCTTTTAGGTTCTGGGGGTCCTGGTGGGAGTCAAGGAGCAGCAGTGGAAGTTGGGGGCCGGAATTCCCCCTGCACCGCCCCACTGGAACCTTCAGGGATGTACCCGTTGGGTTTTCTCAGAGGGGAAGAGAAGAAAAGTCAGGATGAATCGGGAGGTACTGTGATGAACCTTTAGCAGGAGACAAGTCCTGTGGAGGCACACAGGTTCAGTGGATTGACTGGGGCCGAGCTGGGTTCAGATCCCACTTCTGGCACCTCCTAAGAGGAAGCCCAGACATCAGGGTTGGCTTGGCGTCTCCAAGTCTCCATCTCCACATCTGAGAATAGGGCTATGACAAAAACTTTCAGGGATTGCACTGAGGATTAAAAATAATCTTCTACTGTAACACCATATTCACACTCGACCCTTGACCTCAGGTGCCCGGCACAGAGCTGGGTGCTTAAGTGTGGCTTCCTGAGCCAGGCTGCCTGGGGTCCAGTCTAGGCAGTGACCTTGAAGCACTTCACTTAACCTAAGTCTCAGTGTCCTAATCTGAACATAGGGATAGTAACAGGACTTACTTCGTAGGCTATGCTGAGAATTAAGTGTATGCAAAACACAGCTCTTAGCCCAAGAGTAGAAGAAGCTGAGAAAGCCGGTAGAAGGAGGTACTTTATGGGGTGGTCCAGAATTTTAAGACAAGAACTAAGTCCTAGCCACCAGAACACCCAAGTCATATAGATCTGGCTTAATTCCTGCTGCACAGCGGTGCTGTGAGTGCAAGAAAGATTATTACGTGAGATTGTACTCATCGTCATGGTCGTCTGGGTCCATATCCTCTGGCCTCTAAGACCATCCTGGCACACAAGAGAAGCCAGGTCACCCCCAAGCTTGGTTCAGCATGTGGCACATTGATGGGGTTCCCTGTGTGCTTGCTGAGTTGCGTAAGTGTCTTCCAGGTGGGACTGATTTCCTAGGACTCTAGGCCTCCACACTCGATGTGGAGTGAAACTCCATTACATTTTCGCTGCAGCTGCTGTGCTCATGACGTGCACATGTGGACAGTGCTTTGCCAAGTTTCGAGCTTCACTCGTGTGCGCTAATATTATCGTCTGCTAAGGGCATCCCAAATGTCATCTCTCCTTTCCCGGGAAGGAAAAGAAATGGTTGGGGCTTCCCTGGTGGCGCAGTGGTTGAGCGTCCGCCTGCCGATGCAGGGGACACGGGTTCGTGTCCCGGTCCGGGAGGATCCCACATGCCGCGGAGCGGCTGGGCCCGTGAGCCATGGCCGCTGAGCCTGCGCGTCCGGAGCCTGTGCTCCGCAACGGGAGAGGCCACAACAGTGAGAGGCCCATGTACCACAAAAAAAAAAAAAAAGAAATGGTTGTTTGCAATATCCTTTATCTAACATTTTTAATAGGCAGTCTGCTGTATTTTTAAGAAGAAATGGAAATTAAACCATCTCCAGGAAACATTTTTTCCCCTCTCTCAGTCTCCGCATTTGCACAGTGCCCTTCAATTAAACCTGAAATCAAATCCCGTTCCCCTTGAGTGGTCATTTTAATATCTGCGAGTTTCCCGGGAGGAAGATTAGGAGGAGTGATTGATTCCGTGAGGCTTCTGCTGTCTCCATAGAGATACTCTCGAACACCCACACCGTTCAGTTTGGGGCCTGGCGCACAGCCTGGACCACCCTAGGTCCCTCTCCTGGGCCTTCTTTACGGTGGCTCTGACCCAGACGTAGTCTCTTTCTCTGAATATTCTAGCCTACACAGCGGCTGGTGCCTTTTATGTCTGTCCTTGCTCCGTGCCATTCTGCCTCTCAGGGTTGGTCCATCTCCCGGGTTCACGCACACTCCATCCTGGACTCTGAGTAGGGCGTCTCTGGTCCTCTTCGCCTGGGATCCCTCCTCCGCTCTCTGATCAATGGGGTCCCGATCTTCCTTTTTGGCACCACCTGGTGCGCGTGCTCTACCCCTGCCGCTCCCGCTGCCCTCGACACAGAAGCCAAGGTCCTAACCGAGGTTTCTCAGGCCCCGCCAGCTCTCACGTCCCGCCCTCCTCTGACGGGCTCTCCTTCCCATCACTCAATAGGGTCAAGCCGGGGAACATGTGCTGTCCCTCAGAGCTGTCAAGTCCATCCCTGCCCAGGGCCTCAGGGAGGTTCTTCCCACCTCTGCAATCCCTCTGACCTGAGTCCTCAGCAACTTCGGCTTCTGTACAACGTTGTCTCTTTCTTGGGGGGGATCTCCCCAGACAACCTTTTTTTGTGTGTGTGGTATGCGGGCCTCTCATTGTTGCGGTCTCTCCCGTTGCAGAGCCCAGGCTCCAGACGCGCAGGCTCAGCGGCCATGGCTCACGGGCCCAGCTGCTCCGCGGCATGTGGGATCTTCCTGGACCGGGGCACGAACCCGTGTCCCCTGCGTCGGCAGGCGGACGCTCAACCACTGCGCCACCAGGGAAGCCCAGACAACCTTTTTAGTGTAGCAACCGCTGCCCCTCCCGCAGGCACCGCACCCCCATTCCTTGGCTTATTTTGCTCTCCAGCATTTGCACTTATGCATCTGCCCAGATGTGTTCTTATTTGAAAGCTCACTAAGGGCAGGGAGTTCTCTTTTTTTTTTTGTTTGTCCTGATGCATCCTCATCTGTCAGAGCAGTGCTTAGCTCACAGTGTTCCGTAATGAATGTTCTGGAATGAATGTAGTTTGGAAAGGCCTGATGCAGCCCTCTGACTCCAGGGATGGGCAGGTAACCCAAGCCTGCCTACCCAGGCAGCATCTTCTATCCGCTGGAAGCAGGGATAAGCCCAGGGAGGCACGAGGCCCTGGTCACGCCAGTAAGAATCAGCCCAGGGGCTGCAGGGAAAGAGGCTCTTTTCTTCTGTGGAGGTGCTAAACTGACAACATGTGGGCTCCCAGCTAAAGGAGGCCATTTTACTGTTACTTAGGGAAACGGGCCCAAGGAGAAAGCTTGGTGAGCAAAGCAAAGCTGAGAGATGGAGAGAAACCTGCCTCAGGGCCTTTACAGAAGCTCTTCTTTCTGTTAACTCTCCTGGATTCATCCATACCTGAATCTTTACCTCTACCTGAATCTCTACGTGTTCACTCGGGCCGATGAAATCTCTCTTTTGTTTAAGCCAAGTTGAGTTAAGCCCCTTGCAGCAGAAAGAGTTGTGACTAGTTTCAGTTAAAATGCTCTCTGGATCCTTCTGGAAGACGAGGTGTTCATTCCTTCTCCTCTCTTGCTCTGCGCGTTGCGTATTTCTCCTTGGTGGCCCTCATCGCTGTGTTGTCCTGTATTATCGGCCTGTCCCATCCTCACCGGTCGGGGCATTCCTTGAGGGTAGGGCCACATATGAGTCATTTTTAGACATTCCATAGCTAAACAAAGTCAGGCACACTTAGACATCCCATACCTAAAACAAAGTGAGGTACATAGCTGGTGCCCAATAAGTATGTGTTGCATGAACAGTTGAATGAATGAAATTAGCCCATTTCATTCCCCTGGGTAAGTTTCCTTTAGATATTCTTCTATTTTTAAACATATCTAACTCAGATATTTTTGGGGGGCCTCAGCAGACTTCTCCAAAGCCTGATGTCTTTCAAGTGTGTATGACTTCTTGAAAAGCCGATGCGGAACAGGCTGAGACGGCTGCTTTATTCGCTACCGGACCCCAGCCCACATTGTTCAGAGAAGTGGCATTTCAAACATTAAGTTCAGCGAACGGAGTCCTGCAGTGAATTAGAAATTCCTTTGGATTAAAAAATACCTTTTATTTCAAACACACAGAGTCAAAGAGTGAGTTTCTGTTTTTAATAAGCTGCTCCGTGTTCTGGATTTGATTTGATTTTTCAAAGCATAATGAAAGGAGAATTGGGAGTGGGGGAGTAATTTATTAATACTTGTCCACATGGCCTAAGTGTCCATCAGTGAATATTTGGACGGGGGGGAGGTCAGAGAGTGGGTATTGTTTAATGCTTCAGGGGCTGCTTCAGTCTCCTAAATCGTAGATCAATGAGAACGTGATGGGGGAGGCTGTCTTGTTTTGAGCAACAGAGCAACGGGCAGCTCCTGGCTTGGAATCCTTCCCATCTTCCCATGGCTCGATGGGCACATGGCCCCATTTTCAGTCCCGGGCATTCCCGTTCCCAGCCTAGTCCAGCAGGGGCTCAAGGATAGCAACAGCCTCCAGAGGAACTTGAAATTAATTCAAGACTTAGCAGGTCTCAGAGTGAGGGCATCCTCTACTCCTTGCAGAATGATTCCTCTGGGGGAAAGAGGCAGAAAACACCCTCAGCTGTCCCTTGTCTCGTGGGGAGGGGGCAGCCCCAGCCCTTCACCCTCACCTGCCCTGTACCTAGGAAGTCCAAAGAGCTGTTTCTAAGAACCCCAGCATGGATGGCTGGGACAGGGAATGGTGCAAGAGCTCTAGGACCCTTGCAGTAGAGATCTGGAGACAGGGTTTCAACCTCTGCTCTGCCACCTGCTTTGTGTGTTTTTGGCAAAATCATGAGCCTCTAGACTCCGATCGGGTAGAACACTGCCCTGGAAGGTGACTTCTAAGACCCCTCTCCGCCCATGGGATTTCTCTCTATTGTAATTGATTCACATAAACATTAGGGATTAGTCTGCTAGCAGCAGGGAGAGAGAACTGTTAAACCTACAGCAAGAGGAGCTGGCTGGTCCAGCCTGTCTCTGGGAGCACCTGTGAGCTGTTCAACTGTAAAGGCAGTGTCCACTGGCCTGGGTTCGTCCTCAGCCTCAGGGATTATGGCCTGACTTATCCCTATTAACTCCTGGACCTGCTAACCTAATTAGCTTGCTGGCATCCATCAGTGTCCTCCTGTAAATCCTTCTTGGCCCCTGCTGCTGGAAGCTGGAGTCCCAGCTTTCATACTTATGTTACCGATGTCTTCCCTAGCTGGCCGTGGCCTGCATCCCACTTAGCTTCATTTCTAGCCATTCCCCACATCCCTTGCCCAGAGAAGTCATTGTTATTCAGGCTTCTGCAGTTACGCACGCTGGTCTCTCAGCTTGGATCACCATTTCTCTCCTTCTCTGGTCAGCAAACTCTTACTCGATCTGTAAGAGCCCTTTCAAATATCCCCTTCTCTAGGTTGTGTTTTCTGACCTCTCCAGGCACACTGAATATACTCAACTTGCACTGTGCTCATCTCCATCTGTCTATCCTCTCTCTCACCTTTGAACCTCTACCCATCTCCAAACGGCCCCTAATCTCCCTGACAAATATTTATTGAAAAGAGCTTGACACTGAGATAGAGATATAGTCAAGAACGACTGTTCTCACTCCAAGAGCAATAAACAAGGACAGTTAGAGTGCAGTATGGCCAGAGCTATGGTGTCGGAAATCGTCAAGGGCAGTGGGGGCGCCAGAGTGCCCAGCATACCCAGTGGGCAAATATCTGGTTGAACACGATCCATCCCCATCACTAGACTATGGGCTCCTGTGGGCAGAGGTCTGGCTGATGATCTCAACACCCCAGCTCTTGCTAGCCAGGCGAGGACACTCAAACTCTGGGCCCTTCAATATGAAGTTCTTTAAGACCACGCAGAGCAGCCCTGGCAATCAAAGGGAATGGTTTCTCTTAATAAGTAATCCAGTTACAAGAGATAACTGATTTTTCTAAATATATAGACCTTATTTTTTAAAGCTGTTTTAGGTTTACAATAAAATTGAGAGGAGGGTACAGAGATTTCCCATATACCCCCTGCCCAACACATGCATGGCCTCCACCATTATCAACATCACTCACTCAGAACGATGAGGTTTTTACCGAGGATGAACTTACATTGACACATCAGAATTACCCAAAGTCCATAGTTTATCCCAGAGTTCACTCTTGGTGGTGTACATTCTATGAGTTTGAAACATGCATAATGTCATGGATCCACCCTTGTAATATTTTCACTGCCCAGAAAAGTCTATGTGCTCTGTTCATCTTAGAGTCTTAGCTTTGGGAACTTTTCCCACCTGACTATTCTCTCACTTAGTTGACTAACACCTGTTGATTTCATCTCACATCTCCCTTTGGTAGAGAAACCTTCTCTGTCTTTTCCGATTCCTGATGCAGTTTTCTATACAGCCTTAGTGGCGTGATCACAGTTGGCCATATACACTTACTTGTATAATCGTGTAGAAATATACAAAGAAGTATATACTTATACACTAGTGTGGCTCTACCTCACTATGGGGACAGGGGTCATGCCTGTTTAATCATTGTTTTTGTTTCTCCACTGTGTCTGTCCCAGAGCTTATCACAGAACCTGGCACGTAGAGCAGGTCTTCCCAAGTATTTGCTCTGCAGTGAATGAATGGGAAGGGCAGCTATGGGATTGGTGCATGGGTCGCCTGCACCTGGCTTCTGCGTGGGAAGCGATAGTTGTCCATGGGTCCTCTCTGCTGATGCCCAGCAGCAAAGGGCTGGGATGAGCTGATCACGGAGAGCCGAATTCCCTTCACTTCCTGACAAATACATAGACAGCAGACAATGGGGGTGGAATTGGGGGTAGGGTTGAGGTAAGGATGGGGTGGGAGTATCAAACTAATTTTTTTTTTTCCTGTGCTAAGATTTTAATTGTTTTAAATTTTTTACATTTAATTTTTTTTTGTACTGGAGTATAGTTGATTTACAATGTTGTGTTAGTTTCAGGTGTACAGCAGAAGTGATTCATTTATACGTATACATATAGCCATTCTTTTTCATACTTTTCTTAGGAGATGTATCCCAGAAACCATACGCCTACAGCTTGGCGTTAAATCATTTGTATCCGTGTGTACATAGAAATAATGCATATATGTATGTTTCTATAATTTATTTCTACTAACTAGACATTGAGAGTACTATTTGCAGCCACTGAAAAGGTATGTTATTTGTTTTCTTAAATTATAGGTGGCATATTTATATAGAACAAGCACACATAAATTGGGAGTGCAGGTAATAAATAGATAATCCTGTCTGCTGGCATTTGTCGGCTATATGCTGTGTGCCAAGCTCTGTGCTAAGCCCTTTACATACGTTATTTCATTTAATCTTTATAGTTATCCCACAGAGAAGATATAAGGCAATGGTTTTCAAGTTGCTCTTTTTAGACAGAATCTTCATTGAAAATAAAATATTCTATGGACCCTTCAATATGTAGAACGGTGAAAGTTTTGCCATGTGGTTTCAGTAGACCTGGTGACCATCTCATCCTTCCTACCTCCCCGTTCCCAGCCCCCACCATCATGTAAAAGAGGCAGATGTAAGAGCACTGGATTCCCAGGTGCAGAAGCTCATCATTTGCCAGGTGTGCAACTGGGAGTAAGTGGCTTAAAATCTCTGAGTCCCAGTTTCTTTACCTCTAATATCCCCAAAGTTAATTGTGACAATTAAATGAGATAATGTATCCCAAAACAAAACAAAACCCCAAACCTTCCTAACTCAGTGCCTAGCACAGAATAAGTGCTAAATACTCAGGATCTGAATTTGATTCTGTCTTAGTTTGTGTTCCCCAGAAGCGGACCTTGGAATAAGTCACGTGAAAGTGGTGTATTAGGAAGTGTTTGCATAAAAACATTGGTATGGTTGTGGGGAAGTGGATCTGTGGAGGGAGGAGGTCAGGCAAAGCTGTGATGCCAAGCAAAGTCCCACAGAGCATGACTTCGGTTCAGCTCTGCAGGAGAACTCTGGGGACAGTGCAGGTCATCCTTTACAGCTGTCCAGCCCAGGGGCCAGGGAGCTGCAGTATTGATACTCCAGCACCCATCACCTTCAAACTCTTCTCAGGCACTTTGCTCTCTACGCAGACCAGCAAAGTGGGCTCCAGCTGCCTCGGGGCAGCCCTCCAAGGGAGTGATGGAGGGACACAGGTGCTGTTGGGAGTGGAAAGATGCTAGGAGCCAGGGGACTTGAGATGGTTAAGTTTTCCTGGGGGATGTGGGCAGAGCCCTGACAGTGGCTGCTACAGAATCCCAATATGTGATGATCTGTAAAAATATCCTGGCACAGTTTACCGGTGGGCTTTATTTGTCATCTGTGCCTTTGCTGGACCAAATCAAAGAGCAGAGTCTAGCCAGCACGCTACGGGCTCTCCCCTTGATGTCTGGTTCTTCCTTCTTGGAGTGGCTCCCCTGGCAGAGAGATGGAAGACCTCGTTTCCCTGCAGCACAGAGACCCAGCCCCAGGTCACTGGAGACACACCTGCTCGCTCTGCTATAGATTTGAACCAGGAGGGAGCATATTTCCAAAGCAGGTGTGTCCAGAAGACAGTGACGGAGCCACACTTTGCTCATTGAGACAAGACCCTCCCGAGGGCCCGTCTCCTCCTGGGTCCTTGGCCCTTTGATCCTCGCACCAACTCCACGAGGCATCTTGCTCCTCCCATCCCTATTTCCCACATGGAGACCCTGAGGCTCAGAGAGACTGCGTAACATCCCTGAGGTCTCAGAGCGACTCAAGGCCAGAACAGCTCTTCCAGAACTGACCTTCAAACTTCATCTCACCACTCTGTCCTTCAATTAACCTGGGAGGGAAACTCTAACACCGCTAATTGGAAAGACACCTCGGGGATATTACTCAGTCTGGAGAATGCACTCTGAGATCTCCAGGTGCTGCCCCTGGAACTTGTCCAGCTGCCCAATCCTGGAAGCAGATGAGACTTCAAGGAGGGACAGTTTCTTTTATCCACCAAATTAACCTATGTCAACTTATTTCCCACTAAATTCCAAGCTGCGGTGCAGAAGCTCGAATTAACACTCAGAAGCAAGGACGCGTCCAATGGGAATTTTTCAAGAACACGTGCCCATAAGCTTGTCCTCCAAACCCATTCCTAATACTAATTAGCCCCACAAGTTCTCCAAGGGGCTGTGTGCTCATTTGGAACTTGGTGATGAGCTCTGTCCCGGAGATCTCTTCATCTGCATTATTAGTGCCTTGCCAGTGGCCAGAGGGGACCGTGGAATTGCCAGCGGCTCCCTGTGGTCTGGCAGGTCCAGCCCAAGCCCTCCACAAAGTGACTCTGTCCAGTGGGCTTTCCCACGTTCAACTCGGACCTGATGGGGTTAGTTCTGGGACCACTGAGGCGCCATATGTGGTGGACACTGTCACAGTCCAGGAAGTATCACTGACCTCCCACCCTACTGCACTAACCTCAGATGGAAATG
The DNA here is from genome assembly GCF_963455315.2 of Globicephala melas. NCBI lineage: Eukaryota > Metazoa > Chordata > Mammalia > Artiodactyla > Delphinidae > Globicephala > Globicephala melas. Next base: position 72,148,413 of record NC_083330.1, read on the forward strand.
GACGTCCTGGAAGCTTTGTGCACAGAGATGGAGGACTTCACAAGAGTATGGGGTTGGCAGATGGGAAACCAAACATCTCCCAGCAACACCCCAGTTTTTTCCCCTGGAGTTTATGATTACTTCTCTGTAGCTCAGTTTCCTTAGCTGTAAAATGGGAAATTAATCCCTACAACAACCTTATCTCATAGGCTGGTCCTGAGAACTAAATAGTTAAAAACCTGTAAAACACTCAGAAGGGTGCCTGGCACACAGTAAGCACAAAAAGAAGTGTTAGCCCTTGGTGTTAGGATTTTCCCACCTCTGTGATTTCACTTCTGATTAAACTTCCTGTAAAGACTGTAACCTACAGCTACCCACCAGGGCACGCTGATCAAAGCTCCCAGGCCTCATGGTCACCTCCTCGGGGTCTCCTGTGTCATCTCTCGCTCCTTCTATAATCCATTCTCATCCTGCAGCCATTGTGATGGCTTTAAAAATGAAGTCTAATGACATCACTCCCATTACTTGTTTTGGTTTTTTTTTTTTTGTGATATGCGGGCCTCTCACTGTTGTGGCCTCCCCCGTTGCGAAGCACAGGCTCCGGACGCGCAGGCTCAGCGGCCACGGCTCACGGGCCCAGCCGCTCCACGGCATGTGGGATCTTCCCGGACCGGGGCATGAACCCTCGTCCCCTGCATCGGCAGGCGGACTCTCAACCACTGCGCCACCAGGGAAGCCCACTCCCATTACTTGTAATTTATCCCAAGTCCTCATCTACCAATAAGACCCACTTAGAGTAGCCTCTGACTACCTGTCCCACCTTTCTTACTACACTCTGCTTGGTCCATGCTTCTGCAGTGACCTGTGAACTCATGAGCTTCTGCTGCCTCAGGACCTGCCTCCCCGTCCTCCTGGACGCTTCGCCACTCAGTTCTTTCAGGTCTCATTTGAAAGCTTACTTCACTAGAGAGGCCAGCTGAATGTGTTCACAAGAGGGGACAAGGTGACAGGACCTTCAAAATGATGGTTTAAAATAACAGTTGAAGAGCAAGGGCCGTTTAATCCAGGCACAGGCAGCTGGGGGTGATGGGACGGGATTGCAATTGGAGTCGTCAAGCTTCTTAGTGGCCGTCATGTGGGAAAAGAGCCAAGTTGCTTTGTGAAACTTTGTGAGGCTACCTGGGAAAACCAGGACAAAGGACAGGAAACCACAGAGAGACACGTCTTTCAGCTTAAGCTCAGGGAGAACATTCCACCGTCAGAACCGTCCAGAGCTGGTAGGCAGCCTCAGGAGCTTGGAAAAATTCCAAACTGAAGCTTCTAGGTTTCCCGAGTTTGTTCCTGGGTATCCTGGGGTGGGGGCGGTGGGAGGCAAGCCGGCTAGTCCAGGATCCTGCGTTTCCTCTTCCTTTGCAGCTGCTGAGACTTGAGAAGCCTGTGGATGAGGCTTTCATGTTCTCTAAGATGCAGGGTCTTTCTGCACTCATGACATGGAGATAGAAATATTTGGCTTCAGAGTTTTTCAGGACATTTTATGAGACAGAATCTCTGCAGTGGGAGCTGTATTGACCCCCGCCTCTCTCTGCCCTGGGCTCCCACGGCACCTTGCACATAGGTTTATCTTGGCAATTAGCACAAGGTAGTTTAAGGATGTGATTGATACCTCCAAAAAGTGAGTAGTGTTCAGGTCTTATTTATTTCTGTATCCCTAGCTGAGTTCAGGATGTGTGTGTGTGTGTGTGTGTGTGTGTGTGTGTGTGTGTGTGTGTTCTACACATGGAATAAGCAAGGTGTGTGAATGATGGTCAAGATGCAACTTTCAAACATTAAGCAGTTGAAGTTGTTGTCTTCTGACCCAGGTTGCAAGCTCTGCTGGGCTCATAAGTTTTCTGCTCACAGAAAAGCAGACATTTGCCTCACTTTGCGTCTTGATTTAGAAATCCCCAGGTGGTCTCAGTCCCACCTAATTATTAAAACTCTCAACTGCCTTAGTGTCAAATCTTCTCCCTTCTCATACCTTGGGTGGGTTCCAGGGTGAAGCCTGCAGCGGCAGATGGAAGTGTGGATGGCCTCTGTTCCGTTTCTCTGCCTGGCTTTTCTTCTTTCTACTTCCATGACCGGTTTCTGGTGTGTCATAGAAAATAGAAGTCTCAAGAGCTGTCGTGGTCATAAGGTGGCTTTGTTCCTTCTGGTTCGACTGTCGCTTTAAGCTGACTCTTTCTCCCTGGCCCTCTCCTGTACCCCACTGACCTGGTCCTCCCCACCCTCCACTGAGAAGGATTACAGCTGTTCTAAGATGCCCACTCCAGCTCATTTTTAGCAGAGTCACTGCCAAAGATGCATGAATGTGCCCTCTAGCGCTACACGAGCAGACCTATTCCAATGGAACAGCGCACTCCTGGCCTCCAGCCAGAGCAGTTGGGCATCTTCTTTAATGGCTTAGGCAGAAATCAGACCTCTTTCATCCTGCGCCCACTGCAGGTAGCGTGGAGCAGGTCCTCTCAATCCCCTGGAAGCCCCTCTCTCTGGAGCTGTGGGTGGGAGGTAGGTAGCATCCAGCCTAGGTCGGAAGGACATGGATTCTCATGGATTCACATTGCTCTTTTGCCAAAGAAGTTTCTTCACCGATCTTTTATCTTCTTTCTGACCTTGACCTTCCAACTGAGGAATTCAAAGAGTGTAGGATAGGCTTTTCTCCATCCCTCTTTTAAGTTCCGTGTGTCTGTGTGTGGGCCTTTCCCACCCTTCTGTTGGTGTCTGGTTCCGTACCCCGTGTGGTCCAGGAACATCACTCAAGCCAAGGCAGGAAGAATCCTGTAATTACAGCCTCTCCTATGATGGGCCACGTGCTCATGCTCGGTAGTGAACAAGGCTGCAAAGGGGAACGAGGCAAAGCTTGTGCTCTGGAGTTGTGCCCGGTCTGGTGGGAAAGAAAGATTGAGAGAGAGAGAGAGAGAAACAGAGCGCTTTGGTTGGCCAGTGTTTACTGAAGGTCTCTGCGGTGTCAGGCACGATGCTAGGTTCTCTGCAGGTGAGGAAAATAGACATGGTCTTGACATCTGTGGGGACCATGGAGTGCAGGGGGAGGAGGAAAGCTGAAGACAGACAGGTACCGTTGGGAGGAGCACATCATTGATGCTCCTGTTAGTGACTGTTAGGACTTTGGCTTTAACTCCAATAGGGAGCTATGGGGAGGCTTTAAAGTGTAACACCATCTGATTTATATTTCAAAAGGGTCTCTCTGGCTGCTGTACTGAAGGGGCACAGGCCAGAAGCAGGGAGACCAGCTTGGTGGCTATTGAAATAATGCAGTGGGCAGTGTGTGAGTGTTGGAGGTTGGTGAGAAGTGACCAGCTTCGGGGTAGATTTGGAGGAGTAGGTAGAGGCAACATCGGCTGATCCATTTGACGTGGAGGGTGATGTCAGGGCTCTGGGCTGAGGTCCCAAAAGAATCAAATGACCGCTAACCGATATGGGGGCAACTGTGGGAGGTAACAGCTGGGAGAGGGGCTGGAAATCAGGAATTTGGGTCCAGTCTGAGAGGCCTGTCGGACAGTCCAGTGGAGATGTCTGTGTTCAGGATAGAGATCAGAATTCTCTTCAGTGAAGCTTGGGGAGTCATCAAGGAACAGATGGTGTTAAAACCATGCGTCTTGAGGCAATGTCTGTCTGAGAGTAACATCTCACTGGGGATCCACCATTGTCTTTACTGTTGTTATTATTATTTTTCCCACTTTTTTTTTTTTTGGCCACACCGTGTTGCAAGTGGGATCTTAGCTCCCTGACCGGGGATCGAACCTGTGCCCCCTGCAGTGGAAGCGTGAAGTCTTAACCACTGGACCGCCAGGGAAGTCCTTTTTCCCACTTCTCGGAGGCTAGAGAAGCCAGAGTTGATGAGTCCTTTGGGTAGATTAGTCACAGTGGGTTGTTAGACATATTCTGGGAGGTGGGAGAGTAGAAAAGAGTGTGTGTGTGTTTGGTTTTTTTTTTTGTTTGTTTGCGGTACGTGGGACTCTAACTGTTGTGGCCTCTCCCTTTGCAGAGCACAGGCTCCGGACGCGAAGGCTCAGCGGCCACGGCTCATGGGCCCAGCCGCTCCGCGGCAGTGGGATCTTCCCAGACCGGGGCACGAACCCGCGTCCCTTGCATCGGCAGGTGGACTCTCAACCACTGAGCCACCAGGGAAGCCCTGTGTGTTTGTTTTTCATGAGCTGCTTAGAATTACTGAATGGCTGAGTGAACCTTCTCCTACAGGGCAGTCAAGGGGACCCATTCCTTATTTGAAGGTCCATCTCTCCTCCTTGACAGTGGGCCCTCCAGAGTAGGAAGTGGATCTCATTCTCCTTGCACCGTGACTGCCCAGGGTGGGGCTGGCACAGAATGGAGGCCGAGCAAACACCTGAAGGTTCTGGGCCCGGCGCCCTCCCCTTCCTGCTAGCCCTGCTCTCACCTTGACTTTGACCTGGCTGGAAGGGCAGGCAGGTCCCAGCAATAATCAGCAGGGATTTTTCCTGAGAGAAAGCCCTCAGCTGCAGGCCACTCTCAGGGCAGAGGGAGGATGACTGCGGGGTTGGAGATGCAGGGCCGCGGGGATGATTTTGTGAAGTTGCTGAAGTTTTCTGGGGGTCAAAGCATCTGATGGTGATTCCTGGTGACAGGAACACCTGGAGTGGGGCTCAGATCCCCGACATCCTATCAGGAAGGAGCCTCTCACACACCCGTCCTGTTCCTGAGCTGGGGGACCCACGTTTCTCCCCGTCTGGGCGCAGGGCCAGCCTTGGCCACTCTCCAGCGAGGCCACTCTGACACCTGTTGTGCTTTCCCAGCAGTGGGGGTTGGCAGTTTTGTTCTCTGGCGAGCAAGGTGGGCGCTGTGTGGAAGGTCAGGTCGTCCTGAGGCCCGGCTGAGTTTCCACTGCCTTTCCTCCCTGCCTGTAGGAAACACACGTGCCTTACTGTCCGCCAAACCTAGATTCAGTTCCCAGCTTGGCTTTCATTATAAGTCAATCAGCCTCTCTGAACCATATTCCTCATCTGAAAAAATAAATAAATAAAAAAAAATAAAAAGAGACGTTAATACCCTCCTGGGGCCGCGGTAAGGACCAGATGGGGAAAGATATCAGAAGCCCAGGTCTCGATGGAGCGAGGGCTCAGACAACATGCTGTTCCTGTCTCTTTCGCATCTCCCAGGACTTTGAAATATGCCCCCATCCACCAGGTTCTCCTATCTTTCTCTTCCTTGATTCAAGCTGCTTTGGGGCCTGCATGCTCTTCCGTCTCCCCTCAAAGAACTCTTGCTGACTCTAGAAGTCCCATCGCCTTCCTACCTGCCCGGCTCAGGCAGGATTGTGACTTCCTTCTCTGTGGCCCAGCGCCTGGCATCTTCTGAATTGCTAATGTGTTTAGAGTTTAGGCATTTTTAACTGCAGTGCAGCCCACTGGTGCTGAAAAATCCTTTAGCACATTAAATAGGTAAGTACACACCCATGCATGCTCACAGTGCAATTCTACCTTTTAGGCCGTTGTTACCCAAATAGTTCTTATAAACGGCAAACGTGGGCCACCTCTGCTTATGAGACCACTCACAGCATCGCTCCTGTGGGGATGCTCCCATCCTTCTGTCTGTAGGAACCACGGGCACTGGGCCTCTGTGACATCACGGACCATTGTTTTTAGCTTAGCAGAACACACCATCATTATTTGTCAGCCATTAAAATAAATTTCCTATCTCTTTTTTTCCTGATATCATTGAGATGTGATTTATAATAACAAAAGATGCTTTTTCCCTACTGTCTCAGAATTTGGATGAAACCCCAGAGTTGAGGACAAAGCATGACCAGGACCCTCACGTTCTAGGGAGAAATGCAAGCTCCATTGGTGGAAGGCGGGAGGACGTGTCCAGTGACCTAGAGATTCACGGGGGAGGGTCAATGGGGGGAGGGGTTTTGGAGATGGGAGATCAGAGAGTTGGGCTCCAAGGGAACACTGTGTGGAGACCAGGGAGGAGGGCGTATCAGAAGAGAAGTGATAGGCAGCTGACCCTCTGGACAGAAGCCTGTGATGCTCTAGCTGCAGGGAGCACCAGAGGACCTGACACGTCCCGGGGTGCTGGGGCAAACGTGAGACAAAGTAGCCACAGCTTCTGTCCTGGAGAAGTTAGAAGGTGGAAGACAGACTGAAGCATTAAGGAGGGGAGGGGAGGTGTTGGGTGAAGCACAGAAGGCAAGGACAGATGGGTTTCCCTGGGGGAAGTTAGCAGGACTTGAAGGGCCCACTCAAGAGAGCCGCCTGTAGGCGTGTGGAACCCAGAAGAAAGGGGCTGCGGGGGTCTGTCTGGAGCTGAAGGGCTTGCTTGACTGAGTGTGGGAGTGCCCTTGAGGGGCTCTGCAGAACCAGTTCCAGAGGCAGCATTTAGATGCCTGGAGGGCAGAGGGACACACACAGCATCATCTACGTTCAAAGACCTGTGCTTCCCTGTGCATCTTCCTTGCTCTTGGCTACTGACCTGGAGGGTCAGTAGAAGCAGCAGAGAGAGTGAGCGCGTAGCTTGGAGGGTCCAAGGACTCACCGGTTCCATTTATTTCTTCTGGTTCCCAAGTCAGGGGGTGGCCCTGACTGATTGGATTGGTGTAGCATGGAAGTTTAAATATTACACTGGGACCATAATTATTCTTGAAAGTGACCTTAAAGCTCATGGTTCTATCTGAGATATCATTCGGGGGTGGGGACGGAAGAGATGACAGACTGTCTGAAGCAGTCTATTTTGTAATTGTACCCTACCAAATTTAGCTGTTCAATAGAGTAATTACCAAAAAAAAGAAGTGATGAGATCATAAAAGCATCCTCCCAGAGCGCTTCTGCTGTTTGCTTCCAGTTTTAGACTCTGAGATATTCAATCTTTTAGGGTATTTCTATTATAGCATGCATCATTTTGCAAGGTATGTCTTTTTCACTTCTTCCTGAACCATGACTTAGGGGCTCACTGTGCTGCATTAAACACTGGGATGTGGATATGAAAGAGGCCTTGCCTGTCCCAGTGAGCTCAGGCCAGCTCGAAAGATGTACAATCCAGTGGTAGCAGGAGACCTGGACACCTGTAAGGGCAGAGTGCTTTTGAGTCACAGAAGACAGGTCCTGAGCGAAACCTAGGGTGGTCAGGGGAGACTTCCTGGAAGAGTAGATTTCTTTTTTTTTTTTTCCACTTTAAAATTTACTTGAGAAAAGTAAGTAATTTTGAAATAAGACACTCAAATCTCCTTCTATGTACATTATTTAACAAAAAGAAAGAATGGTTAATAGTAACTTCTATGAGTATAATAAGGGCGTTAATTTAGTTCTCCTCTATTTTCCCCTATTCATCTTTGTGCCCTTTATTTTTAAAATGAGTTTATAAATTTACGTATTTTATAGGTATATATTACATTACATACAATACCTGATTTTATAAATGCAAGTATTTTTTTCTTTACTGCCTTTCTATTTTCCCTTGCAGCAGTCAGGCTACCTCCCTTTATTTTTTTTCAGTTTTATATATACGTAAGTAAATATACATGTATATACGTATGTACGTATATATATATATTTTTTTTCTTTTTCAGATTCTTTCTGGAAGAGTATACTTCCAAGCTGATTCCTCTTCAACAGGTAGGAATTATCCGGGAAGAGAGCAGAGTACATGTGTCGACTGGAGATGTAAAGAGCAGGAAGGTTTGGGAGAAGGGCACCATGTGGCTGGAAGGGGAAAGAAATAAGAAGGAGCAGGGATGATGAGCTGTGGAGAGATGCCCTGCCTCCCTTAGGCCTGGCTCAAGCTTCCTTTCTTCTGAAGGTAGGTGAGTCCCTTCTACTATGGACAGAAATATAACGGTTCTTGGCGTGGTCGGATGGCGTTGCTGAAGGAACACATTAGCAGCAGCTTGGAGAATGAAGGGTGTGGCCTAGGGGACAGAGCAGTGATGCTGGTTTTAGAGGTAGGGAAACAAGATGGGCTGCAGCTGCCTTAATCCAGAAGGGAGAATGGGCCTGAGCCAAAGAGGTGGTCATGGGCATTAAACAGATGAGGTTCAAAAGCAGGCATTACTCACCCCATTCGCAGAGGGGAAAGTGGTCTTCAGAGAGAATAGGAAACTTGTCTGTGGTCTCCAAATTAAATAAGGTTACTTCATTCTTATGACTCTGGTCTTTAGAGCAGAGGAGGTGGAGAAAAGGGACCAAAGAGGCAGAAAAGAATAGCCTTAAAAGGAGAACTATAATACAATTTCATCAAGATGAGCATGGATTCATCAGTGAATTCACACATTTGCTGAGAACCTTCTTTGTGTGTAATCATGAAATGGGGGAGACCCATGCATGTAAAACTGAACCCCATCTTTGGTTGTTCTTTATTGGTGACTCAACCTTTCCGATTCCTTAAGATGGGTCTATTCATTTCCTGTTGTCAGATTTCTGTCCTAATTAAGAGCAGCGATATGGTCTGTGCAGTTTTAATGTAAGTGTGTTTCTCTGCTTACGTAGATCGTCCCTCTCCCCCATGGCCTTCAAATGATCCTGAATTATAAAATCTTAACGATACTCCCTTGACCCCAGAAACGTGTTTTTTTCCCGTAGAGAGTTAGATATTTGGAAATAAGCTTCAGGAGCAACAAGCTGGGTGGCAGGAGGGGAAATCCACTGCTCATTTTGCTAGCCATTACTTTTTAATCTCAGTGTACTCACACTTCTAATTGGCATCATAAAACGTCTCTAGAGAGAGAGAAGCTCCAAACACTTAATAGCTATAATGGTCCTGGATAAAAATAATGAGCTGAAAAAAAAACCTTTAGTTTAAAAAATATGTTTTTCCTTAAATGGTAAAATCCATTAGAAATAAATGGAAAGGAACTCACATTCAATGCACAACTTTTATGGGCCAGATGCGTTGCATATATCACTCTGAAAATATTTCTCAAAACAGGTTGCTAAGTTAGGTAAGATTGATCCCATTTTAAAGAGGGAGAAATTGAAGCTCAAGAGATTTTAGTGATGTGCCCAGCACGTCATGCCCTGCTGTGAATCTGGAGGAAGTGCTCTTTTCATGCCATCGGGCACTAGACCAGGGTCAATGCCCCATGGCAGGTGGTTGCTTTACGGGTTTACCTGCAGCGGAGAAATTTAGGTTGGATGCAAGGAAGAACTTCCTGATTATTAAATGGTGGAATGTATGGATAAATTACAGATGGGTTTTACTTATTATTTTGATTATGATTATTGGGGTTTGCTAGAGCAACTTCCTTGCAAAACAGTTTGTACCATTATGTATTGTACATTGTGGTACCAGTACAGCTCTATCATTATAATAATTACCAATCATCTTCTGGGCATCGTCATGTGAGATGTTTTCAAAGATGACCTCTTCCTAGTCCTACAAACTCTTTGGAGTAAGTATCATAATTTCCATTTACATAATGAGAAGCCTGAATCTCAGAGACACAAGAGACTTGTTCAGGTTCACACTAATTGAATACAACTCCGTCTGCCCTGAGAACGTGTGTTCTTTGTAATGTCAGGAGGGTTTGAATATGCACTCTTCTCCCGTGGTGACAGGAGGACGTATGGTATGAATCTATCAGTTGTCCATCAAGCCTTTGTTTTCTAAAAACGAGATGGTGGCATTCCCATGATGGTTTCCAAATAATAAAACAAAGTATGAGGATTAGACGTTGACCCACTTACCAGGGCAGAACCTGGGTGAGATATTGGTGTTGGGAGTGAAATTTCAAGGAAGCAACTCCTGATTTTCGCGTACCCAAAAATGATACCTGCAGCCTTCTTGTAGGGAGGTGTCCTTTTCTTCTGCAGGTCAGAAGGGCCTCCACATCTCTTGGTGCTGACCCAAGGTAGGTGCTCAGCAGAAGCCTCCCTTCCCACCTCATAGAGTCACGAGTCCTATCAAGTCCAAGTTAACATGACTATTCTCCTCAGTCCCCATGGCCACTGCCTTGCTTCAGCTCCATCTCTCTCCTCCCTGAATCTCTGCCTGCAGGATGTCTCCACTGAAATTGGTCCTCCACTTTGCTGTCAGACTAATCTTTTAATTTAAAAAAAAATTTATTTTTTAGATTCTTATTCAATAAATGCATATTCATTCTAGAAAATCTTGAAAGACACACATAAAAAGTCACCCCAGAGAAAAACCATAATTAGATATTGGACTATTTCCTTCCAGTTGTTCTGATGCGAACATCTGTATGATAGCTGGAATTAAATATCAGTTGTTACTTGGGTGGGTGGGACACTGGAGCCCAAAGAGATACAACATCAAAGGAAAGAACCAAATAGAGAGACCAAGTTGTCCTTTCCACTTCCCTACCCAAAGGGAATCAGGACCTACAACATTAAGTTAAATATTTTCCTGCATGTCCAGCCAGAGAGTCCCTAAGACCAGGTGCAGAACCTTCCAAGAAAAGACTATAATTTGTTCAAAATGTTTTCTTGAATTCATCCATGCAAGAAAATTATTCTTCCTACTGCTAGAAGGTTTGGCCATGTGATTTGCTTTGGCCAAAACATAAAAGTGGAAGTGATATGCACCAAATCTAATGAATGTTTTAAGGTGTTTCCCGATCTCCCTTTTCTCTCTGTCTTGAGTCAGGTCTGTCCTCCGTAGGGGCTGCCCCTTAGTCTTGGAATGAATAGGTATGGAGCAGAGATGCACCCTACTTGTAGCTTGAGATGAACATGATTGTGAGCAAGAAATGAACCTTTGTGGTTGTAATCCACCAAGATTTTTTGGGGGGTGGACTCATTTGTTACTGCAGCATAAGCCTAAGCTTACTGATACACTTCTATTACGTCAGGCAAGATAGACACATTAACCCTGGGCAGATAATAAAAGCCGAAGATTGGGAAAATCACAATAAAACATTTAAATCATGAAGTTCAAGGAGACATGGTAGTTGTGGGGATGCAAGTGTACAACATGCTAGGAAAGAGCATGTCCTTGTTAAAGTGGAAATTGCTCGAAGGGAGGAACGAGGAAGATGAGATACACTATTGACAGTGTGAGCCACGATTTATCTAGTGCTTCCTGTGCACTAGTAACTGTGCTGAGTGAGATTCCTTCAAGTTCTAGAAGGCAGATGTCCGTCATTAGCAGCATTTTAAAGATCAGGACATTGAGGGTAGGGACGTTAGTAATTTATACACTCACCTAGCTCGTACACAGTAGAGCTATAGCTCATACACATCTCTCATGCCAGCATCCGCTCACTCAAACTCGTAAGAGTGGATTCCTGGCCAGGTTACCTGCAGGGTTGCCAATCAGAAGGTAGCTCCTGGCCTAGGCAACGAGCGGAGGGAGGTTACAGTGGCAAGATTCATTAGAGCAACTAGCAGCCCCAGAAACCACTGGTCTTCCCTTTTTCATTTTGAGGGAAACGCCTCGAAGGTTTGGTGGGTTTGTCACAGTTGCAAAAGTATAGATCTGAAATTACAGGCAACGTGAGAATGTACAGAGATTGAAATTATACCCACTCGTGTTTTCAAGATTTTTTTTTCTGGTTGAAAAAGTAAAGCAAATCCTATTAATTATAATTAGTTGGAGAATAAGTGGGGAAGGAATCCAGTTGGAACCAGCTTAGGCTACAGGGAGAATTGTTGGGAAGAGGCTGGGGTTGTGCCCAGAGCGGGTATAGGAATAGGGCGGGGCTCCAGGGTTAATGGAAAGCAGAGCCTGAAACCCAGCAGGACTCTTCCTAGTCTGCTTGGTTCTGCTTCTCTTTGGAAAACAGTTCTTTCTTCTCTGTCCCAGCCTTGTCCAGCTGCCATCAACTCTCCAGATCCCATACCTTATGTTACAGCCCCTTGGAGAGATACGGCCTAGTTTCGTTTCCAGAACTCTGGGAAAGAACTTTGATTTGGTGCATTTTATTCAAGGGTCCATCTCTAAACCTTCAGCTGTAGCCTGGGGCGTGGTCTTGTTTCACACGTGCAGCAGCTGTTGTGTTACTGGGTTGATGAGGTAGAAGGTTCCAAAAGAAAAAAAAAAAGGAGTGCTGAGAGTAGGGCAGGCAATTCCATAAAGCATCAATACTCTGTGCCCCAGAGAATATTTGGACAAAACAAAAACCAGTAAGAACAAAAGCAGAGAATACAAAGGATCCTTTCTCCCAGAGGCAACCAATTGGAACATCCTGGTACATTTCTTTATTATATTTTCCGAATCCATGTTCTGCTACATGGTTGAGACCATATCACATATACTAAGTTAAGAACAGTTAACAGACAAATTCTGGGTCTTGGGTGGAAGATGATATGAAGAAGGGTTTACTGTCAGATGATATTCAGCACCGAAGGGTTCATCAGTTTTTCTCACTGAAAACCAAACCCAGCGCAAAGCACAAAAATTCTGGACATTGCTTATAAATTAAATGTTGCAGTACATATCTCATATAAAGGGATCTCTCTCTCTCTCTCTTTTTTTTTAACATCTTTATTGGAGTATAATTGCTTTACAGTGTTGTGTTAGTTTCTGCTGTATAACAAAGTGAATCAGCTATATGCATGCGTATAGCCCCATATCTCCTCCCTCTTGTGTCTCCCTCCCACCCTCCCTATCCCACCCTTCTAGGTGGTCACAAAGCACCGAGCTGATCTCTCTGTGCTATGCGACTGCTTCCCACTAGCTATCTGTTTTACTTTTTATTTATTTTACATCTTTATTGGAGTATAATTGCTTTACAATGTTGTGTTAGTTTCTGCTTTATAACAAAGTGAATCAGTTATACATTTGTTCCCATATCTCTTCCCTCTTCCGTCTCCCTCCCTCCCACCCTCCTTATCCCACCCCTCTAGGTGGTCACAAAGCACCGAGCTAATCTCCCTGTGCTCTACGGCTGCTTCCCACTAGCTATCTATTTTACGTTTGGTAGTGTATATATGTCCATGCCACTCTCTCACTTCATCACAGCTTTACCCTTCCCCCTCCCCGTGTCCTTGAGTCCATTCTCTACATCTTTATTGTCTTTATATAAATTGTCTTTATTCCTGTCCTGCCCCTAGGTTCAAGGGATCTCTTTAACGCACTAAACTTACCGTGCCACTGCCCTGGTTAATTCTTTGTTGACTCTTGAATAAGAGCCAGACTGACACAGCAAATGTGGCCTTTGGTCAGCTGGCCCTTGCCCTTTTGACCTGCTTTCATCTGAAACTCTCGGCAGGTTCATCCGATTGAAGTTTGTTCGTTGATTCATTTACTTACTTACTCATGACACATTTACTAAGGTAGGCACTGGAAATACAGAAATGAGTAAGACCCCTCATTTTTGCTCAGGGAGCTCAGAGCCTCGCAGGGGAAGAGAATGTGTCACCAGGAAATATCCCAAGGGTAGGAAATGCTGTGATAAAGGGGAACACCGTCCCCATCCCCGGGGATCCGGGGCCTGCAAACCTTGAGGACCTTGCAGCGCTGACAGGGCAGAAGTGGGACAGGCTTTGCTGTAACGTGATTTAGCTCAGAGAGCAAAGAGTTGGTAAATCTCACCCTCTTCTTGTTCCTGCCTTTCAAGGAAGCGGCACCCAGATCTTCATGCCACCTCCACTGTGGCTCTCTCCTCCTCTTTGCTGTCTATTTCCTTAGCTTCCTCCCGTTCCCAGGAGAGGAAGAAGCGTGGAAAAAGGAGCTCGTGTCTTTGCCTCATGGGCACCCCATGAGCCTGCCCTCCTGCACCTGTTCTAGCCGGTGCTGCTGTGGGACTGGTGGGCGCTCCCTCTGCATTTCCCCGAGCCCCATCCACTCCACTCCCCAGGCCCGCTAACACTGCAAGACTGAATAAATAAGGCCTGCCTGCAATGCGTCTGGGCCATTATGCCCTTGTCAAATTGACATGTCACTTTTCCAGTTGTTGAGTTGCCTTCTGCGTGTGTAATTGCAAAAAAGGGTCTTTTTCCTTTTGGGTTCATTGCTTCTTTACTAATGGAGCCAAGATAAGAAAATGCGTCTAGTCAGTGAAATGAATTACGGAGAGCACTTAATGCCCCTGCCGGAGTGTCTGCACCCAAGTTGTTCTGATTGTAGCAGAGAAAACAGGCTCCCAGTCTTCAGATGAACAGGGGTCTGGGGGATCAGGTCAGGAGTCAGGTAGGTCCCTGGACTCTGGGATGAGAGTGTGTGTTTGTATGGGTGTTTCTGCATGCACGCGTATGCACGCTTGTCTTTGGATGTGTGCTCATCTGTGTGTCCATTCATGTGTGTGCAGATATGTTTACATAGATGCCTGTGGGCCTGAGGATGTGCTTACATGAAGGTGATTGTCCAACACAGAGGTTTCAGGGAGGCAAGAATTCATTCACTACATTTATTTACCAACAGCTGGTACATGACATTCTGATTCTGTGCCAAGGTCTGTGCTAGCACTGGGGAATGTAAAGATGAGTGAAGTTCAGACTTCTACCCTCAAGCAATACATACAGTGAAGAGCGGGATTTCTCAACCTCCACGCAATCATTGTGGGCCAGTTACTTCTCTGTTGGCTGTCTTGAACATTGTCAGAGGTTTCGCAGCATCCCTGGCCTCTACCCACAAGATGCTCGTAGAAACACCCCTTCCCCCAGCTGCGACAATCAAAAATGTCCCCCAGGCAATGCCCGATGTCCACTGGCGAGGTGCAGTCACCCCCAGTGGAGAAGCACTGTTGCAGGTAAAGGTTGAAGCAAGTAATTTTGGTAGCGTCAAGGGAGTATTTTAAAGGACAGTTGGACCAATGCTTTGGGAGCAAGTGAAGGGAGGACGAGGCACTCTATCCCTTATTATTATTTTTTTTAAGATAAATTTATTTATTTATTTATGGCTGCATTGGGTCTTCGTCGCTGCGCGCAGGCTTTCTCTAGTTGCGGTGAGCTGGGGCTACTCTTCGTTGCGGTGCGGGGGCTACTCTTCATTGCGGTGCGCGGGCTTCTCATTGTGGTGGCTTCTCTTGTTGCGGAGCACGGGCTCTAGGCGCACGGGCTTCAGTAGTTGTGGCACGTGGGCTCAGTAGTTGTGGCGCACGGGCTTAGTTGCTCCGCGGCATGTGGGATCTTCCCGGACCAGGGCTCGAACCCGTGTCCCCTGCATTGGCAGGCGGATCCCTAACCACTGCGCCACCAGGGAAGCCCCAGGCACTCTATCATTATCTGTGAGGGGGGATAAGAAAAAGCAAGGAGGTTTGAAACGGAAGGTCTCATGATCCCAGGTGACTTGAACGCTCAGAGCACGACCCTTCCTGGAAGGCAGTGCCCGATGGCTCAGAGCGTGGAGGGGCTGGGGACAGATCCACCTGGCAACCAGCTCCCTGCTTGCTGCAGGGTCGGGGGACTCAGAGACCCTGTGCTTCTGTCCAGGGTGGAGTCTCGGGTTGGGGAGGGGTACAGGGACAGATCAGCCTGGCTGGGGTCAGGGGAGAGGGTGGGTGGCTTCACGGGAAGGGAGAGGGCTGCCCCGGGCCAGCCTCTGGACCGTGGTTTCAGACCGTGAACGGCACCTGCATGCCCTCCTTCTTTTTTATTTTTTGTGGTTCGCGGGCCTTTCACTGCTGTGGCCTCTCCCGTTGCGGAGCACAGGCTCCGGACGCGCAGGCTCAGCGGCCGTGGGTCATGGGCCCAGCCGCTCCGCAGCATGTGGGATCTTCCCAGACCAGGGCACGAACCCGTGTCCCCTGCATCGGCAGGCGGGCTCTCAACCACTGAGCCACCAGGGAAGCCCACGCCCTTCTTCTTAATATCACAGACAAGTGAAAACCCGTGGCTCATGGTAGGTTGGCCATTACATCAAAGGAGGGGTGAGCAAATTCCGGGGCTCCCAGCCTGGGTCTGATGGAGGTGGTCCCCTTCCTCTGTGAACCTTGAGATAAATTGCCAGTAACTGAGGGCTGGCCAGTAGCCATTGCTGCCCTCCGTGTATCCATCCTCTTCCTGTGGCCGCAGAAGCTTCTATTTCAGGCTCTCTGTCTGCCTCACATCCTGTTTCTACCATTACGGCTCCGGGCAGCCCTCCCATTTGCTTTGGTGATTCCTGTTTTCCAAATGCTCTGGCGATGATGTCACACCAGGGAAGCTTTTCTCTCAGGCTTGTGAGAGAACAGGTCACCAACTGGGGGCAGGGGGCAGGTGCCACCTATCAGTCACTGGGGGAAAGGATGGCCTCAGGACGGAGCTCCCCAGCGAGGAAGGATTGGCTCGCCCCGTTTTGACTTTCCTTTCTTGGATCTGAAGATGTCTGCGATTACAAAAAGCGGGTAATGTAGGGATCACTCCGTGTGCCCCCCCGCCATTGTGAATGGACCCCCCTCCCCTCATCTAAATAAAATATCACTTTTGATTTTACACAGAGTAGATGGATGGGACGGGCGGAAGCGGATTTCTCAAGGAGGTCCCCCCAGGCTTCGAGGCGACATGCCCATTTCTTATAGTCACCGTGCCCCAAGGAAGACCCAAGGTGGGTGCGGGGGGCCCTATCGATGCTCTGGAGGGCAGTCGACTTTGTGGGGAAAGTGTCCCCTTTGGAGCTGCTGTGGGCTGTACGGTTCAGCTAACCCAGAGGACAGAAGAGGGAGGGGATCCACGGGCCTGGGAGAGGCCCCGTCTGTGCACGGTGAGACCACGTGGCTTATGTCTGTGCCCCACCAGGACCAGCGCCCTGCCTGGCACACACCAGGTGCTCAGACAACACTACAGCTCCCAGAACACACGCGTCTAGTCAATTCCACGCCATGGACTCCCTCTGTGATCTTGAGAACGCCTCATTGCTCCCATCTGTAAAGTGGGGATCTCAATACTCACCCTGGAGTGTTTTGAAGATAAAAACTTGAAAAGGATAAAAGGAAAGAACTGAAGACGAGAAAGCTGCATCTCTGTTACTACTTCTCGAATATTCCAATGTTAATTCAGAAGCTAAGCGTGCCATTTTCCCTATGGGCATTTTTCAGTTCTAATAGCTCTCTGGGCTGTACCAACATACATTATCCTCTGGGGCCCAGGAGAGTTATTTGCATTTTGAATAAAAAAAAATACAGCCTGTAAATATTTAAATTTTTCCTGAACTGGCCTTTGTGTCAATCAAGTTGTTCAGAACTTACTAGGATGTCATGACCTGGAGGCCATGGTTGGAAAGGGAGCCAGGTGGTCCTGGTGGAAGCAGATCTTTGGCCCATGTAAGTCATACTGTTTCTTTCCCGTTTTCTCCCTTACTTCCTGGTGATTATGTCCTAGCAGCACCTGCGGGAAGCAAGGGGTTCAAGGCCTCTCCTGAGGCCAGCATGCTGGTAGCAAAGGTAGGGGAGAGGAGCTGTATTACAGTTTCCGACAGCTGCTGTAACAGACTACTGCAAACGTAGCAGCTTAAAAGACATGCATTTGGCAAAGTTATCTCCAGTTTATTCTCAAATGATTTAGGAAAAAAATCATAAAACATATAGGTGGTTGTAGAGTCCGCTTTCCCACAATGCCGTTCGTCAATCACGATTTGATCTCTGCATCCCTCCCGTTGGTCTCCGCGGTCCTGGCTCTTCCTTCTACATTCCTTGGGTCTCCCATACGTATCTCTGTTACTGGGTCCCTCTTCCTGCAGCAATACCAGGACTCCCAATTGCTGATATATAAAAAGGGCTCTGAGACGGATACCAGCATCTTTGCTGACTTCCAGTGGCAGGTTTCTACCATCAAGCCGCTGGGCTGTGGCAAGTGTGCCTGCCGCACTTGTTAGGATCCTGGAACTATGTCCTGGGGTGGGTGTGCTGATGAGAGGCAACTGATACAGCGGGGGCTGCAGGCGACGTGACCTAATATATGGACCAGATGCCGTCACTAGCTAGCTCTGGTGTGACCATGGACCAGCCACTTCACCTGGGAAAAGACACCGATGGTCCCACCTGGAGTGAACTTCAGGGACACTGGATCGACCAATTTTCTAGTTGTTGGACAAAAGGGCTCAGTTTCTTCATCCCTGCAATGGAAACTTAACGGTTATTGTGCTGCGTGGAGCTAATATGTACACAGTCTCTGGCGCATGGGAGGCGCTCACATACAGGAATCGTCATTGCCTCATTGTGTGTGTTGATTTCATCGGCATTTTGCATTCTGCCATTTGAGCCCCTTCAGGCCAGTCCTTACCGCTTCTCTCGGGGTCTCCCAAGGGCCCAGAAGATGTGGCAGGAGCTACACTGGTTATGTCTGAAGTAACAAGACAAGTCAGCCTGGGTCTGAGTTAGGACTCCGTCTATGCGTGTCTGTCTTTTTGTATTTGGTAAATTCTGAGTGAAAGGATGGACTTTTCTTCCAGGGCTGCATCTAAACCATCACAGGGTAGCCAGAATTTGCCCTGTTCATGCTCATTAAATACACACATTCATCCTCAAGGTCCACCTCGATTTGAATTCAGCTCTCATGCTTAGCCCCCCTCCAGGGCTCCTGGCTCTCTGGTGGACTTCGCATGCATGTGGATTTAATGGTCATGACCACCCACAGGTCAGATGCTATGATCGTCCGTCAGGATGCAGGAGGAGGAGGGGGGAGAGGAAGAGGATGAAGTGGAGCCTGGGAGAGATGCTCCTTCCAGAGGGGAGGAGGGGGCGTCAACAGCAGGCGTGGGGAGGGTGCAGCCTCCTCCCCTGACCTTGGTCTAGAAGTCAGGAGCATGCAGAAGGCCGGGACAGGAGTCACAGCAGCAGACTTTCTGGGTGGGAATGATTTGGGTCTCCTCATTCCTGTAACTGAATAAAATGCATGTGTTTCCTCAGCCTGGTGATCACGATTTTCATTTCTCCTTTGAAAATTCTTCTGGAGCAATCGCCAGTTGAGAAGATTTACTGCTGGAATGAAAATTCCAAGAAGGTGAAATTAGAAACAGTCTGCTGGGGGAGAATGTCGTTTCTTGCAGGAGAGCAGGCTTGCTGCTTGGGGAACGCTGGGGTTTAGCAGCTGAAGATGAGGAAGGGGCACGGTGGAGACCCCAACTCCAATTACCGCTCTCGTTGGTAGGGTCCTTGGTCTCCTTGGGACCTCGGACACCTGTCCCTGCTACACATACATATGAGGAAGGTTACATATTTTCCTACCCCCTATCCTCAAGCTTTTGTTTTCAGGGAAAATGGAAGACTACCGTTGTGCAAAGATAGTAGCTGGCTTGAAATAGGTACAGCATACCGTGTAATCCCGAGAAGAGAAACGGTGGTTGGCATTTAGGAGAAGGGAAAAAGCGGAGCAGAGGGAGGCTTCTGGGAAGTGAGCAGGTGGGTGGAAAAATAAGAAGAAAACGAGGATGCGTCATACGGTCCCAGGGGAAGAGCACAGCCTCTCGAGCCAGACTGCCAGAGTCCTGCTCCATCCCTCCCCAGGGGTGTGGCCTCAGTTGACTCATCTGTAAAATGGGACATGATAATAGCCCCGATTCAGCAAGTTATCACCAGGACCCAATAAGAGGGCGTTTAGAACATTCAACCTGTTAGAACGATGCCTGGAGTATATATAGCAAGGGTTCAAAAACATGCCAACTGCTGTTAGAAGTGAATTAAAATACCTGAGTAAGGTTGATAAGAGTTAAGAACGCTTAAACCCAGAAGAGTTTGTCATTTGCAGACCTTCACAGGATTTTTAAAGGAATGTTTACTCTGTATCTCAAGCTCTGGGAGATCACAGGAAGGCTAAGAGGGAAGATTTATATGTGTTTGAAAGGAGTGACCAATCATTCGCTAGGCGTGGAGGATACGGTGTTATATTTTTTAAAAGAACCCTGAACAGACATAACATAGGGCCCAAATCATGGCATTTAGTAAAAGGGTATCACTTAAAAGGATCCAGTAGCAGCCTTTGCCAGCCTTTAGTCCAGCATCCCTTGTTTCCCCTTGTACAGCTGAGGA
Organism: Globicephala melas; assembly: GCF_963455315.2. Lineage (NCBI taxonomy): Eukaryota > Metazoa > Chordata > Mammalia > Artiodactyla > Delphinidae > Globicephala > Globicephala melas. The sequence goes on from NC_083330.1 coordinate 72,168,259, forward strand.
AACAGCCTCAGAGATGCAGAAACAGTGCAGACACAAAGCCAGTGGGTGGCAAGACAGCGCCAGGCCCTGGCATCTCCCCTCCTGGAGCACAAGGCGTTCAGAAAGTGGGGAACCATTTTTGCCCCTAATCAAGAATATCAGTGTTGTGACCACGTAGAGGAATGGGATAGGGAGGGTGGAAGGGAGACGCAAGAAGGAGAAGATATGGGGATATATGTATATGTATAGCCAGTTCACTTTGTTATAAAGCATAAACTAACACACCATTGTAAAGCAATTATACTCCAATAAATATGTTAAAAAATAAAATAAAGATAACCCTCAAGGCCAAAAAAAAAAAAAAAGAGAGAGAATATCAGGGGAATGAAAGCATAGTACCGGCTGGAAACCATAATAAACCCATTTTCTGGATGTCTCTTGCCCCTTGGTTCTTCACAACATACATCCAGCTATTGAACCAGAGAGACAAACAGAAAAAGAGAAAGACAAACAGAAAGTTTTTCTTCTTTGTCAGTGAAGGTCTTTCCTGCTCCAACCCTTGAATTGGTCCTGAATCATCAGCAGGTGGATTCTGAGAGTGGGATTTCAGTGGTCCAGTTGGAGAGAGAGAGAGAGAGTAAGGGGGTGATGTAATGACCCTGCCTGGCCCAGTGAGGGGCGAGTGTCTGGGGCGGATTCCAGGGAGGTATCATGGGGCTGAGTCCCTTTCCTTCCAAGGAGGGCCTGGGATTCTGCCTCAGTGTCCCCACACCAGCCCCATAGCCTCTGTGGCCCTGGCATCAGTATGTACAGAAGGGCCACCCACCTGAGCCCTGAGCACCACGGTCGTAGTGAACGGTACGAGGAGAATTAAGGCTGCGTGAAAGGACAGCTCTGCGTGTCCCAGTGACTGTTCTGAAGACACATGCCCTCACAAGGCTGCCTCATTCTTCAAGATTCCTTGCGTGCCGTGGGGTGGGAGCGGCGCTGGGACAAAGAATTGGCGTTGGTGCACAACACAACACAACCTAGTGTATTCTGCCTTTTATTTTTTTGGCTGTGCCGTGTAGCTTGTGGGATCTCACCACCTTTCTTCTGTCGTTTTCCCTCTGCTGACCTTCTTGTCTCTTTCATTCTTGATTCTCCCCCTGCCACACACACACACACACACACACACACACACACACACACACACACCTCTCTTTGCGCCTTAGAAGAGATGCTCCACAATATTAGGACCGTGGAACTGGATTTCGGTGATGGAAAATACGGTGGTCCTTTCCAAACGCCAAAAGAACAGGTCCTAAATTTCTTCAAAGAGGCACATGCATGATGATAGAACATAGGGCTTTCTAGGAAAACATGCGAACAAACTTAGGGAGGCTGAGGTCCTCAAGTAAAAAGATGAATGCCTTAATATATAAATTAAATCAATTAAATAATGAAAATTTAAATATATATATTTTATATACCCACATACATGTAACAAATATTGCTAAGTATTTAAAATACATATACTTATAGTGATAAAATATTAACAAGATTCTAAGGATGAGACCATATGTAACCAAAATGTCGATGATATGTGTGATCCCTGAAAATAGCATAGAAAAAAAACCCAGTTTTATAGATAATACCCATTTGGCATCCCTTGTGCCCTGGAAGCATTTCGGGGCTTCCTCCTCTGAGACGTGGAGGTCTTTATAATGTGTTTTGTAGCAATTTGCTCTCTTTACCGAGAGTTTCCAGCTCTCTGCCTTCTGGTAGGACAGCAGTCCTAACTTCCTTCGGTGTGGCCATGCGACTGGCTTTGGTCAATGACACGTGAGCAGAAGTGACAAAGCGACATCTGGGTGCAAGCTTTACAGGCCAGTGAGCACCTCGCCAGATTCCCTTCCTGCTGCCGGTCGCTGGCCATGACTCACACAGTGGCTGCTCATCTACCTGGTCCCTGAGTGAAGGCAGCACGGGGCAGAGCCCACAGCCCACCCTCGACAGACACCTAGCGTAAGAGAGAAGTAAAACTCGGTGGTTTTAAGCCGCAAAGAGTTGGCGTTGTTACACACGCAACCTAGTCTGTTTTGTCTTTTTTTTTTTTGGCTGTGCTATATGGCTTGTGGGATCTTAGTTCCCCCACCAGAGACTGAACCCACACACTTGGCCCTGAAAGCGCGGAGTCCTAACCACGGGACCGCCAGGGGATTCACGACCTAGTCTATTTTGACCGACGTGGCACGTGATGTTTTTGGCGCACTCCTGCCTTCTATTTTGTGTGTCTGGCTCCTGACCGCATATTTACTGACCTTTATGATCCCACCCCGTCTGCTCCCTCCCAGGGAGCAATCACAGCTCATGGTCTTAAGGTGCGTTATGCACGTTTTTCCTCCTGTCCCCATCCTAGAAGCTGAGGGGAAACAGACCCTAAGCGTGTGTGTACCTTGTGTCATTTCCTTCCCGACGTGGCGCTGTGAAAAATCTCTACTCTGACCCTGCCAGCCCAGACCTCAATCCATTGTTATTGGTTGTCAGTAAGTTTTGTAAGTATTGTAGGTATCGTAAATGTATTCCTCTCGCTACTCTTGACCTCCAGCATTGTTGAGAATATAGAGAAGGAAAGATGTGCGTGTTATAATTTCCCCCATGGGAGTTGAAGTTTGTAAAGGGGTGACTGTGGTTTCTTAATTTCCAAGAGATGTGAATTTCCCAGGGATGTGTTGCGTTTCCACAGTCAAGTTTATCAACCCATCTTTTCACCATGAAGGTTGTTCCAGTTGTGTCTGGGGCGTAGAGACGTTGGCACCAACAGTTCAGTAAGGGTTGAGCCAAAGTTAAGATCTTTAGTGAGAGGATACCATTTCCAGAGATGTCCTAGCTAGGAGCCCCCCGAAAGCCGGAGGAGTCGGAACAGGGAATTGTATTTACACGGTTTATTTGGAAGGTGACGTTGAGGGAGCAGGGAGAGTGAACCAGGGAAGAAGCAAAGCCTGATAAGGATTATAAGGCTGCTGCTGTGGGTAGTGGAGGCTCCCTCCTCCAGAACCTTCTGTGAAACATCCAGGATGCCGGCCAGAATCGTCAGCACGGAGGGCAGAAGGCTCTTGGGCTTTATTGCGGGAATCACTCAGGGTTGCCCACACCCCTCCATGTCTGAGCTGTTCATGTCCACAGGCCAGGAATGTGTCACTGCAGGAGCAGTGTGGCTGCCAAGTGTGGACCAGATCCTGTTTTCACAAAGTGAGCCAAAGACCCCCCAAAACGTCCACACCAGCTGCAGCTGAAATCCAATGAGGCTGAGAATGTGAGTCAGAGCGACAGTTGTGTCTGCTTTGATGCTCTGATGCGATTTGCAATAAAAACTGGTGTGCCCAGTATTTTTATACAGCCCTGTCTTCCGGGAGAGGCAAGCTGGCTGTCAGCCCTGTTGCTAACGTGGGTGAGGTAGGGTAGCGCAGATACTCCGGAAGGCGGCAAATCCACTTTCCACCAGCTTCCATGGGGGGATCACCCAAGCCTGATTTTCTGCTAAGTCTGAGGAAACTGAGGCAACGCAGCCCACTTTTCCTGGCATTTTTCTAACTTTACTCCAGCCCCTCAGGCCAATACCCGCTCCTGGTTTCACCTGGGCCTGGATCCCTTTGTCCTGCATGGCCCCTGCAGACCGTGCTCTCGCTCAGCATAACCCGTAGTGAGACCCAGGTAGAAGGTCTGCCCAGGAGGCCCCCGCTGCTCTGGTGCAGCAGCAATGGGCATCCTGAACCATGCGCGTGTCCCCACGTAGCGGGGCTCAGCCACTCGGAGACGAGTCATCAGAATTGCCGCTGGCAGGGGGGCTCCTGTGCTCTCCGTTGCTTTTTGCAATATGCCATCTGTAGGGGAGAAATTGATTTTTAAAATAAACAGGCTTTGTGTAAAATGTGTACATATGTATGGTCCCATTAATAAGCTTTGCAAATGCCTTTCTCCCCCGCCCCCGCCCCTCCCAAGAGTTGTCAGAGCTGGTGCTCCTCTGCGGCTGAGATGCAGGGGCTTGTGACTAGGGTTAACCATGAGGAAAGCGGCAGGAGGCCTGCCAAGCCCCTCTTGAACCTTCTAAACTCCCCCCTCAGGAAGGGCACAGTCCTGGGTGAGCATCCTCCTTGAGAAGCATATAATGGGGCTTTTCCAGGCAGGGGGAGGGCTGTGGATACCTTTCTGGTCTTGGACAGACATACAGTGTTACACATGCCTATTGAAATGTACACGGGTGACACAAATAGCAACAGTAGCAGGGCTTGTGGGGCCTTGGTTGACCACAGCTGCAACCCGGGTTATTAGTACGACACAGCTGCTCACAAAAGTGGAGTAGACGGAATTCTAAGATCATCCCTGTGCTGTTTGTTTTATGTGTCCCCTTGGAGAGGCGGTAGGATCCAGTTATTTAATCAAACCTAATCTAGGTGTTGCTGTGAAGATGCTTTATAGATGTGGCTAACATCTCCAATTACCTGACTTTGAATAATAAAGGTTACTCTTGATGGTGTGGGTGGGCCTCACCCAAGCAGTTGAAGGCTTTAAGAGGGAAACCCTGTTTCACAAGAAGAAATTCACTTAAGACTGCAGTATCAACGCGTGCTGGAGTTTCCAGCCCGTTGGCCTGCCCTGCAGATTTCAGACTTGCCAATAAATCTCTTAACATCAATGTAGGTATGTGCCTATGCCTATCCATATCTTCATCTCTCTATGTATCTGTATAACCTATGGGCCTTTTCTCTGGAGAACCTTGGCTGATACTATCCCAATAACCCTCGCCCGTGTATATTTTCCTCTTCTTGAGTTTGGGTGGAAACTGTGACTATTATGAGGCATTTACCCCTATGATTACGGCACCAAGGATTCTGCAGATGAAATTAGGGCCCCAGAGTGTTGACTTTAACATAGAGAGATTATCTGCGTGGGCCCAACCTGGTCCCATGAACTCTTTAATCCTTGGTGTAAAAGTCAAGCACACAAAGTCAGAGATTTGAGAAGCATTTGATGAGCCATGGCTGGCTTAGAGAAGGGGGGGAGCCCATGGCAAGGGATGTGGGTGGCCCCTTAAAGTTCTGAGAGTGACTCTTGGCTAACAGCTGATAAGGAAGCAGGACCTTAGTCCTATACCTGCAAGGTACTGGGTTCTGCCTGCAAGATTGGATTTACAGACAGATTTTCCCCTAGAGCCTTCAGGTAAGAAGGCAGTCTGGTCGATGCCTTCGTTTCAGCCTTGCGATACCTTGAGCCCCATGCCTTGTGCCACATCCCTCTCCCTAAACACGAGGACTCCATGAGCCCCAGAGAAGGTGCCGCCCAGGGTGCCTGTCCCACCTTCTAGAACACGATCTGGATGTTCAGGTTGTAGAATTCCTTGACTCAACAGCCCCAAACCTGATTTCAGGGGCAGGTAGGCCTCTACCCATGTGTGACTTCCCGAGGGCGGCCAGTGCAGCTGGCATTCTCATCCCCAGGCCCCGGGGTCAACATGGGTGGCTGCTTAGGGTGGGGTGGCTGGCGTGGGGTGATTGCATGCAGGAACACGGGGCCCTTTGTGATAGGGGATGGGAGGACGGGAGTTGGGGAGAAGGGAACGGAGAAGTAGACTACAGGCCAGTAGCCTCCATTTATATCCCAGCCTCAAGGCTCTGCAAATGTCTGAGATGGGTTTGACTGTCCATCTATCTTTTATGTCTATCTTTTTATCTGTCCATCTATCTGCCTATCTATCTATCTATCATCAGCATCATTATCTATCATTTTCTATCTATCCATTATCTATCAATCTCCTCCCTCCCTCCCTCCCTCCCTCCCTTCCTTCCTCTTTCATCTACATATTCCCTTTTTGAAAGAGCCAGGTCACTCAGGATGCAGGGGGAGGGCTGACTCCAACCTTCAGGACACCTGTTCATCAGGGTTGGGAAATGGGCCAGAGCCCATGCCTCCGGCAGCCCAGGATCCTGCTGCACCAGGGCGAGGACAGGACAGAGCTCCCTGTCAGCCTGGCCACAGGGGAGGAAGAGCCCTGGCGGCCCAGGAAGCTGGCCTGGGAGCGGGAACTAGGCTTCCAGGCACAGCTGGGGAGGGGGAGCCCCCGGGTCTGTCCCAGGCCCTCTCTTCACCCTCTTGGGGCACCCCACTACCCTCATCCACACTCATGACTTCACCTTTCCTTGACCATTTATATCCAGTCCAGACATCCGCCTGATGCTCTAGAGCAGGGGCTGGCAAACTATAGCCCCGAGCCCAATCCAACCTGTGCTTGCTTTGTAGGAACACAGCCATGCTGGCTCCTTTACGTGGTAGCTGGGACCACTTTCCAGCTACAACAGCAGAGCTGAGTAGTTGTAGGAGAGACTGCATGGCTCAAAAAGCCAAAACTATGTGCTACCTGGCCATTTATAGAACAGTTTCAGATCCTGCTCTGGACCCAGACATCTGACTTCTCAACGCAGTTTACTTGTCGCTCCCAAGTGCCCCCAAACCCACACTGGCCAAACTACCTTCTCCTCCTTCCCACCCTGTCATGAAGGTGGCCATTCTTTCTGTTCACACTGATGACGCTTTTGCTATTGGCCTCCCCTCCCCTTCACGGTCTTTCCTCTTTCTTCCTCTTCCACACGGCTCTGCATTCCCCTCTCCTCCCCCATCTCGTTTCCCGCTTCCCTCCCCTCCTCTTATTCCTTCCTTATTCCCTCCCCTCCTCTCTGAGTCTTACTTCCCCAATCCATGCTTCCCTCTCCTTCTCTTACTCTCCTCCGGGTGGAGGGCACTGAAATACGTGGTCCTATTACTGCATGCACGACCCTTGGCAATTTTGTCCGCCTTAAGCCATTTAAGTCAAATCCATACGCTTCCGCTAAGCGCGCACCGAGCCCACGGCTGCTGTGATCGAGCCTCACGTGAACCAGGCACGTGCTAAGCCGTAGACACACATTGTCTGATACATTCACAGTATTCCTTTGAATTGGGTATCATCATTTATAGATGAGCAAAGGAGTCACGCGCAAAGCAGTATATGCAAGCCACCGTGGAGAATGCAAAAAATGATTGAATACACGGTCTATGGCTCTCCAAGATACAGCACCCAATGGAGGGTTAAGACAACATCCCAAAGGATAAGGTAGACTCTAAAGAGGTGGTATACATGCCTTACCCACGTGTCCTGCTGTCCCTTCCCCCATCCTATTGCCTGTTTGTTGTTTCCTTATGGACATGGAGGGTCTTGCAGCTTTGACTACTAGATGCTCAGAAAAGTCCCCAGCACCCACCTCCACACCAGATACTTTGTGGGATGCAACTGGTTTTCTATCCAGTTTTGAGTCTCCATAAGACATCTCAGTTCCTTTTGGAAGAAATTATACAGAAATTCATAAATGATGAAAACAATCCTCTTGGCATCCAGGGTGACACATGATGCCTGACTCGTCCGTGCTCTGGGGCGCTGGGGAATGGATGTCCGTACCTGCACTTCCAGGCTGTCAACTTCACAAGTCATTTCACAGCTCTGTTGTGCCCTGTTTATAAAAGGGGCTGGTACTACCTTCCAGCAGGTCGGCTGCGGCATGGCAGACATGGTGGAGTGTCCAGGGCTGTCTGGAATGTGGTTAGTTTTCAGTTAATGTTAGTGGCCTCTGTAATGAGCGTTTTGCTACCGGTTTTCATTGAGCCTTCTTCCTCTGGAAAATCTCAGTGAATCAAAGGCAAACATTAAGTTAATGAGATCATAATCATATTGTAACATTCCCCCCATTTCCAGCAAACAGCCAATTGAGGGCAAACTGACTCTGGGTTGTGTTGAAAAAAAAGGAGCCTTGTTCCCTGCTCCGTGGGTTTCCTCTCAACATCAGGCAGACAGACCAGATGAGCAGGTAGCATCGGACCTCCGCACAGGGCTGAGGATGGTTTCAATCAGCAGGCAGCTGCCGTACTCGCATTAGTTGATATCACCGTTCCTGCATTTATTCTGAATGATAACTGCAGTATGTACCTATGCTTTTTTTTTTTTTTAAGGGAATGCTATTTTATTTATTTATTTGTTTGTTTATTTATTTATTTGTTTATTTATTTTTGGCTGTGTTGGGTCTTCGTTTCTGTGCGAGAGCTTTCTCTAGTTGTGGCAAGCGGGGGCCACTCTTCATCGCGATGCGCGGGCCTCTCACTGTCGCAGCCTCTCTTGTTGCGGAGCACAGGCTCCAGATGCGCAGGCTCAGTAGTTGTGGCTCACGGGCCTAGTTGCTCCGTGGCATGTGGGATCTTCCCGGCCCAGGGCTCGAACCCGTGTCCCCTGCATTGGCAGGCAGATTCTCAACCACTGCGCCACCAGGGAAGCCCCCAATGCTTATTTTTAACTGTTCCTTCATGGCCACATGAAACCCCAGGCTCTCAGCCTGAAGAGAGAATGTTATTTTATGTTTGGAACCAATTCTAGCAGCTTGAAGTGTGTGTGTGTGTGTGTGTGTGTGTGTGTAGATATTCTACATTGTAAGGCAATCTACCTTATAAGAATAAGTTGTTTAGAATGAAGAGTGTTCCCCAAGTATTCTGAATCCCCTCTTTTGTGGGGAATAATAAGCTATAAGAGAATGCCCATGAAACAGGCAGCTTGGGTTTAGGAAAACTGTTGTTTTTATTTCATTAAACTTTTTATTTTGGGATAGTTTTAGATTTACAGAAAAGTTGCTAAGATACTATAAAATGAGTTTCTTTGTACTTTTCAACCAACTTCCCCTAAGGTGTGTGTAACTCTGGTATATATAACCAAGGTATCTAAAACTATGGTGCAATGATCAAAAAGGAGAAATTAATATTGGTAAAGTATTCTTAACTCGCAGACTTCATTCGGATATTAACTGTTTTTCTACTTAAGTTCTTTTTTGTTCTGGATTGGATCCCACTGCATTTAATTGTCATGTCATTGGTCTATTCTGATCTGAGATAGTTTCTTAATCTTTCTTATTCTTTCATGCCCTGGATGGTTGTGAAGAATACTAGTCAGGGTTGGAAGGAGGACCCTCCATTTGGAATTGTCTGATTAGATTAGAGTCGTAGGTTTTTGAGAAGATAGCACAGAGGTGAAGTGTCCTTCCGGCTGCCTGATATTGTGGGTATGTGATGTCAACATAAGATATCACTGATGATGGGAAATTTGATCACCTGATCGAGGTGGTGTCTGCCGGGTTTCTCCAACATAATGTTACTATTTTCCCCTTTCCATACCTTATTCTTTGGAAACAAGTCACTAAGTCTAGCCCACAAGACTCCAATCAAGAGGAGAGGAATAAGTTCTGCCTCCTGGTTGTGGGGGATGTAATATATTACTTGGAATTTTTGAAGGAAGATTTGGGGAGTCCGGCCTTAGTGGTAGATCTGTCACTATGTGATTTTAGGCCAGTAACTCAAGCTTTCTTGGTCTCAGGTTTTCCTTCTATAAAATGAGAGGATCCATGAGCTGCATCCCGTGGTTTGCCCAACTTGAAAGTCCAGTGCTCAGGCTATAGTTGGGACAACGACCTTTGCAATTAGAAAGATGAGTTTCCAGCTACAGCACATGCCGCTAGTATGGCTTTAGATACGTTTCTTAAACTCCGTACCTTCAGTTGTCTTGACTATAAAATGGAATGATGGCGATACTGGGGTAGCACCCATAAGGCATATAGCACAAAGCTTGCTATAGGGACACACAACAAGCTTCAGCTATTATTTTGACCAAATGGAGGCTCAGAAATAAGCTAGTTGAAGTCACTGTCTAATGATATCAAGAGTTCATAGAATTACTTCCCTGCCCAAGTGTTTGAAAAATAATTCAAATCCTTTTCCAGCTTTGTTGAAACATGACACCTATCATAGTAGCATAAGAACATCGCCTGCAACCAGCCTTTCCACTGAATTTTGCATAGTCACAGTTTTGGTGAAGAAAATAGAACTCACACTGAATATCAGATGGAAAGCTTGGCTCCGGATCAGCTCTTCCACTAAGCTGCAGACTCCCTGCCAGTCTGTGCCTCGGTTTCCTCACCTACCAAACAAATACGAGCCTTGCAGCTCCCAGCACGGTGACCATGTGGTGAACGTCCAGTTCCTGAGCTTAGCAGTTGGCTTACACACCATAAACTGCCTATTGCAAAAGGCCTGCACACAGCCTTAATTCTTAAAAGCATAAAGTACCATGACATTCAAAGTGGGTAGCTAAGATCACGACAGTGGTTTGATTTCAGATAATATAGTTGATGTTTGTACTAGAAATAGACATGAAGCCTTTGCAAGGTGATTAGCCTTCCCCTGTAAAAATTAAATAGCTTATATGTGAAATCTAAAAAAATGCTGCAAATGAACCTAGTTACAAAACGGAAATAGAATCACAGATGTAGAAAACAAAATTATGGTTACCAAGGGGGAAAAGGAGAGGTATAAATTGGGAGATTAGGATTGACATACATGCTACTATATATAAAATAGGTAACTAACAAGAACTTACTGTATAGCACAGAGAACTCTACTCAATACACTGTAATGACCTATATGGGAATAGAATCTAAAAAAGAGTGGAGATATGTATATGTATAACTGATTCAGTTTGCTGTACAGCAGAAACTAACACAACATTGTAAATTAACTATACTCCAACAAAAATTATTACTCCAATAAAAAAATTAAATAAATGTACAAGTGCAAAGACCATCAGGTAAAGCTCTCTTTTTTTTTGCGGTACGCGGGCCCCTCACTGCTGCGGCCTCTCCCGTTGCGGAGCACAGGCTCCAGACGCGCAGGCTCAGCGGCCATGGCTCACGGGCCCAGCCGCTCCGCGGCAAGTGGGATCCTCCCGGAGCGGGGCATGAACCCGTGTCCCCTGCATCAGCAGGCGGACTCTCAACCACTGCGCCACCAGGGAAGCCCTAAAGCCCATTTAGGTATGTACTAATCATATGGTGTTGGTAAAACAGTGGTAAAACTCGTGCGCTCTTACACACTGATGTGATGTAAATGGCTAAACTTTGTTTTTAAAACTGCATACGTAAATGCAGTCAGCAAGGCGGCAGACTGTTCATATACTTTAATCCCGTGAGCCCATCCAAGGGGGTCAAACCTAAAGAAATAGCTTAACTGAAGAAAATAGCAATGTACATGGAAGTCATATCTGGTCATGAAAGAAAGGAAAATAATCTAACAGGAACGATTAAGAACTTCATAAACTATTCAGTAACAAGATGCCACTTACAAGGAGTGAAGCAACATATGAGATACTTATGATAGACCGTTTCGTGAAAATAATAGTAAGAACACGATCTGTACACCATGCTTGGAACAGTGAAAATACATGAGCATGTGGACAGATTCTAGAAGGGAATGTGCAAAAGTGAAAACTTGCTTCTGTTAAGAGAAAAAGAAAGTAATTAGGTAGGAGCTAAACCAATGTTCTTTTAAGTGTCCAAACAAACCTTTCAAGTTAAGGAAAACAGACATGACTGTTGTTTGAAGTTCTCAATGCTCTGGCATAATGTACAAGGGCCCCATAAACACCTTCTGCTGTGTATAAATATTTCCCCAACCTCCTTCTTCCCTTATGTGCTCCTCAAAGCTCCTCAATAAAATTAATACAGTCAACAGAACAATTTTTAAAGGATGGAGAGAAACAATTTCAGGACTCTATCTAAGGAGGGAATGAAAGGGGTTTTATTCTTTTCATTCTTCAGTAGCTTGTTAGTCTCAGAGCCTGTGTTATTGAAACCCGAAGGTGACAAGCACTGAGGTGAATCTATTGCTGAGCCTGGATCTTTAATGAGTGCATTGATCAGAGAAGAGATGCAAGAAAGCACAGTGCGGTGACATCTGAATGAATATAAATTTAGCCCTGACTGAAGCTCTTCCACAGTCGGCCTGTTCCCTGATGACAGTGTTAGCGAGAGGAGAGAAAAGCAATTTCGGTCTTCTGTCTTGATTCTCCTCACGCTGCTGGAAATTTTTAAGAAGAGCAAGTTATGACTATTTTACCTCTAAAGGCAACAAGAGCGTGTCAAAGATTCCCTCACTGGAAGTGACAATGGACAATGTCTCCTTGGCTCTGATTTTGAATCTGAATCAATCTGTTTGCCTGGAGGAGGAAGTACTTTCAAACCATTAGAGTTGTCCAGGAATTGGACAGGCTGGCTCAGCAGGTAGTGAGTGCCCCATCACCAGAAGAATGCAAACAGGAGCATGTTGGCCAGTTGGCCGTATTACTGAGCCCAAGCTCGTACTGCTCACCACATGACAGGCCAATTAATAGAGAGACAAGGTGTTGGGACAAGGGATAGTGACTTTATTCAGAAAGCCAGCAGACCGAGAAAATGGTGGACTAGTGTCCCAAAGAACCATCTTACCTGAGTTAGAATTCAGGGTTCTTTTGTATTAAAAGAGGAGGGGATGTGGTTGGTTGCTGCAAACTTCTTGGTGTCAGAGTCCTTTGTTCTTGCAGCTGTGCACATATGTCAGGTTATGATGTTCCTGTAAACCTCCAACAAGACAAATGTTATTCTCTGTTCTGCAACTTCTTATCTCTATATGAATGGAAAAGTGTTAATACTCTTAAAAGTCAGAGCCTTGAGAATGGGCTGTCCTGTATATTTCAGGCTACAGGCAACATTCTTAACTTAGAGCAAAAACAATAGAATACAAAGGTTAAAGAAAAAGAAACAGATGCAATAGGGAGTCAGATTTGTTCTTCACTATTACAGCAAGATGTTACAGAGGGGCTTAAGCATGATAAAGAGATCCGGGGAGTAGAGGGCTTGGGTCACCTTTCAGATTCCTACAATGTGAGCCCTTTGTCATTATAGAAAGCCAGCCAGTGCAATGATGAAGATCACAGGGTTTTAGAACCAGACAGATGGAGTTTTGGATTCTGGCTTCACTATTTACTGTGTGATGTTGGATAACTTCCTGTCTTAGTCTGTAGGTACATCAGTCTCTTTATCAATCAAATAGAGATTAGAATATTACCTAACTCATAGGTTTGTCACAAGAGTTTAAGTTAAATAATATGTGATGTCAAGTGCTCATCACAGTGGCCAGAGTGTAATACGTTCTCAGTAAATGTTATCATGATTATGATTATTCAGTGACCTTTCTTTACATTCAACTACCATACATAGTACCCTTCTTAGGTGTTCTGCATTTTCAGTCATGATATCTCACTTAAACTTCTAATATGGTGCCCCCCACCAAAATTGATCTGTTGAAGTCCTAACCTCCAGTATCTCAAAATATGACTGTGTTTGGAGAGAGGGCTTTTAAAGAGATAATTAAGGTAAAATGAGGTCCTATGGGAGAGACCTAACCCAATATGACTGTTGTCCTTACAAGAAGAGGAGATTAGCACACGGACATATATAAAGGGAAGACCTCGTGAAGACACAGAGAGAAGATGACCGTCTACAACCCAAGGAAGGAGGATCCAGGAGAAACCTGAAGGTGGACCATTGATCTCAGACTTCTAATCTCTAGAATTATGAGAAAATTAATTTCTGTTCTTTAAGCCACCAGGTCTGTGGTACTTTGCTATGGCAGCCCTAGTGAACTAATATATTCCTCCACCATCTTGGGGGTTATGGGTGATTACTGTCCCTTTCCAAAAGAAGATACTGAGGTTCAGAGAGGGGCAGTGACAACTTCAGGGCCACACAGCTTCCTCAAGGAACTGTCATTTTCACTGAGTATTATGCTTTAAGTACCTAGTAGAGTATTTAGCACATAGTAGAAGCTCAATAAAAGTGAAAGCCTGCCTGGTGACAGAGCCAGGTCTCCAACTCAGCCTCCCCAGCTCATCCCCTTTCCGCCATCAGCCCCCTCTTCCATCCTGCTCTGAAATACTATTCCTTGCTCACCTGCTTCCCCTACATGATAAGGCTACTGGTTCTTCTCTTTCTCCCCTTTCTCTGCCTCCAGACTTTGACACATCAGCATCTTTTCATTTCTGCAGCCTCTTCAGAAGTATTTTTGACACAAACAATAGTCCCGGTTTTTGCCTTTCAAGAGGCATCAGCACAATCTGAGCAGACACTGGTGACTCATTTTGATCATTGCCTTCCAGTAATTCCCTCTGTGAGCCCAGACCTGACAGGCCTCTCTGTGCCATGAAATCTAATACTATTTTAGTGCCTTTTAATCTATCTTTTAACAGCCTCCTTGTTTAGAACTCCAGGCCCTGGATGCACAGAGAGCACGTTTTTGAGATCCGTGAGGACAGACTTGTCCTGTCTCAAACAAAGGCTCAGGGAGCCCTGGTCTGGGGTCCTACTGCAATCCCCAACTTGCCGAATGCTTTCCCCACTGCTCCCCTTTATAATGGCCTCAGCGGGAACTCCCTGGCTGCTTGACAGAGCCTCTGACTGCCTTCTCCCATCTTAATAACTGTTGGGCTCTCCAAACAGGAGGCTGTCAAAATGTTTCTAAAAGAGGGCTTCCCTGGTGGCACAGTGGTTGAGAGTCCGCCTGCCGATGCAGGGGATACAGGTTCGTGCCCCAGTCTGGGATGATCCCACATGCCGTGGAGCGGCTGGGCCTGTGAGCCATGGCCTCTGAGCCTGCATGTCTGGAGCCTGTGCTCCGCAGCGGGAGAGGCCACAACAGTGAGTGGCCCGCGTACCGCAAAAAAAAAAAAAAAAATGTTTCTAAAGGGCCAGAGTTGCACAACTGAGTCCCTGCTATTGCAAGATCATTACAAAAATGACATTTCAGGATGAATGTTGGCGAGGGGGCCGTCACTCAGTTTCTTCAGAATGCCTCCCAGATGCCCTCAGGGCAGCAGATCTATCCAGCTGCTCGCTGGGCTCCTTAAGAGCTTGGTACATTTCCTAGTGCTGTGTCCCGTTTAGTATAACAAGCACGCGTGAAGATTTATATGAAGCACGCTATTATAGTCATGTCAATGTCTTTCTTTTGGACTATACAGTGAGTTCCTCTGTCTTATTAGGACTTTAAGGTGGGGACACAGTACCCTGATCCTAAGGCTCACGCCTCCTGACCTCTGGAGATCCAGACCAAGAGAGCTGCGCATAAAACAATGATAGCCAAATGGGAAATTAATGCATTTTATTCGTGGAATAGCTAGGCAAGCAACTTGTATCTTTCACTCCCGAGATCACTGGGAAAACTGAATGGGAAAAAAGAATGAGGGCCTGGGTCCCCTGCAGATGCTTTGACTTCCCCCAGAACCCTGCCCTGGGACCCATGTATTTTGGCCAGGCCCCAAGAGGGGCCCTGAGACCTTTACCACCAGCAGCAGAATGGATGAAGATCAAACAAGACCCTACAGGACAAGCCCTGTCCCAGATGCTTACTGCATGGGGGAGGAAAGTAAAAGAGACAGCCAGCCCCGGATCTGCGTCCTGATGGACATGAAGTCGCAGCCTATCAGCTGAGCATTAACTCTCTTCCCAGTGATTCGGCAGGTTGCCAGAAAGATTCCCCTTTTCTTTATGGGAAGACATATTTCGGCTTCCCAAATATAACGGGAACAAAGGAAGCTTAAGCAGAGAACATAGAACGCCTCCAAAGTGATCACAAACATGACAGCTGGAGGGAAGCTCCAAGAGCATGGGGTCCAAGGCACCGCTGCTCAGTTGGCAAAACACAAGAGTGAAGGGACCTGCCAAGGGCCACATGGTCAACCATGGTCATCCGAAGACTCTATCCTGGAAGCCGACTGATTTGAGAATGTTCCTTGCCTGACGATTATGGTCCAGCCACTTTGCAGCTCACACTGCAGTGAGGAAAGAGCTGGGTCTCCCTGAGTTTATTCCTCTCCCTTTAACTTTCAAATTAAAGTGTGTCTTTGAGGAAAGGGAAGGGTCCGAGTTCTGTGGAGGAAACTCCTTCCTTAATAAGCCTTCCCATCTCAATCATGAGGTGATTGCTAATAGATTTGTTTTCTTGCGATGTCTCAGATTTCCCTTCTCTCCACTGGCTCTCTCTTTACAGCCCAGAGGGCAAGCCAAGAAAGGTAGTAGAATATAGCCTGCATCGGCAGGCGGACTCTCAACCACTGCGCCACCAGGGAAGCCCAAGACTTTATTATTTTATTTTACTTTTTTTAGGGAGATACATTTTTAACTTTATAAGAAACCAACAAACATTTTTCCATAGGAGTTGTACCATTTCTTTTTATCTTTTAGTCCTGTTTTAATTAATTAATTAATTAATTTTTGGCTGCATTGGGTCTTCGTTTCTGCATGCGGGCTTTTCTCTAATTGCGGCAAGCAGGGGCTACTCTTTGTTGAGGTGCATGGGCTTCTCACTGCAGTGACCTCTCTTGTTGCGGAGCACGGGCTCTACACGCACGGGCTTCAGTAGCTGTGACATACGGGCTCAGTAGTTGTGGCTCACAGGCTCTAGAGCACAGGCTCAGTAGCTGTGGCGCACGGGCTTAGTTGTCCCACGGCATGTGGGATCTTCCCGGACCAGGGCTCAAACCCATGTCCCCCCAACTGCCAGGCGGATTCCCAACCACTGCGCCACCAGGGAAGTCCTAGTCTTTTGGGGCTCTTTTCATCAGTGATGCCTTTTTATCATGTGGCAGGCGCTCAATGAATAGCAGGATTCACTGTAGGTTTAGGCCTTCCGGCACTACTACTGTACCACAGTGTAGTCAAAATACAAAAAGCCAAAATGTAAAGGCTCTTAATACAAATCGGCGTCCACAGAACGAGGGTTTTACAGAAAAATAATCCGTACTACATTTATAATATTTTGTTCTCCCAGTGTTTACAACTAGTGGGGGCAGGTCTTTTCCCTTCTTGTAAAAGTCAAAAAAAAAAAAAAAGGATTCCACTCTGAAGGGAAGTTCCCAGTGCAGGTCAGAGGGCAGGATCAGAGGACACTAGCGTCGCACGCAGCAGAACCCCCAAGCCATTCCAGCCCAAACACATGCTACTGTACCATTTTATATATCCAGCAACGGTAAGAGAGTGCCAACCGCTGCACATTATTAGCAAAGACTTTAAAATGACCGTTGGAAATAAGTTCATGTAAAGGAAATTTTGATTTTAATGAGGGAGCAGATAGAAACACTTAACAGAAAAATATAAACTATGAAGAATTCAATGAAAATTCTAGAACTAAAGAGAATGAAGAGAAATGAAAAGTTTGCTGAATAAATTTAATAGCAGATTGGAGATGACAGAAGAAAGAATCAGCGAACTTGAAGATGCCCCAATAGAAATTGCCCATTTGAAGGAGAGGGAGAGAAAAAAAAAAGATCTGGAAACTTAAGCCTGTGTGTGTGTGTGTATGTGTGTGTGTGTGTGTTGTACATGTGTGCCCCTGTGTGGCTTTGCAGGGGCAGATAGGGAATTGCGTGGGTGGGTGTCAGTTCTCAGTACACAGACTTCCAGCCACTTCCCATTTCCAGCCTCACTCTGACTTTGTAGGTACCTGGTGTTCTGCATGCGGTATCTTTTGGAGGTTCTGCAGGGTAATTTGACTCATTTCTCATTGCTTTGCTCCACTGCTGGCATATCTGTTTTTCTGCTTTTGACCTCACTTTCTCCTTTATAACCTGAAGTTAACAATAATCTTACTTCACAGGAATCCTGAAAGAATTAAATGAGGTAAATCTGGTAAGGAGCGTGGCATAGTGGTTGGCACACAGATCGCTGGTGATAAATTGGTGTCTATTTTCATTCCTTCCCCCCTTCCCACCCTCCCCCCTCCCTTTCTTTCTTCTTTCCCTTCTTTTCCTCTTTCCTCCTCCCAAGCATTATGCATTCATATATTTCAACCACCTCAGGCTGCTTTCAGGACAGCGGTTTGTAATTACTGCAGCGTGGTGTATAATGTCTGTGGCAAATTTATTTCTTCTCATATTTCTTGTAAGTGTTGCTGATGCGGAACGAATGCCTCAGATCACTCAGAGGCAAACAAATGAGACGGAAAACCTACTGGTAATAGAGCTGGATTGGAAGGCGCGACCATTTTTTAAAAAACTGTTCTCTGTCTTAAACTGTGAGGCCAGTTAGAGGCTTGTCTCGGAGAGAACAATCCAGCCCTCTTCTGGAGGCCTGTTTCCTTGTGAACAGCCCTGGCCCTGAGCTGAGAGGGAAGATGGGAGGGTTAGAGCCTGGCCTCAGTCAAGGGCCTCCATCCAGAGAGTGCAGCAGAAATGGAAGAGAGCTTGGAAGTGAGCCGACCCCGCCATTCGCAGGGGAGGGAAGCTGTGATCTAGATCCAGGTAGTGGGTTGATTTCTCCCAAGGCCAGAGCAGTTAGTGCCTGAGCCTGGAGTAGAACCCAGGTCTCACCTGGCCTAGGTTCCTTCCTAGCCCACCAGGTACAGGAAATGGTCTATTCTTGTTCCTTTCCCTTCTTGCTTCTTCAGTCTACAATGGTCCCCAGCACCCAGCTAGTTGGTTTTGATTCTTTTATTTGTAATTAACTAATTCAGCAACTATTCTTGGTACATTTCATGGCGCCAAACAACTTTCCAGGCACCGCAGATCCAGATGAAGGAGCCTGTGTCCCTCTCCTCAAGGTGCTCACAGGAGTCGGGAAGACTGACATTGAACGGGCTCTTTCAGCTCCGTGTGACTGCTGGTAGAACCATATAGTCTGGGGACAGCAGAGAAAATAACCCCAAGCCTGCCTGGGGGGCCTCAGGGAGTTTCTGGGTGAGGGGCTGCTTGAACTGAATTTTAAGGAGAGGGGAAAACAGAGCTCGTCAAAGAAGAATCAGGAACGACCTGGTAGAAGCCACCAGTCCAGGTGGGGGAAGAAGCCTGAGTGTGATGGTAGAGCTGGGATTCGAACCCAGGTCTGCCTGGGTCCAAAGGCCAAGCTCTCTCCTCTTGGCTACACAGCCATGCTGGAATGGGGGTGATGTTCTACTTGGATCCCAGACAGCTCACACCTCAAGTCCCTTCACCTTTAGAAGGGCCTGAACCCCAAAGAGCAGCCCCTTCTTTCCCCAAACACAAAACCACATAATCCCCTCAGCTCCCTTATGGACTCATCGTGGAGCTGTGCCCATCCAGGGCCCAGGATCCAAGCTTCTTGTCTTCCTCATGCTCAGCTTCCTAGGGTAGACTGTGCCAGGGTTGTGACCATGGCAACGGCATCAGAAGTACAGGGCTTCCAGAGCTAACCAAGTACTTTCCCATGCCTGAAATCCCCCCCCGGAAATGACACATGGGGTAATAACAGCAAAGCCAGGTAATGTGGAAAGTCCTTTATATCTTATGTTTTCATTTACTGAATCCTCCGAGCATTCGCAAAGCAAGTGGATTTTTACCATCCCCCTTTTAGGTTGAGGAAATGGAGACTCAGAAAGTTTAAGAAACTTTCCCAGTGTCACACAGCTAGTAAGCTGAAACCGAGAGGCAGATTCAGGTATGTCTGACTCCAGAGCCCTCACTCAGACCCCTGCAGGATGCAGTATGAGAGGAACTAGGTGAGCAGTCTCTACAGAGATTTCAAATCATTTCTTCAGCATCAACATCTTGCCCCCAACATCTAGGGATCAGTATAAAACCCCAGATTCAGGCTTGAAAAAACCATTGCCTTTAAAATAGATGGAAGACACCTGACTTAGGAACAGACCATGTGCCCAGCATCAGAGCCTTGGTTTGCCACATCATGATGTGACCCGGATCCTCAAAGCCACGCTCAGAGCCGTTGGTGAATGGGTGGCCATCAAGGGCATGGGGATTGCACTGTGTTAGCTCTGCTCAGGCCCCGCCCAGGGGTGCTGCAGCTCTAGAGGTCTCTGACGGTGGAACAGGCTGCCTGGTGGAACAGGCTGCCTGTGAGCAAGGGAGTCCCCTGTCCCTGGGACTGTGCAAGCACAGGCAGGTCGGGTGCTTGTCGGGGAAATGGCAGAGGGGATTCCTGCCCCAGACAGGAGGCGGCTAGGCAGATAAGGTGAAGCTCAGAGAGAAGAAGGGGCTGTCTTGGAGGCCCCTCGGTGCTTTCAGGGCAGGATCAGGGTTAGGTCTCTACCTGCAGAGTCTTAACAGCGTAAGGAACGTGAGGGGAAAGTGACGTGCAGGACACTTAGAGCCTGGACGGCAAAAGGAAGAGCTACCACTCGGATGAAGAACCCTCGACATCACGCCCAGCATAACCTGGGCCAGACCAAGGTCCAGGAGTTAGGAAGTAGGGGGTGGACACTTTTAGGCAGCAGGGGATCGGGGTACCCTTCCACATGGTGAGCTACGTGAACCTCAAGCCTTTGTCCCAGAAACCCTGCTTCTGCAGGGAAAGTGAGCCCTGAGCTTAGACACGAGGTGCCCACCGCCCTCCATCAACTACTCCTTTGGGACCGCACAAGACTCTGGTTACTGCATGACCCCACTGCTGCTGTCACCCTCCAATGATGGCCAGGGCAGTGATAAGAGGCACATTCCTGGCACGAAGGAATGTGCTTGAACTGGCAGGAGTGGGTGGAAGGAGTTGCTGGAAAGCGGTGCCCATGTGAAACAGATCCTGCATGCGTGGGAACCCTCGATAGAGATGTGAATAAAGGCACCTCTGTGTCCAAGCTGGGAGAGAGGCAAAGATCGGCTGCACCTAATTCCAGGGGCAGGTGAGTCGGAAGGGTCAGGAATTATAATCAAGTTTCTCCTCCGTATTATAGTAATTTTTTTGACTGCTGCCTTGTTTGGCTGACAGCAAACTTATTCCTTTTTTGGAAGATACTTCTCCGTTTGGGGGACTATGTATGAAGGTGCCTTCCCTCTCCCTGCAAAGTGAGGGCTCAGGCCTGAAGCTGGACCTATCAGGAAGCATCTCAGGGTTTGCATCTGGAAGAGGAGGTCCAGAGCAAAGACAGCGATTAAGGACAATCAACCACAGTGTGTCTCATTCAGCTTAGAAGTGTTCCCCTGCCACCTGAGAGCCTCTGTGGGCTGCAAGAAACAGAAGATGCAACTCTTACCTGGCTTGAAAAATAGGAAGCGTACTGGTTCCAGGCACAGATCTTCATTTGGGGGTTGGCTTGAGGAAGGCTTGAGCTGAATTAATTAAGAATATGAGGTTTTAATCTTTTACACTAATAACCACTACATTTCATTCATAGATAGTCCCTCATTCCATTCGCTCTCTCTCTTTCTTTCATCACTCATCTCTCTCACCCACGCACACCACCCCCAGTTCCCATGGATCCCAGGGCTTATGTCTTGGGAGTGGACTCAAGTCAGCCTGACTTTGTCAAACTCAAATAAAGTGGGAAGCACAATAAATGAATAAATTAAAGAGAGATGACTATGTGAATGAACTTTGTTGCCTTCTTCCCCTCTAATTACTGATCTGATTTGCCTCCATGGCTTTCACTCTCATCTCAGTAGAGGAAATTCACCATCCAGGGCTGCCATGTACAGTTGTTCAGGCTGTGCATTGCACAAAATTGCCGGCTCTAATGGGACACAATTCACATTGTATACATGCAGTAACTTACATGAGAGTTGGGCAGAAATTGTGGGCCTCTCCTCTGGGTCCTGGAGCGATGGAGGGAGAGGCCTCTTATTCACAGTCATGTACACACTTGGGCCATGTCCTGTTATGACCATGCTGTGAGCTTCCCTGGAGGTTCCTGCTCTTACCCACCTGCTGGTCTTGAAGGCCCATATCTCACCCTTGCCTAAAACTGGTGCTGACACAGTGGCCTCATCAGGAAGGCAGCAGGAGATGCAGATGTGTCCTCTTGGTGGCGTGTGACCTGGTGTTGGAATGGCTGTGAGCTGGTGTGTATTTGCTGCACCCAGGTCTGCGGCTTCCAATGGCTTCTAGATACCCCCAACCTCCGCAGAGCTAGGTTGAGGCCAGAGCAAGGCTTTTCTACTCATAAAAGCCCCGAGCTAACACTTCCCTAGCCCCCTACCCCATAGGTGAGTCCCCTTTGGGGTCACTCAACTTGGCCAGAAGGAGCATCTACTCACAGAGCCCCTTGGCCCCAGGCCAGCTTGCACCATGATATGCTGACTTTGCAAAATTTAAGAAAGGGAGCGCCTGTAGGAAACATTTCCCAAACGTTTAGTACCAGCCTTGCTGCAGATCTGTGTCAGTCTCGAGGAGCAGAGCTGAATGTCTGCAATCCCTTTCGGAAATCCTGCCTGGAGTTAGGAATGAAGGTACAGAGCACCGGCGTGGACCGTAGCCAGAATCGTGGAGGTGGCCTCCCTTCCATCCCCTGCAGCGCTCCCACGGGGCAGATGTGTGACAGGTTCTGCACAAGATCTCACCCTCAGGAAGTGGGAGCCATGGGAGGGAAGTGAGAAACGACCTGCCCCCGTCTCCCCATAGATGATTATCACAGTGTGACCACAGAGAAGCTTCCTATCACCCCCGACGTGTTCCAGGAAGCCTTCTGCCCTAAACACAGAACAAACCAGGCTTCCCCTTTTAAAACTGCCCCGACTGCTTGCCTGCTCCTTGCAGCTGGTTAAGGATAGTTGAATCTACCTATAGACCAACCAGAAAGGCTCCCCACATCCCAACACCCGCCCCCCCCGCAATCGCTCACCAATCAGCATTGTCTCGGCATCTGCTTTTTTCATCTTACAAAACCGATTCCTTTCCAGCACCTTGAACCCCTGCTGGAATGCAGGTGCCCGCTGAAGGTTTCCCTGCCTCAGGTTTATGAATAAACAACCTCCATTCACTTTATCTCAGGCTCAGCTGTGCCCTAACTCTTGGCACTGTGCAATGGAAGGTTCTGGCTAATTACAACATTGAGAATCACTAAAGTTTACTGAGGATTTACGATGTGTCAACTACAGCTCTCATGACTTCATATGTATTCACAGAGTTAAACACATAAAGTGTCCTGTGAAGCGGGTACTTTCATCTTCCTCATGTACATAAACAAACTAAGCTACAGAGAGGAGAACGGACTGGTGCAAAGGCACCCAGCTGGTGAGTGATGGAGCTGAACCCAGTTAGATGACGCTATACTCTTGCCCACCTTGCTGTGTGATTCTAATTCCAAGGAGAGATCTTTGTTCACGTTTCTGAGAGCCAGGCAGCACTTCTGAGCAGGGGACTAATGGCCTGGGAATTTGACCTTTGATGGATGGCTTTGGCGTTCCTGAGAGAGATGGTGGCGTCAGGCTGGGGAGACGGAGGAGGTCTGAACCCAGGCGGGAGTCCCTGAACCGGGGCAATGGTGGCCGGGGTGGAGGCAAGTGTTAGCCTTGAGACACCTCATCAAGGATACTGTCACCTCTCCAGGCTTGAACAGTTAATGCCAGCCGCAGACCTGGGAGAGGTGTAGCGTTTCGTAGAAGATGAACACACGGAGGATGAGGGAAGGAGTCACTCATCAGACCTGTGGCAGAACCGGATGCTGAGAAAGGTTGAATGACACTTGGTTGTGGACACACGGGCACAAAGCCGGGGTCCCAGGGGCGCAGCTGTCCCTCCTGTCTGTGGCATTTTAGAACAGCTCAGGTTCTGTCCCACCTGTGGCTCTTAGATCCTGAAAGGCGCATCCTCATTAGAGTCTGAGAGCCACATTTGCGTACAGCATCCTTTGTCCCCAGGACAACGGTGAGCCCAGGGTCTATTTCCACCTTGTGGCTGGAGAAGCCAGTTCTTGGCCTCTGAGTCTGGAGCGAGTCGATTACACAAGCTACCTCCACCGTCTGCTCACCTCACTTAGGAATCTGGGCAAGGTGGCGAAATATAGACTCTAAGCGTGTGCGTGTTTTCCTTTTAAAAAAATTGAAGGCATGCGTTGGAAAAATCACAGCATTCAGGAGAGTGGAGGTGAGCTCTAACACGGCCTTTCTGATCTTCTGAGAGGCCACTTCACGCCAGTCTGATCGGCTTCCAGACTCCGGGAAGCATCGGGCTTGCGTTGACGGGCTGCCCTCCGGAGTTCACGGAGATGAGAGTGTTATCAGGATCTGAAGTCAGTCACTGGCCATTGCTGGGTAAATTGAAATCTGGAACGTGTGGAAGATGCTTTTGCTTCTTGGGAAGGTGACATCTTCTCTGAGTGCCTTGGGCTCCGGGAAAGTGTCCTTTGCTAAGAAGAGAAGAAATCATACACAGCAGGTAATCAGTCTTCACGTGCTTTCCTCAAAGGATGGCCCCATCTTCCTTGATGACCGCCGGGGGGCGTAATAATTGGGCGACACTGACGCACAGCTGGAGGATCCACGTCACCAACGAGACAGAACAGCGCAGAGAAATGCACTGTTACTGTGTGTATGCATGTGTGTATGTGTGCGTGGATGTCTGTGTGTAGGCACGTGTGTGTTTGCACATGTGGGTTGATGTACACACAAATGCATCTCCAGCACTCCTGGTGTCTAAAGGAGGAGCAGATCAAGATGGTTCCTTAGAAACAGCTACTTTCAAGGACGGATAGATGTGGCCTTGCCCTGGGAAGTTCTGAGCATCAGAATGCGGAGCAAAATGTTACATTCTGGGCCTTGGAAGGGATGGGGAATAACAGAAGGAAGGCTGATCTAGGAAGCAAGGTACTTAAACTTGGTTCTGCCCCCCAGCCTGCTGTGTGACGTCAGGAAACTCACTGCCCTCTCTGAGCTGTGATTTCCACACACATAAAGTTGTAAAACCCAAACTCCTTGCCAAGGCCTGTGATGGACGCTGCAGTGTGCGATCCTCCTTCAGGACTGAGCTGCTTGTCTCCTAGCTGCTGAGAGTGCTGGAAGCTTGTGGCTTTTCAGAAATGAAGAGAGTCCCCTTACCCGTGGTTGCACTCCCCTCCCTGGGATCAGCTGGTCACTGGCAACTGGTCAGTGCAGGGTATCCAGCCTGGTCCCCTGTCCTTCAGGCAGGACAACTCTGCAAAATGATCTCAGCTCCAGAGCTCCCTGGGGTGTCAGCTGAGGGTGACTGCATTGCAGTCCAACTTTTCTCTCCTAAAATCCTGCTTCCTTTCCTCTCCCTTCCAAGCTGTGATCCTGAGAGCATCCCCGAAGAACCCCCCTGCATGCTAATCCCCACCTCAGCATCCGTCTGTCTGAGAACCCAGACTAAGTGCCCTGTGATATGCTCCTCTGTGATCTGCCCCCTCCTCCCACCCTCCCTTACTCTCTGCTCCAGCTGTACAGCCCTTCTTCTCTGCATTAAATTAGCCAAGCTTGTTCCCGCCTCAAGGCTTTTGCACATTCCTTCTGCAGGAAAACTCTTCCCTCCACCATTTTTGGCAGGTTTTTTATCACTTAAATCTCAGCTAAATGGTCATCTTCTCAGCAATGGTCATCTTTCCCTGGCCACCCAGTCCCCCAGTCACTTTCAGTATACCTCCCTGTTTTATGTGCTTCAAGGCCCTTATCACTCCCTGACATTGTGTTTATTAATTACTCTATTGTTTATTTTTCATCACCCACTGCATTGGAATGCAAGCTTCCTGAGGGCAGAGACGAAGGCAGGCTTAGCCACTGCCCAGGCTCCAGTGTCAACAACTACATCTGGAATAAAAGTAATCATTCCAGGGCTTCCCTGGTGGTGCAGTGGTTGAGAGCCCGCCTGCCGATGCAGGGGACACAGGTTCGTGCCCCGGTCTGGGAAGATCCCACATGCCGCGGAGCGGCTGGGTCCGTGAGCCATGGCCGCTGAGCCTGCGCGTCCGGAGCCTGTGCTCCGCAATGGGAGAGGCCACAGCAGTGAGAGGCCCGCGTACCGCAAAAAAAAAAAAAAAAAAAAAGTAATCATTCCACAGATACGTACGGAATGAATGCGTGACATAGTTGTACCTGCGCAGGGGTCTTAATACTAGAATCTGAGACATCAGTGAATTTAATGTACTAGTTTCCTCGAGCTGCTGTAACAAATTACCACAAATTGGATGGTTTCAAGCAAAGGAAACGTTCTCTCACTGCTCTGGAGGCCAGAGGTCTGAGTCAATGTGTGGGCAGGGCTGTGACCTCTGATGGCCCTAAGGGAGAACCCATCCTTGCGTCGACCAGCACCTGGGGCTCTGGGTTCCTTAGTTTGTGGGTGCTCCAACCCGATTGCTGTCTCCGGGGTCACATAGCCTCCATCTTCACATGGAATTCTCTGGTCTTCTCTTCTATTTCTTACAAGGGCACGTGTCACTGGATTTAGGGCCCACTCATAATCCAGGATGATCTCTTCTCGAGATGCTTAATTTAATTACATCTGCAAAGACTCTTCTTTTCCAAATGAGGTCACCTTTACCCATATGGACATTAGAACATGGACATATCTTTTTTGGGGGCCAGCATTCAATCCAATACAGATGGGAACCAAAATGCATCTTCATTTTTATGACCTTCTAACTGAAATTTATAATTTACCTTGATTATGAAAGTAGGCAACAAGCCACAGTCCTATCGGCAGTGGCTGGGACTCTATCAACAATTTATATTGCAGATATTTTCTCTGTAGGAATGAAGAATGCTTATCAGTCCTTCAGAACTACAGTCCTCCTCAGCCCACCCCCACTAGCCCTTGTTATAGAACGTGCTAATAGAGGAGCCCGAATATTATTATTTTACCATTTTGTTGTTAACCTATTTTGGTAACTGTACTGAAATATAATTGTTATCCCTCCAATCTTGCGTATTTTGTTTCATGAGAAGGGGTCCACAGGAGTTCCAGACAACCAAGGGGGTCCATGGCGCACAAAGAGATAGTCTCTGAGGTGACTTTTACTTTTGACCTTTTACCTTTGACCTTCACAGTTGGGCATATGTTTTGGTCCCGTGTGGAACAGCATCAGAGGCAGGAAGATGAGCCCTGAGACATTGAGACCCAAGAGCAAAGAGCTGGGTTTGGAGGGAGAAAATGTTCAATCCTCATGATGCTTTACATCCCCTGAGGTTGGTTCCCTGTCACCCCACGGTCCTGACAGACAGCAGGGCAGCAGAGAGCATGGAAAGGGCTCAGGGCTTTGGGGGTAATCCAGAAAAGGACTGTCGAATTCCACATTAGAGCCCCTGAACCCACAGCTGGCTGGTGAATGTTCACAAAATGAATAAATACATAAAGGATGGTCAGAACTCCAGTTCAAGAAAAATCCGTCCATAGACAACTGAAACCAGCTCTCTCTCTCTAAAAACAAACAAACAAAGAAAGCTTCTTCCCATAATCCAGGTGCAGGTCAATGCTGAAACAACTCTTCAGACACAGAGTTGCTCATGTTCCAGCATCGTAACATTCAGCCGCTCCAGGGCTCCCTGGATCAGGCAGCCGTGGTCCATTAAAGTGAGCAATAAACATTTCCTGCTCTGAGCTGGAGGGTGCCAGTGCCTCCTGCTTGCTTCCCCAGTTGCCTGCAGCTGTGATGCCCTTGTCTCTCCATTAACTGTGCAGATTATGTTGAAGCCACCTAGATGAGGCCGGCACGCTTATCCTGCCTGCAAAACAGATGAGATGGCTCTTAAAACCTATGCTTATCTATCCAGAGCTTACTGTTCAACCTGAAATATTTTTTTTCTTGTTTTGTTATTTGCTGGGTTTTTTTGAAGGTGTTTTTATTTTTTAGTTAAAATTTTTAAAAATTTTATACAAATTTTAAAGGTTACTTTCCATGTACAGTTATTATAAAATATTGGCTATATTCCTTGTGTTGTACAATACATCCTTGAGCCCATCTTACACCCAATAGTTTGTACCTCCCACCCCCCAGCCCCTATATTGACCCCCGCCCACTGAGTAACCACTAGTTTGTTCTTTTGTTTTATTCACTAGTTTGTTGTAGTTTTTAGATGCCACATATAAGTGATGCCATATAGTATTTATCTTTCTCTGTCTGACTTATTTCACTGAGCATAATGTCCTCCAAGTCCATCTATATCGCTGCAAATGGCAAAATTTCATTCTTTTTTCATAGCTGAGTCATATTCCGTTGTATATATACCACATCTCCTTTCAACCTGAAATATTTTGAAGACAAGGGTGTTAAGCTTTACAGAGGAGCTGTATGAGATTTCAGTAAGAATCTCCTAACTGTTGCCCTTGTGTCCACACATGAGCCTCACTTGGAAGGACTTCAGCAGTGGGTGTGCCTGCCCATCTGAGGCTGCCTTGAACAGGGCTTACAGTATTAGACTTGGAGTGAGACCTCTAGCTGATGAGGACCCTGCTAGAATGTCAGAGTTCCAGCTTCCTCAGATGTGAAATGGACATAAAGAATCCCTGATCCTTCCTGCCTTACAGGGTCCCAATGGACTAGAATGAGATGGTGAAAGTGAACTCCTACGTGAACCTGAAGGGCTGCAGATGTGGGAGGGATGTTTCTTCCGTGTTTCTCACGGCTCTGGGCTTCGAAGTCACATGACATTGAACACTGAACCACATTGCCATTTCTGAAAGAGCCATTATCGTCCTGCTTACTCCCTGTGAGCAGACCTGACTAGCTTCCATTCATGGGTCAACCCCCACCCCTCCAAAAGGCGACCCTCCTCTCCCGGTCACTCATGGCAATTCTGCTCCCTCGCTGGATACTGAGTTAGGTAGAGAATGCGATGACCCCAGAGAATGAGATGCTAGGAAAAGTCTGTGGGTGCTTCTGGAAAGGTGCTCCTGGTTTTGAAAAAAATAACCTAAGATAGGAATTTTTCTCTCCTTGTCCTTGGACATGTCATGCGAAGACAGTTCCAACAGACATCTTAACACTCTGAGGGTGGCATTGCCACTACGTGAAGATGGCAGAGTGGAAAGATGAAAAGCCTTGGGGCTCATGACGAGACTGTTGAACTGGTGGGTTCACACTGGAAACATCTACCTCTGATTTGCATGTTTTGTGATGTTATGGCCTTGATTGTTTATGCCATTTTGGTTGCATAATTCTAGTTTTTGGGGTTTTTTTTTGCGGTACGCGGGCCTCTCACTGTTGTGGCCTCTCCCATTGAGGAGCACAGGCTCCGGACGCGCAGGCTCAGCGGCCATGGCTCACGGGCCCAGTCGCTCCGCGACATGTGGGATCTTCCCAGACCGGGGCACGAACCCATGTCCCCTGCATCGGCAGGCAGACTCTCAACCACTGCGCCACCAGGGAAGCCCCATAACTCTATTTTAATTGACTATTATTTTACTTGCCACCCAAAGCATTCTAAGTGACACTGAAGTCTATTAGAATCGGGAGCAAATTGGGCCAGTATACTCGAATGGTCTAGAAGGGAAGATTTAGCTCGTGGCTTTTGTGATCGCTGTTATGTCTTTCTCAGGATGTTTTCCCCTTACCCTGTGGGCTGGATGCTAAGCCTCAGGGCCAGCAGCGTGGCACTGAGTAAACAGAAGTGCATGGAGCGGAGCAGTAATGGCTAAAGATGTCACGTTGACTCCTGGAGCTCTGACCAATGGCGACATGACAGTAGCTCGAGGGTTGTGAAGGGCAGACCTCCTGTGTTTCCATCATGCCCCAATTTCCCCACTACTTCGCTCAGCCTCCAAGCTGAAATCATTATTAATTAATAGCTTATACCTATTAGCATGTGGTGATATGAATTGATGTTAACTCTATGAATCTACTAAACGCCTCCTGTGTGCCGGGTCTGCTGCTAGCTGTTACACTGTGTCATCTCACTGTCACTCCTGCAATCCTGCAAAGTAGGTAGTATTATGCACATTTTCCAGGAAACGAACCCAAGGTTCAGGGAATTCATTCGTGTGCCGAAAGGTCCACATTAGGATTGGAAATCAGCAGAGGCAGGACGTAACCTCTGGAATTCCCCCTGGTCTAACTGCTCTGGATGGAATTTTGCAGATGGAAGCATCTGTTTTGAATTTGCCCCAGGTCTTGGGTTATTCTGATGGTAAAGAAGAGACATCAACCTTGGTGTCAAAGACCTGGAATTGAACCCTCGTCTTCTCACCGAGGCAGTGGTGATGACAAAGAGAGCTGTTGTGGCTTTGGGTGGTTTTCTTCTCTCTCTCTAAAAGGCATAATAGTACCTAATCTTCAAGCAATTAATCATTAAGGGAAATAACGAATATGAAACTGTCCAGGTCATAATCACTGCCAAATAATTATTTTAGCTCATTCATTACTCACCCAACCATTATATTGATTTCTGTGTCTGCAAGGTGCAGTGGGTAAAAACCCTGGTACCAGAGTTGGACAGGAAGGCAGAGTCCACCTCTTACCAGCTGTGAAATAGAAAACAATGCAATTAACCATTGTAAGCCTCACTTCCCCAACTATAACAAAAGCACTTCCTTTGTGCCAGCCACACTTTAATCATTTTACTCTCATTAACTGATTAAATCTTCACAATCGCCTTCAAGGTTGGCCTACTTTTTATCCCCTTACTACAGATGAGGAAACTGAGGCACAGGGAGGTTAAAAACTTGGCCAGGGTTACATAGATAGTGAGTGTTAGAATTGGAATTTGATCCCATAAGACTGGACAGCAAAGTTCACGATGCTATAATGCTATTTCCCTCCCAGAGTCACTGTGAGGACGAAATAGGTGTCAAGTGCATGAAAAAGTGCGGTTAGCATTCGATACACGTCAGCCACCACATAGTGGGACAGCACAGTGCCGAACAGCTCCTGGGGCTGAGCTCTCTGGATTTGACTCCAGCTCCACCACTAGCTCCTGTGTCCACAACTAGGATGTACAAAATCTTGGGCAAGGGTCTCATTTTCCTCAACAGCAGAAGAGGGACAATAAGAACCTTGTATGCCCAAGGGCTGCTGCAAGCTGGGACAGATAAGGTATTAGAAGAGTACCCGGACCCTTCTAAGTGCATGACAAGCATTGGCTTTTATTATAAAACTTCTAGCTGCTTTCAGTTATGAGTACGCCGGATAGGGGAGATGATTTATCCACCGTCGTCTCCCTGAAGCCCACAGCACAACACAGCGTGGAGTTTGTGTGCTCATGAGAAACAGGTTGACTTGAATGTTTGCACGACCTGAGATGCTTTGGGTCTCGTTACCTCTTCCGGGTACAAGAAGTTCACGGGACCTCTGCACTGATGAAGTCCTTTCCAAGCAATTTGCTCACATAACCTGCTCCAGTGGAACAGATGCATATGATGGGTGCGAGCCGGAGGTGGTCAGGGTGGAGAAGCCTGGGATGGAGTGTCCTTGAATATCTTTTTTAGCTCCGACATGGAAGACCTTTGTAATTGCGCCTACATTCATTCAGTCAGCCAGGGTTGGGTACGTCCGTGTCTGTTTATTTCCTCGAGAGAGGCAAAGCTGCACACTTCATTACTCTTTCCTTTTGGCAGCTCTCCGAAAGCAGAGATTCTTCAGTCATGTGGGCATGGAACACACCTGAAGCCAGGCCATGCGGCCTAAAACTCTCCCTCTCCTCTCTTCCCCCGCTTTCTGCAGCTTCCTTTAACTTGAACTTCCAAATATCTCTCCAGCGCTCCCCTGCCCTCATACACACCCACTGCCTACGTCTGCAGTCTTAACCATCTCTCCCCTGAGTTCCTACGGCAGCTCTCTGTCTCTGCCTGTCCCCCTTCTCTTCCATCTCATAATCCGCCCTCCATCTTGTGTCCAAGGCGATCTTCCTAAATAGAACCATTTCACTTGCTGTTTGAAATGCTTCAGTGGCTTCTGCCTGCTACGTGCCAGGCCTCGGAAAGAAAGCACTGACTGAGCAAACAAACACAGCCCCTGCCCTCTTGGGATAATAGTACTTAATTACTACTACTAAGTAATTAAGTACTTAATTACTTAGTAATAGTAATTATTACTTAGTAATACTAAGTAATAGACAGTCTCGGGGTGGACTGTCTAGTCCACGTTTATTGCACACGATTGTGGCCATTTCCACCAAGCGGTCGTCCAGGGGGATTTGAGCGGGCGCACAGAAAGCCTTGCCCAGTTGCGGTAGGAAAACAGGCTGCCTGCGGAGTTGCCGTGAGAGCTGAACGCTGACACAGGAGGAATGAGCCAGGCTCTGCGGGGCGCCCAGGGGGTGGAGGAGCACGTGCTGGGCCAAGCTGAGCACCGGACACTGTGCTCCCACCGTACTGCAGGCCTTGTTACCCCGGACGGCGGCCACTGGCTTGTCTGTGCGCGTCAGTCTCCCCACTGTCCCCAGAGCTCCCCAGGGGCAGAGGCCTTGCCTTCTCTTATTCTGCATGCCCAGTGTAGTGGACACTTGATAAATATTGTTACGAGGGGATGACTAGATGAAGAAATGGGTGGCCTCTCCCTTTCGTGTTTTCATCGTTTAATTGCAGCCCCCTCCGTGTGCGTCATTTTTGCTCAGAGATGTACTGGGCCTCCTCTTCCTTCTCGCCTGGCCCCAGACCCACCTTTTCTGAGTCAGACACAGAGAATTCAGAGGGAGCCTCTGCAGGTGAATACAAAGGAAAGCAAACGCCTCTGTGTAAACGTGAGATGTCGGTGCTTCTTGTTCAATCTGCCTCCCAAGAGTTTGTGAGCTACTGTTCCATGAAATGGCAGGGGTGGTGTGTTTGTGTGTGTGTGTGTGTGCGCGCGCGTGTGTGTGTGTGTGTGTGTGTGGTGTGCATATGTATTGTATGGGGTGTGTGTGAGATTTAACACGGTTTAGCAGTGGTTATGTTATAATCCTTGGATCCAAGCTGTAGGTTCTAATCACCCAGGTTATCCTTTATTGCTATGTGGTCACTTGACCTCTTGGATCTCCGGTTTCCTTACCAGTAAAATGGCCATAAATGTCACCTCAGAAATGCTGTGAGGATTAGAGACATTGCATTTAAGTCACCTACCATCTAAGGTTTTGATTAATTTCACTACTGAGCTGCCAGGCTCAGGGGTCCATCCCATTCCAATGAAGGGCAACTGCAGGCATCATATTTGAACCCATCAGCCAGCCCTGTCCAGGGGCCCCTTGAGCTAAGATAAGGGCAGATCAGAGCCAAGGGCTATTAAGCTAGCAGTGTCCTAGTGAAGACGTAATGTCCACCCTGATTTCTTCTTAACAGACTTTGGGGAGGGGCTGGCAGAATTTGGTTTTAATGGAAAACCACAGTGGGTGGCTGAATGCACTTGTCTTCACTAGATCCTGTGTCTGGAATCACTGGGTCTGGGGCTGAGGTTTCTGAAGCTCCCTTAGGTCACGGAGGAGACCCCTGAGGGGCCTGGGCAGCTCCTCTCTGTTTAAACACACACAGTCCTCCAGGCCCTGAGCAGTGTCCTGGTGGAGGATAAAAATCAAAATAGCCCACTCTATATTGTGTGTCTGTTGTGTCCCAGACGTTGGGACAGACACGCCAATGCTATAACATTGAATTCTCGTGGTAATTCTCTAAGGCAGTGGGTCTTAACTGGGAATGCTCCCCTTCTCCTCACACACAAACCTCAGGGGACATTTGTCAACCTATGGAGATGTTCCGATTTTCAAAAACCACATAGTCATCTTAATAGATGCAGACAAAAGCATTTGTCAAAATCTGAAATCCCGTCATTATAAGAAAGCTCAATGAACTAGAAATAGAACTTTCTCAACCTGATAAAGGGCATCTACAAAAAACCCACAGCTAACATCGTATTTAACGATGAGAAACTGAGAGCTTTCCCCTCAAGATCAGAAACAAGACAAGGATGTCTACTCACACCACTTCTGTTCAACACCTTCTGAGGGTCTAGCCAGGGCAAGTATATGGAAAAAAAGAAAGAAAGAAAAGATATCCAGATTGTAAAGGAAGGTGAAAAAAAAAATCTCTATTAGCAGATGGCATGTTCTTGTAAAAATCCTAAGGAATCTACTAAAAAAACTATGATAACTAATAAATGAATCCATCAGGGTTGCATAGTATAAGGTCAATATGAAAAATTGATTGCATTACTATACATGAACAATAAACATTCCAGAAATGAAATTAAGAAAACATTCCATTTACAATAGCATCAGAGAGAATTAACTATCTGGGAATAAATTTAACACAAGTAGTACAAAAACTTAGAAGTACAAAATACTGTTGAAAGAAATTAAAGAAAATCTGAATAAATGGAAAGATATTCCATGTTCTGGATTGGAAGAGTTAATACCGTTAACACGGCAATGTTCCTCAAACTGATCTATGTATTCAACACAATCCCAGGTGACTTTTTTTTTTTTTTGCAGAAATTGACAAGTTGATAATAAAATTGATATGGAACATTTAAGAGACCTAGTGTAGCCAAAACAAGCCAGAAAAAGAGAGGAACAAAGTTAGATCACTCACACTTCCCAATTTCAAAAGTCAGCTGTTAAAAGATCAACCGAGGCACATTAAAACGTTCTGGAGTTTGAGCGTGCATCCATTCAAATGGGACAGTGCCAAACTGAATAGATAGGAGCCCTCCACAGACAGGAGCCAGGGGAGTGGTTTTTATAGAGAAGAAGCGGAAGCAAAGCGAGGACATTATTTGATTGGTTGGAGCTTGAGCAGTTGCCTTGTTTGGGAAAGGCTGATTGGCTGTTTGTGATTGGCTGTCCTCAGGTTTCATTTCCTTGAATTTGAGTGCATTGACTCTGGTGTAAGTTTCGGTTTGCATGCACAGACTACCAAGGCATTAGAGCCACCCCAGTCTAAAGGCCCCCTTGTTTAATGTGTTTAACACTGTAAACCTACAGTAATCGAGATGGAGTGGTACCGACACAAGGATAGACATGTAGACCATTGGAATAGAATTCAGAATCCAGAATTAAATCCTCATTTTTCTGGTTAACTGATTTGTCAGCAAGGGTGCCAAGACCATTCAGTGTGGAAGGAATATCCTTCTCAACAAAAGATGCTGGGGCAACCAAATATCCCCATGCAAAAGTACGAAGTTGCACCTCTTCTTCACACCACACAGAGTAATTCCAAAATGGATCATAGACCTAAATGTAAACTAAAACTATAAAAATCTTAGAATAACATACAGGAGTAAATGCTCACGGCCTTGGGTTAGGCAAAGCCTTCTTAGATATGAGACCAAAAGTACAAACGGCAAAATAGATAAGTTAGACTTCTTCAAAATTAAAAACTTCTGTGCTTGTAGGATGCCATTGAGAAGGTGTAAAGATGACCTACAGAATGCGAGAATAGATTTGCAAATTGTATATCATGTAAGAAACTTGTATCTAGAATATATTTGAAAGAACTCTTACAAGTTAATAAGAAAAAGACAATCCAATTTAAAAAATGGGCAGTGTTCTTTCCAAAGAAGATACGCAAATGGCCAACAAGCATGTGAAAAGATGCTCAACATCCTTCCTCATTAAGGAAATGTAAATCAAAACCTCAATGAGATACTGCTTCGCATCCACTTGGATTACTATAATCAAAAGTTCAGACAGTAAGAGATTTTGGCAAGGATGGGGAGAAATTGGAACGTTTCACACTGCTGGTGTCTGTAGCCACTGTGGAAAATAGTCTGGCAGTTTTCCAAAGGTGAAACAGAATTACTAAGTGACTCAGCAATTCCATTCCTAGATACGCACCCAAGAGAAATGAAATTGACGTCCACACAAAAACCTGTTTGTGAACGCTCATAACAGCATCATTTGTAATACCCCAAACATAGAAACAACCCATGTATCCATCACCTGATGAATGGATAAAGAAAAGGTGGTATGTCCATACAGTGGAATATTATCTGGACATGAAAAGGAATAAAGTACTGATACCTGCTACAACTGTGTGCATGGTGTGTGGACAGAGGAACTTTGAAGACATTATGCTGAATGAAAGAAGCTGGTCACAAAGGACCACATATTATATGAGTCCAGTTTTTATGAAATGTCCAGAATCAGCAGATATATAGAGACAAGAAGTTGATTATTGGCTGCCTCCAGCTGGGAGGAAAAGGGTGGGCTGCTGCTCTGATGATGATTCAAGCATACTGGGTCACTTTCAGGGATGATGAAAATATTCTGAAATTGATCGTGGTGATGGTTGCACAATTCTGAATATACTAAAACCCACTGAATTGCATATTTCAAATGTGTAAGGTGTATGGTATGAAAATTATATCTCAATAAAACTGTTAAAAATACAAATCAGCCCTCTAGATTCTAAAGTGCTGGTTCCGTCCTGGCAGGGGGTGGCTCCTGGAAGCTGCTTTTCCCTGAGACCAGGGTGGGGTCTGGGGACAGGAGTTTCCCTTAGTTCCGAGTGTGCAGGAAGGGGCTCTGCATTAAGTGCAAGTGCGCCAATGGCATCTCTGGGGACCCCTCCTTCGAGTCCTATCTCACTACAGATCTGCCTCCTGACCTCATTTATGGTCAAGTTCAGGTTTTTCCTGCGGGACTGGGGCTTCCGCTTTGGTACTTACTCTTAGCACACAGCAAGGGGTCGTGAAAACAGTGGTGGTCTTTAGAGCTATGCACAGCTGGCTGTGAGCTCTGGCTCAGCTCTGTGGAAGCTATGAGGCACAGGTAAGTCACCAGCCTCTGTGGGATTCCATCCCTTCCTCTATAAGTTCAAGAGAAAGCGAAAAGTAATTTGTATCAGCTTGTGAGAGGGTGAGACAGATGACTGTCAAGTATCGAATTTGGTGTCTGGCCCATGGCAAGTGCTCAGCATTCATTCCTTCTCCCGAATGGTGGAGACGCTGGCAGTGCTTTACGCATCTGGACAGATCCTTCTGAACTGAGGCAAGCTCGTTTAGTGTCTCATAATAATGATAATGAGAAAGAAAACAGCTCTTATCGAGGGCTTTCTGTTTTCAAGAGAGTTTGCACAACTAAGTTGTTCAGTGCTGGCCCTGCCCCATGCAAGGGGCCTGGGACGAGGCGGCAGGAGGTGGCAGGAGCCTCTGGAGGGCTTTCGGGACAGCTGAGTTGGCCTGGGCAGCCCAAGGCCTTCGCGCAGCCCAGGCACGTTTCCAGGTCCTCACTATGATCCCCAACCTCCTTCCTGGATCCAGGCTGCTTCCCCATCTTCGCAGGCACATTCCTCTGGCTTGGGACGCACAGTTCTGATGAGTCCAGTGGAGGCTCAGGGTCCTTGGGAGGTCAAGGAAATTGGGCCCCAGATATCATCTGTCCAGTGACAGAAACCAGATGCTGCGAAGGAACGGAAGCCAAAGGGAAAATAAGAAGTTAAATGAAAGGGCCAGGAGCCCGATTGCTCCCCCACCACTGGGCTGAAGGGTCGGAGCAAACGCCCACAGCTCTGCTTGGACCCGCCGTATCACCACCGTTTTCTCGGGGTCCCATTGTGAGGGGCCAGGGCTGAGCCCCTACTGTCTGCATCCCAGCCGTGCCCTGGGTGGGACCCTGGGAGACTCTCAGGGAGAGGAGTGGGTTTACATCTGTGCAAGCCCCTTATCTTGAGGCAGGTGCATAATGGAGTTTGTGGATTGTTGGCAGTCCGTGGACCCCACTGAGGAACACCTCTCTCAGCCATAAACAAGGGAAACAACACTACAATATAGCAAAAGCCTAGAGCAGCTGTCATATATTAAGCTTCTATTATGTGCCAGATATCGACCTGGTGTTTATATACATGATCTCATCCAATCCTTAAATCAAGGTAATGTTACCCTTTTTGTTTGCAAATGAGGGGACTGAGGCTCTGAGTGTCGAGTGACCTGCTAGCTAGTCATACAGCAGGACAGCGGGGAAGCAGAGGTTTGCACCCACCTCTCATCTTGGTCCTTACTCCACGCAACACCCGTGGTAGCTACTAATTGTTCCTTGAGGTTGCCATGTTTTCTGGCTATAGAAAAGTGAAGAGGTGAGCAGGGGTGAATCTTGAAGGCTCTGCTAAGCCTTACACAAGAACTGAATCTTTTTTTCTTGTGAGAAATGGGGAGCTGTTAAGAGCTGCATTTTAGAAAAATCACCTTAACTGCCCTGTGGATATACCTTGATATAGAGGGGCTAGCGAGGAGCTGTTCTAATAATATAGGTGAAAGCTGAGATGAGCTTGAGTTAGGGCCATGGGATAGGGGTGGAGGAGATACACACATAGAGAATTTAATTGAGTAGATTCTGTGGGACTCGATGGCTAACTGTACATAGGAGAAGGGGGAAGAGAGGGCAGCCTCATTCTGAAGCCTGTGTTCTTTCCTCCCTCTGAACTAGTGTTTTTTTGTTTTGTTTTGGGTTTTTTTTTTTGCGGTACGCGGGCCTCTCACTGCTGTGGCCTCTCCCGTTACGGAGCACAGGCTCCGGACGCGCAGGCTCAGCGGCCATGGCTCACGGGCCCAGCCGCTCCGCGGCATGTGAGATCTTCCTGGACCGGGGCACAAGCGCATGTCCCCTGCATTGGCAGGCGGACTCTCAACCACTGCGCCACCAGGGAATCCCCTGAACTAGTGTTCTTTTGATAAACGCTTTTACATTCATCATCTAATTTGATTCCCCAAATTGTTCTCTAACTTCAGTTGAGCAGATGCTATTTCTGCATCACAAATGAAGACACCGAGTCTCAGAGAGGTGACAGGATGGGTTGCTTAAAAATCAAAGTGCTTGGGGAATTCCCTGGTGGTCCAGAGGTTAGGACTCCATATGCTTCCACTGCAGAGGGACCGGGTTCAATCCCTGGTGGGGGAACTAAGAACCCCAAGCTGCTTCCCCCCCCCCAAAAAAAATCAAAGTGCTTGAACTCAGGTTTCCTCATCGCCCATCTGTTCTCCTTGCTCGAAATCACCGTGACCTCATTAACTTAGATTTTTTTTTTTCATCCAAAGGTGCCACCACTTTTGTTTACTAGATCATAAGATGATACTGGCCCATTACCCTTGACCTAGTCAAACCTCTACAGAAGACTTAATGATGCTATTTAGACTGCATTTCCTTGCTGCTTTGTGCTGGTGGCTTTCGCATTGTTGCACAGACAGTGATGGGAACATCAGTTATTGTCGGGCCATGACTTCCAGGGCATCTTCCGAGTTGCCTGGCTGGTGACATCTCTTTCTCATTACAGGCAGCACTGGAGCTCAGCCCAGGCTCCAGCCCGACTGGAGAATCTCCCCCTTCCACTGGAAACCTCCTTGGTTGGGTCCCAAACTGAAAAGGCATAATTCACTGAAAACCAAAATAGCCCGAGTCTGATTCCTGTAGAGGTGAATACAACAGTTACTTCTACTGACCTTCCAGAGAAGGCTGGAATTGCCAAAGGGATGATGATCAGATGTTCCAGTGACACCCAGAAATTGTGACCTCAGAGGATTCTTTCACATAGTTTCCTACCCTGGCCTCCGGAGCTGCCGATGCTCAAAGATGTTGATGAGGGAGCGAGGATCTGTGGTCCAGAGGCCCAGTCGCTATTCTTAGATATTTTAAGGGTGGAAGTAGTTTTCGTTTTTGAGGGACGGGAGAGGTGGGGAGAAACTAGATAAGAGGGGATTGGTGAGAGGTGGAGCTGTTGCTTTCCAGCCATAGTTACCCCGCTGATTTATTTATGAGTGTTCAGGCATAGGCTACACACACGAAAAGCAACATGCTCAAAGGAAGCTCCATATACTACAGTCTGGATTGACAAGACTCAGATGAATGATTTTTATTCCATTGTTCAAGGCTTTTTCCCCCCTTCTTACTCTATCAAAGAATTCCTCGTAGGGTTTCTTGAAAGAGCAATCTCAGCCTCCCATGATGCTTTTAAAATGCAATTTATTGCACACGTTTTATTAGCATTCCACTGCTTACTAATGCAGTGCATGTTCAAAATGGCATGCGTCCACCCTTAGAAGGATGCCAGCTTGTGATGTCATTAGTTTGGGATTTGCAGTTGTCTTCATGGTTTTTTGGACAGGCACTCAGTGAGTCCAGTCTGTGGTGGAGTTTAAAATGGCTTAATTTCTCCAAATCAAACTCAGGGTAACATACACTATGGAGGTTCCCTGGCAGAGAGGTGGTGTGGGTCTTGGAGAGATGGCAGCGTGAAGACCCAGCCTCTGGGGCTCTCCTTGACATCAAACGACACGGAGACCTCAGCCAGCTTCTCCCTTCTCTGAGTCTCACTTTCCAGAAGAGGAAAGTTAGGAGGAGGGGAGAAGCCAGTGGCTCGACACTTACGTATTTATTCCTATAAGTATTTGTTTGTTTATTTTTCAGCTGCTCAACCCTTTCCCCCCAAAACAAAAAATTATTCAGAAGCCCAAAATATAAAGCAAATATAAGCAAAGCAGCCCTTGGAGTTCTATGCCCCTGGCCATCCTTTATTCCCATGGAAGACCTTGGGAAAGCAGGTTATAGGGAATTTTTAGGGGAAGATGGTCACTCCGATGCCTTCTAGTGTGGTGTATACCTGGGTTTCTCTCCAACCTACTTCAGCCACTTAGTAGCTCTGAGAACTCAGGGGGTCACATAGCTTCTGGTCTCTGTTTTCTCATCTGTAAAGTGGGGCACTCATGGTGCACTTGAAGGGTCTGATAAAGAAAAACTCTAGGACATTGTCCAGACACACATATATGCTTATTGTGGTGTGTGTGTAAATGCTGACATTTACTGAGCAGTACATACACGATGGAACTAATGAAAACACTTTACGTGTATTAACTTTTTAATTTTTACAACACTATGAAGAAAGCACTTTTATTCCCCCTCAATTTATAGATGAAGAAACTGAATCTCAGAGAGACTAGGCAACTTGTTCGAGTTCAAAGAGCTAGTTAGTGATAGATAAGAACGTTGGCAGTTTTATACATATTTGGTACAGATCTTGTCTGAAAACCTAACCCAGTTTTTAATAACCTGAAACCCAGGTTATTAAACCAGACCTCTGATCCCAGGATTCCACCTCAAAGCCTGTGCTTCCTGCATTCCTACAGCATGACCCCTTGCCAAATGTTTTAATAATTAAAAAAAGAATTTTAATTATTTTTTCTACCAACTTTTACAGTCATTTTATTAGGTGAGATATAAAACACTTTGGGGATTTCAGAGTCAGTGACCAACCAGCGCAGAAGCTCTAGGCCTGGGGGCTCTGCCTCAGCTATTTGTCCTGGATGTGAATAGTTTCTTCAATGCTGTATTTTAATCAATCTGAGATGCCACGGATTTTAGGATTCATCCTGTCTGTTGTTGAAGCTTTTAAAATGTAACAAACCAAAAATCCTGTCTTAAAATCAATGAAATAGAAGAAGAAGAACGTGCTCCATGCCTCGATGGAGCCCTTTTACAGATGGGACAACTGAGTCTCGGTGAGTCTAAGTGTCTCATTCAAGGTCTCACTGCTGGTTGGTATAGAGCTGGCGTTGAAACCCAGCCTTCAGTCTCCTGTCCTGTGCTTACTTCCTGGGACATATTGGGCTCCAGAATCGTGACTTTTTACCACTGGGCTTTACTCGGGAGAAGTGATGGCTGCAGAAGAAAGTGCAGCAAGGTCTCTGCCAAATCCCTTGAGGCGCGGGGGGTCCATGGAGAGCGTGCGTGTTGCTTTGCTAGCAGGGATGCCTCCCTGGGGCCTACCCGTGATTTGTACCACAAACCAAAAGAGTAAACAAAGGGAAGGGTCACGTGTCTTTAGGAGACACATTTTCAAAAGTCAGCAAAAGTCAAATACGTTGTACAAATATTTGGTGAATAACCCATCCTCGTCTTTAGAAGTAAAAGACTGTAGATGAGTGGTGGTGTTTCTTCTCAACTATCCAAATATTATCACTAAGGCTGTGGAGGGCAGAGCAAGAAGCAGATGCCCGTTCCCACAGCTGCATCATCACAGCGCAGAACGGAGGGAGTGTCACCTGGAGGCTGGGGCGCAGTCTCCCTGTGGAATGTTTGGGTTGGTACAGTATGGAGGAGGGAACATTGGGTGTGGAGTCAGGCAGATCTGAGTTTGAATTGTGTCTGAATCATTAGCTATCTGAGTAACCTCAGTAAGCTCTTCCAACTCCCTGGATCTCAGTTTCCTCCCCTGTAAAAGGGGGATATTTAATTTAGCCACAAGCCATGTGGGAATTCAGCGAGCTGGCACGTGTAATTGTTCTTGACTCAACACAGGAGCTCGATTCGTCTTTCTTCCCCATCCTTTCTCCATCTAAAACCGTACACCCACTCACCCCTATTACCCATTCCATGCCCTTTTGGGTCCTATGAAAGTTTGGTTTCCCCAGACACAGTGCGTGAGAGCAGGACGTGGGTACCAGTAGTTTATTTTGAAGGTGACCTCAGGAAGCAGGAGGGAGGGAGCAGAGATGGAGACAGTAGAGGAAAAGCTACCACGAGGGTGTGTTATACAGGAGGCCAGTGGAGACAATGGAGTCTTGACTTTGTTGGGTCATCTGCAATGTGTCGAATGTTTTCCAGAATCGCTCCTCTGAGAACAGAAGGCTAGTGCATTGGCTGACGGTTGCCCTGGGGATGTTTTCCACCACTGACCCTTCCGCACCCACACCCAGTTCTTCTGGACCATATGCACAGAAAGCAGAAAATACAAAAGCTCTTTTAAGTTCAGTTGCTGGCATCACTGTCCACCGTGGCTGTGCCTGAAATTAGATGTGAGCCAAAGGGATTTGACACCAGGTACCAAAAATCATCGGCTCCAGGAAATTTAAGACAGACGTCACAAGAATAATCTAATGTCCCTAGACCATAAGAGACTGGGCTTTGCACTCTAGCTGCATTACTAATTGGCTGAAATATCTTGTCTATGTGACAACCTTTCAGGCTTCTGTTTCCTCATCCACAGACTGGGAGGAATTCATGTAAATTAAATGAGATGACAAATATACAAGGACTAAAAGGGTGCCTGGAAGACAGTAAGAACTCAACAAATACTAGGTGGTGTTGTTATTATTATTATTTTTACAATTTTTTTTTTTTTTTATTGCGATACGCGGGCCTCTCACTGCTGTGGCCTCTCCTGTTGCGGAGCACAGGCTCCGGACGCGCAGGCTCAGCGGCCATGGCTCACGGGCCCAGCCACTCCACGGCATGTGGGATCTTCCCGGACCGGGGCACGAACCCACGTCCCCTGCATCGGCAGGCGGACTCTCAACCACTGCGCCACCAG
Source organism: Globicephala melas (assembly GCF_963455315.2). Lineage (NCBI taxonomy): Eukaryota > Metazoa > Chordata > Mammalia > Artiodactyla > Delphinidae > Globicephala > Globicephala melas. The sequence continues at coordinate 72,211,035 of NC_083330.1, forward strand.
GGAAGCCCTGTTGTTGTTATCATTGTTGGTGGTAGTAGCAGCAGCAATGGCAGTGGTGGTGGTAGCACTGGGGTTTGGGCTACAGCCCAGAGTTTTACCCATAATCCAGTTGATTCTAGAGCCTGGTGATGCAAAGTGAGGTCTTCAGACCAGCAGAAGCAACATCACCTGGGAGCTTGTTAATATGGAGAATCCTCTCACCTCTCCCCAGACCTAGGACTTAGAATCTGCATTTTAACTGATCTGCCAGCACATTACATTTTGAGAAGCAGTAGTCTGGCAGGGTGTTTCTAGGCTGGAGGATTAGGAATGTGCCCTGAAGCTCTGGCTCTAGGGAGGAAGGAACAGGAATGAGGTGGGAGGATATTAGAGAGATGGGATTGGTGGGGCTTGGTGACAGTTCAGACAGGGGCCTGTGAGGAAGGAGGAGGGAGAGGTATGAGTTTCTAGGCTGTCATCCTCTTTTCCTTTCCCTTCCAGTGTCTGTGAAACATCCAGGTCAAGCGATCCAGGACAGGTGTAGAAGCAGCGGGTCTGGAACTTGGAGAGGTTGAACAGAAAGGTTTCAAATTGTGTGTCACCGGCATATTGTACTAAAAACCGCCATTTACTGAACACCTGTGATGTGGTGGTGACAGGCAAGGCCCTTTCCCTGCATTATCTCCTTTAACCTGCACGCTGCCCCTGTGAGCAAGATACCGTTCTTGCCCCATTTTACAGATGAGAAAACTGTGATGTGGAGAAGTTGTTTTTTAACCTTGGTCACCCAGGTAATAAGTGGAGAAGGGGGCATTCAAAGCCAAGGAAGGCTGAGTCCAGAGCATTCTCTTTGCCCAGTGATGCTGTGTTACACAGAGAGGACCATGCAATTTCTGGAACATTCATGCCACTTAATTGTTTACTAAGAAATTTCACATCCCCTTTCTTGTTATCCTTACATGGATACTAGCATCACTGTCTTCCTTTTTGTATATGAGGAAACCGAGGCTCAGAGAGAGACGAGGGTATTGAAGTTTCATAGCTCGCAAGTGATAAACAGGAGACATTCCATGTCATCTCCACCATACCGTGCCGCAGACCCCTGACTCAGCTTACCCTTTGAATATAGTGGCATTAGTTGCCTATTCAATCCCTTTCAAATAGGAGTGCCTTGGTAATGGATGTGATAGCTGGACTGACAGCAGCCACATTGCAATCATGAGGCAACAAGCATGAGGTAATGTGGCAACTGGTAAGAATGGCAGAGAAAACAACCAGAAAGAGCTTAGGTCTCTGATGCCACAGTCAAAGCAGCCCAACCAATATTAGGAGCTCTCTATCTCCAGACCTTTCCCCATGTGCGAAAACAACAAAAACGAACCCTATTTGTTTAAGCCGCTATTAGTACAGTTTTCTGATTTGCCTGTGAGCATATTCCTAATGGAAACATCCTTCTAAAAGCAAGGACAGTGGTTGTATTGCTTTAATGGTGCTTTTGTGAGAACATCTCAGAGCACACACTCATTACTCAATAATGGTGGCCATTACCACCTAGCCGTGTGGCTCTGACTCCAGTCTGAGAAGCTTTCCCGTTTCCCAGGCTAATCTCCAGCACAGGGCAATGGCATTCTACAGGGGCCTCCTGCAGTCAGAGTTTATCCCAAGGCAATTAGCCCTCGGCTTTTGAACTCTTTTCCTCTGTGTCTGACATTCATCATCTTGTCAACCTGTCCCAAAGGCTCTTCAGGCAAGTCTGGGAATGTCCTGAGGAGTTTCCCAGAGCATGTGTAATGGATGTCTCCTTTCCTCACGGCCCTTTCTGGTGTCTCTGAGTGGGCTGCTGGTCCTGGGGAATCTCAGATCCAGAATCCATTTCTGGAGTAATGTCAACCCACGTTTTCTTCTTTGGGAGGATAGAGGGAGTGAGGAGTGGGCTCTCATAGGGGAAGAGCTGGACAGCACTGGAGCTGAACAGCCAGGTATCTGTGTCACAGGCTCCAAGAGCATCACTGGCCCCTGGTTGCTGTGATGGTGCCGGTGGATTTGTAAAGTGCATGCCCAGCACCGCTGTGTGGACTGCATGCAAGAGTCATGATGGCTGCAGAGCTGCAAGGCCTCTGGATGTTACTCTGTCCCACTAGCTCTTTATAAAGAAGACACTGAGGAACAGAGAGGTTGAGTAACTTGCTTGAGGTCACACAGCACATAAGGAGTGGAGCCTGGATTATAAAAGAATCTGTCCGATTGGCTCAAAAGCCTTTGACCTCCAAGGTTATATCTGAGCTGGCTTCTGCCGCCTGTCAGGACATATTGTGCTGTGGCCACACAGGCCACTTCTCTGGTCTCTCATTTTTGAGCTTGTCCTGCCCCAGATCTTTTGCATTCTTTCCTCTGCCTGGGATGCTTTCTTCCCTTCTCATTTTTCAGGGTTCAGCTCATATGTCAATTCATCAAAGAGGATTTCCCTGACCACCCAGTCTAAGACTGCCTCACCCAACTCTGCGAGTCACTTTCTTGTTACATTTTGCTATTTATTATCTGTCTGAAACCACCTTATCTACAAGTTACTGACTGTCTCTCCTGTGAGAATGTAAACCACAAAAAAACAGAGCTGTCTGCTCTCTCAGTTATTTTGCCGACACCCCGCACTTATCACATAGTAAGTGTTCAATACTATTTTAGGTTTCATGAATTAAATGGTTGGCGTTGGGATTCCCATAGAGATAATATCTGACTATAAAACAAGATGTTAACAATAGAAAAATGGGGTGTGGAGTATATAGGAACTCTCTGTACTAACTTTGCAAGTTCTCTGTAAATCTAAAACTATTCTAAAATTAAAGGTTTATCAGAAACAAACAAACAACAACAGAACCCAAAGGGAGTTGCTGGTGTTCACCCTTGCAGCTGGGCAGTGGAGTACGGTCATACGGTTTCCACGGCACAGAGCCCCTGGCTGAGTGCAGGAGAGATGGGAGCTTCTGCAAACCGTCCCACCAGGCGGTGGGACCATGGGGAGGGCGGCGCCTGCCCAGAGGAACCACCTCTTTCTCATGAATCCAAAGGTTGCTTAAAGCGGGGCAGGCCTGCCTTCTTCCACCCCATTCTCCTCTCCTGCTTTTATTTCTGCTTCTTGCTGTGTCCTATCTCCTTTAAAAATGTTAAACCTTTTCATAGAGCTTTACACAGGCTTCTTCTATCACTGTTTCCGAGATGGGGTTTCATGCCGGGGGGGTACCTTCTGCTGACCAATTGCCCGTGTGCTCCTACGTTTGACCTGCTGATACTACGATTTGTCCTCGTTTTTTTCTCTCCTTCCTTGGGGCACCACCCATGGTGGCCTCCAGTGGTGCAGTGGGAATGGCCCTGGACTGGGATGCACCACCTTAGGCCGCCATCCCTTCTGTCACTTCAGCGAACCCTTTCCCGTGGCCGACCCTCAATGTCTAAGTGCAGAGCTAGATGGGCTGTGTGACCTTGGGCACGTTGCTGCACCTCTCTGTGCTTAGTCTCCTCAGTGTGCCTTGGTTTCCTTGTCTGTGAGCTGGGGGCAGTCATAGCTCCCATTTCATAGGGATGTTGTGAGTTAACACTTGTAAAGTTCTTGAAAAAGTTCTGGGTAAATACTAAGTGCTCAATGAATGCTAGTATAGTCAGCCCTCCACATCTTAGAATCAACCAACTGTGGATTGAAAATACGGGAAAAAGTTCTAGAAAGTTCCAAAAAGCAAAACTTGAATTTGCCAAGTACAGGCAACTATTTACCTAACATTTACATTGTATTTACAACCATTTACATGGCATTTACATTGTATTAGGTATTATAAGGTAATCTAGAGATGATTTAAATGAGTTGATGCTGAGAATGTGCTGTATGTTATATGCAAATACTACGCCATTTTATATAAGGAAATTGAGCATTCTTGGATTTTGGTATCCTTGGGGGAGTCGTTCCAGGACCCCCCCTTGCATACGAGTGATGACTGTAATAATAATAATAATACACTGTTTATAATAGTTAATCATTATTACTAGTAATAATTATTACTGACATGAATTAATTCTTATTAATTCTTCTTAGTATAAATATTACACATGCTAATTTGATAAAGCGATCATCCAAAAATACAATTCTAATCAGGGTTTTCCCCTGCATATAAACCTCTGTCCCCGTATGAGTTTCCCTTTGCTGCTGTAGTAAACTGTCATGAACTTACTGACTCAAAGAACACAAATGCATTAGATCACAGTTTAGGGGATCACAAGCCAGAATAGTTTTATGGGACTAAAATCAAGATGGAGGCATGGCTTTTTTCCTTTCTGGAGGCTCAGGGGGTAACTTCCCAGCTTCTAGAGGCTGCCTGCATTCCTTCGTTTTTGGTGGCATCATTCTGACCTCTGCTTCTGCCGCATGTCTTCTCTGACCTGGCCTCTCTTTTATAAGGACCTGATGATTGCATTGGGCCCTCCCCATCTCAAGATTATTCATTTAATGAAACCTGCAAATCCCTTTTGCCACGTCAGCTAACATACTCACAAGTTCTGAGGGTTAGGAAGGTCTTCGGGGAGGTGTCATTATTCTGCCTACTACAATTCTCTTTAGTATAAAGCCTGAATTTTTCACACTGGCCTCAGACCTAAAATTTGGAGTCGCTCCAATGCTTTGAGCCTTCAGTCTATTGAATCCCTTTCCACCTCGTTTGCTATTTTCCCACAGGCCTGAAATCCCCCTTGCTTGCCTTTATCTCCCTGTTTCCATCTGAGAGGCCCCCTACCTTCTCCATAATCCAAATCATACCCTTCCTTCAGGATCCAACTTATCTATGTTAGACAGCAATTGTCACAAAAATGCCACACGTCACACCACCACAAAAAGTCAGTGGCTTAAATCCACAAACATTCATTCTCACTCATGTTTCTGCAGGTTAGCTGGAGATTAGCTGATCTAAGCAGAACTCAGGTGGGATTGGCTCCCAGCGGGAGGGTGGGTTCTTTCATCCTCCCGGACCATGGTTGTTTTTTTTTTGGTCATGGTGATGGCAGTAGCGTGAGCAAGCACATTCAACTCTGTTCTCTATCAAGCTCACTAACATTGCATTGGCAACAGCAAGTCAAACCTTGCATCGCTGGAACAGGAAATAAACTCTACCCATAGAAGAAGAGGAAGAAGAGCAAATGATTCTGATTATCATAATGTCTCCTCCTCCAGGAAGGCTTCCCAGAGTTCCCCAGCTGCAATCTCTTTCTCCTTCCTTTGGCCTCTCAGAGCCCTCTGTGCTTTTCTTATAGCCCTGTGTTTTATCCATCACATAGTTCATTATCTTTACTAGAGTAGAGATACCTTCTAAATTGTAAGTTGCTTAAGAGCTGGACTTGATTCATATTTTTGTTACCACTAGTTCCCACATTCTACCCTGCCCCAAGTGCCCGCTGAATGCTCAGTTAAGGTCTTTTAAACAAGAGAACAAGTACCATCCATCTCTTGGTAGTAGAAGCCCCACCAGACCCACCAGGTTGAGAATTCTCTTCTTGATGATATCCACAAGCTTGCAATATTCAGGGCACTGAGTCTGGGACCCAGAACACATTCATGACTCCCCGACATTATATTGTTCTCTATGTCCTAGTTATAAGAGGGAGAAGAAAAGTCTGGCCATTTGACTGAATGACTTTAGGCCACGTTCTCAATGGCCATTTTCGACAAGAGGGGTTTTAAAACCAAGGAGGAGGAGAGCCTGGGGCAGGACTCAGACACTAGGACTCTTCAGGCACATGACTATGACTCGTCTCAATCGTTTGTCAGATCTGAGCGGCAGTTTTCAAACTTATTTGGCCATAGAACTCCCATCTCCCACATGACACATATTAACATCCTGTGGGACTCGATGAGAAGGAGGACACGTACCCATGGGCCTATCCACGGCCCACTTAAGCCTTGGTTTAAAAAGATTCTTTAGGGCTTCCCTGGTGGCGCAGTGGTTGCGAGTCCGCCTGCCAATGCAGGGGACGCGGGTTCATGCCCCGGTCCGGGAAGATCCCACATGCTGTGGAGCGGCTGGGCCCGTGAGCCATGGCCGCTGAGCCTGTGCGTCTGGAGCCTGTGCCCTGCAATGGGAGAGGCCACAGCAGTGAGAGGCCCGCGTACCGCAAAAAAAAAAAAAAAAAAAAGATTCTTTACCGAGGGGGAAACCCTGCCACGAGGGTTCTCCTCTTAGGACTTTATTCCAAGAGCTTGCGCCCTGTTAGGATCTGGTTCCACTCCTCCCCAGAAGAGTGACCTTAAGTAGCTAAAGCTCTTTGAGCTCCAGTTTTCTACCTGATAAACAGGGGTCATGCTAGCCCTTTGTCTGGAGGAAACTGTGCGCGCTGAAGCGTGAAGTTTGCAAGGTGTGCAGCCCATAGCCGTCCCAGAGGGAGGGCTCTGTGATGGCCAGTGTGACCTCACTGTGGTCCAGGGTGGGGCTGGTCCAGAGGAAGATGCATGGCTGCTTTCCCCAGCCCTGAGCCTGTTGGCATGTTTCCATGTTTCTTCCTTGCAGGCCGGCAGGCTTCTTCACTCCCAGCTGGTGTCTCATAAACCCACAGCTCGGGACGGGTGGGTTTATGCCCTGGAAGCGTTGTCTCACATACCCTTCCTGGCAGAGTGGTGTCTGTGCTACCCAGAGGAAAGCCGGGCCCCGAGATCCGGGGTAGGGGGGGAGCTGGGGAGTGTCCAGGCCCAGACAGGCCCCAAATGCTCCCAGTGTATTTCCTGGTGAAGTGGAAGGTGAAATCATTTAAAGAGCCACTTGTCAGCCACCGGTCTGTTCTGTATGTCCATGATTTTATTTCTGTTTCATAGATAGGTTCATTCATGTCCTATTTTAGAATACCCTATGATAAACCATAATAGAAAAGAATATTTGAAAAAAGAACGTGTATATGTGTATAACTGAACCACTTTGCTGTCCAGCAGAAATTAACACACCATTGGAAATAAACTCCACTTCAATAAAAAATATGAAAACTGAAAAAAAACTTTAAAGAAAAAAGATCTACTTGGAAACGAACTAGAAAAATTGGTGAAGCTGGGATTCATTTGTGTAGAGGAAGGAGGTCGAAGGAGAGTAGATTAATAATAACATAGTAAGGGTTTCCCTGGTGGCGCAGTGGTTGAGAGTCCGCCTGCCGATGCAGGGGACACGGGTTCGTGCCCCAGTCCGGGAAGAACCCACATGCCGCGGAGTGGCTGGGCCCGTGAGCTATGGCCGCTGAGCCTGCGCGTCTGGAGCCTGTGCTCCGCAACGGGAGAGGCCACAACAGTGAGAGGGCCACATAATGCAAAAAAAACAAAAACAAAAACAAAAAAAAACAATAATAACATAGTAAGGAATATTCATATTGTTCTCTTCCCTCCCTCTTTCTTTCCCTCCCTCTTTTCTTCCATTTTTTTCCATTCATTCATCCATCTAACATTCACTGAGCAACATGTGCCTCCTCCTTAGTGCCCCAGGTTCTCAGCTACCTGATATGAATCCACCTGTCCCTCAGCTGAGTCCAGCAGATATTTCCTGAGCAGCATCTATGCACCAGCATCGTATAAGCCCTGGGATCCCATGATGGATGAGATATAGTTCCTGCCCCAAAGATCTCTGTCTAAAGCAAGAAACAGATGTACCAACCAGAAATTACAGTGCCCTGAGATACGTGTTAAAAGAACTATGCGCACACCCTTCAGGACCTCATTTCCCCACATAGTAAAATAGATGATTTATCTCCATGCTGATTTCCAGTCCCGACACCCCTGTGAACCAATGCCTTCAGAACAAAAATTCAGAACAAGCTGCTGGGTCCGCTAACCTGCTAATGCCCCGATCAAGCACTCAGGTTCTTCCCTGCCTGCCTTTCAGGGGAAAACCTGTGAAAAGTATATATTTAATGCCCTATGAAATAATAATGGGTCTTGCGCAGAAAATTTCATCTGAAATTACGGAGTTCTCTGTGTCAAACACATCAAAGGATGTTTCCCGGACGTGCTTAGTGTCTTACAAGATTGAATAATAAAACATGTCGAGAGAAGTGGTGAATATTTATATGGGCTAGTAAAAGTTTGATTCATTCATAAAGGAATATGAGGAAGAGAAAATGAAAAAGTATTGGCGTTGCATAGAAAAAAATCAATGTTAAAGAGACTCAATGAAACGTTATAGTTGTCTCTGGGAGGTGGAATTCTCTGTGATAGTTATTTCCTTTTCCATACTTTTATGTATCTCCCCAAAATTCTGCAACTGAGCATGAATTATGTACATCTTTAGAAAATAAACATTACTTAAAAAGAAAAAAGAACTCTCAGTGACTTGAAGATTGGATTGTTGGTGGACTGCCATCTGCCCTGATCTTTCCTGGAGGGGATTCGGAATTGCCTTGTATGAAGTTTTGCTTCTAAAATGACAATTAAGTAGGTTTGAAATAACCTTATGAGCTGGCCTCCTATAGACTGGGATGTCTTCACCTTTGAAGGTGCTGGTTGTGCTGAGACGCCAGCCTTCTGCAGAAGAACCTGCCATGGGACGAAAGTCCATTGAGCAATGATGGGACTTCACAGGGACCTGACACATGCTTTAACCAAGTGGATCAGAAGTGAGTTGACACGTGCTATCACAGATAATCGTAATAAAACCAACAATAACAATGACAAATGCTTATTCTGAACTCATGCTTGTTTCGAGCTCAGCTTTGGTCTGTGTTCCTTATACGTTAATTAATTTTAGTGATGATGATTAGCTGAGTGAACCAAAAGAGAGGATTCAGAAAAATTTGGGTCTAGTCGTTGCACTTGTTTGGGCTCAGTTCTTTCATCTGTAAAAGGTACATAATGCTTTCTTTTGTGTTGAATTCATCAGAGGGATGACATGGAGGGTGAAGTGAGATTAGTGGGTGAACCTAACTCCCTTACCGACTCATTCATTCATTCACTCATTCAATAAACATTATCATATACTTAGCTTATCCTAATTTTGAAAAGAGAGAGAGGGAATTCTCTCTGCCTGGCAACCTGAAGTTCCCTCATAATCTTGCAAAGTTCCTCCTGAAGGATATGCCCCATGTCAGCCAATCAGCGACTCCTGGGAAGGCCCTTGAACAAGAGGTCTCTCTGGGGATCATAGATGTACGTACGCAATGCATCTTGTAAAGCTCACATCTCAGGAGGCAGAGCAGTGCTGAGAGAGGGAAAGAGGCCCAGGGTCCTGACACTCAGGTGGCTTATACCATCCTCCATCCCTGGAGTCCTCAGGTACATGAAGCAATGCATTTTGTTTGGCTTCTGACCATTGAAACCGATTTAAAATACAAACTAGAAGAAAAAGCACCAAAACATTAATATTGAAGGAAAGGTGTTTTTATTTCCTGTTTCCTTTTATTTCTGTATTTTAAAAGTGTTTTATCAGGGCTTCCCTGGTGGCGCAGTGGTTGAGAGTCTGCCTGCCGATGCAGGGGACGTGGGTTTGTGCCCCGGTCTGGGAGGATCCTGCATGCCGCGGAGCGGCTGGGCCCGTGAGCCATGGCCGCTGGGCCTGCAAAGTGTTCTATCAAGAAGATCATTTTTTTACTTTTATGATAAGAAACAAATAAAATGTAAATGCTTTAAAGGCTGCATTGTGATACCTGCCTTGGACACAACCATCTTCAGGTTGTTTATTTGTCTATGTTTCTCTCCTTGGGAGCTCCCAGGGTTTCTAGCCTGGGGTCTGGGTCCTATGAGGCCATCAATCCCTGTTTGTTGAATGTATGCTTGGCAGGCCCCACAAACAGGCTCCCACACCACTGGTCCAACCACCTCCCCCCTCACCTTCTCTTGCAGAGGCTAGAAAGTTAAATGTTTCGTTGTCCAGCATCCTTCGAAGCTAGGAGTGCCTAAGTAACTAACATAGCCCTAACCTACCAGGTGTTGGCAGAAACACCAGGAGGTGCTTCATTCCCAGAAAAAAAGTGCCAAAGCTCAAGAAGGGAAGACTCTTTGCTTCTGCTCCGTCCCCTTCTTCCTGCCTGTAGCACTGACATTCTGCCCCCAGGTGCGCATGCAATGTTTGTCTTGCATCCATGGGATACCAAGTAGAAGGAGAAAGACCAGCACCCTGGAATGGCAGAGCATCCGGAGGGAGGAGCCTGGATCCCTGCTAGCATCCCTGAGAACTCTCATTAGCCCTGAACTTGAACTGCTTCCTGCTGGGGTTCTTGTGTCGGAAGACGCCTAAATCCCAGTTGTTTTCACTGCTGTGGCTGGATTTCTGTTATAGGCAGCAGATTCACTATAAGACACTGAGTGAATGAACGAGGGACTGTAAGTGAACATATGGGGGTGCAGGAGGGCCTTGGAGTGCATCAGCACTGACTTCGGTCCAACGCCCCAGGTCAAGGCTGATACTCACAGTGTCCCGGGACCTACTTCATTACAAAGCAGACTAGGGTTTCCTGTGAGTCCAGTGTCTAACCTGTTCTCTAGAGAAGAATTTGTTTCTGTGTCAGCAAATGCTAGGTTAAAACGATGTTTCAGGGTAAATCTTGACATCCTCCTCATTGTTGAGTGAGCCGTAGGTACTTGAATTGCAGGAGTGAGCGGCATCCACTTAGATCATCCCAATTATGCCAGTGAGGAAACTGTAGCCCAGAGGTGGCTATATATACTCAGGGTCACACAGCGACTCGCAGTAGAGGAGAGCAAGGGTTCTGATACAATGGCACCAAATGTCCCGTCTCTGTCCCCACCAGGACAGTCCGCTGAGCACCCACCATGGGCAGACGATGAAATCAGGAGGTGAGGAACTTACCGAAAAACTCTTTGCCTTCCCAAAAAGGAGGGAGAGTGTCTGTACATCTGTCAGTAGATCTAGGGACGAGAGGAGAGAAAGGCAGCCAGTTGGGCTGTGAACAATCAGAATTCCTCTGTGTGGAGGTCTTGAGTGTTTCCTAAGTGCTGCCATGCTCCATTCTTCACTTGGTGCCCATACACCTCTGTGCAGTAAGGAGAATTAGCACTTCTCCTTCACCGACTGAGAAACCGCTGCTCAGAGGGTCAAGTCCTTGATCCAGCGTCTCTTGGTATAGAGCTATCGTACTGGGAAAAGCCTGGGAAAGAATAGGTCCTTCCGATGTGAGCCCCAGAACAAGTCTTAGGACCCAAGACGGGAATGACAGACCATGTGACTTTTGAATGATGGAATATTCTACAAAGTGTGTGATTAGATTTTAAAAATCAAACTCTCCTTACCCTATTCAATCATGGTTTAGCTTCAGAGGGGCTCTGTCTTCATTTTCAATTGCTCTGGAAACAACTGAGCTCTGCATTCTTTTTCTTATTTTGTTCACACTCTCATCCTCCCTTTTCCTATCTATTCTGAGGTGTTATACTACTAATAGTCGCTCGTGTCAGGGAAACCACGAAAACCCAAATCCTTTTTGTAGAATGCACGGAAGGTTTTTTTTTAAAACTCTTTGACTGCCAGTCCAAGGTGTGTCTTTCTCCAAATCTGAAGACGTATTTGTTTATTTTTGCTTTTGTTTCCTTTGCCTTAGGAGACCGATCCAAAAAAAATATTGCTAAGATTTACGTCAAAGAGTGTTCTGCCTATGTTTTCTTCTAAAAATTTTACGGTTTCACATTTAGACCTTTAATCCATTTTGAGTTTATTTTTGTGTATGGTGTTAGGGAGTGTTCTAGCTTCATTCTTTTACATGTAGCTGTCCAGTTTTCCCAGCACCACTTATTGAAGAGACTGTCTTTTCCCGATTGTATATTCTTGCCTCCTTGGGATTAAAATATACACACTACTGTATATAAAACAGATAACCAACAAGGTCCTACTGTATAGCACTGAATCACTGTGCTGTACACCTGAAACTAACACAACATTGTGAATCAACTATACTTCAATTTTAAAAAACTATAAAATGCTGAATAAAATGTTTTAAAAAATCTGAAGATGCCTAGTCTCAGAGAAGGAGATGGTTCACCAAACAACACGTTAACGAGCATCGGCAAAACCAATATGCTTTCTCTACGTTTCTTCACTTCACAATGTGTCTTTTATGAATATGTAACTAGGCATATAGAATACACTCACATCATTGCCTAGTTAAAGAATATAAATGATAAGGGTTGCTCTGTTAGGAAGTCACCTGTCTTTTTCTCCAGATGACCACCATGTAATCTAACACTTCCTAAAACACCTTATACAAACGTAACATCAATTCCCTTTCTCCTCTGTCTAATCCTTGGATTTCCTGGACATCACCAGTGTTATGGATTCTTGGCCCAGTACAAATGTTGATGCGATGTGTCACACTCTAACGAAATGGCATTTGAGGAAATAGATCAATAGGGCTGGTTATTCACATCACAAAGGAATCCGGGAGAGTGCACTGGAATAATTGGTTGTAGAGAATATATACCTGTAGAGGGGCCTTGTGGTCTGGTGGGGAAAGTCCTGGGCTTCTGATTCAGCTCTGCCTCTTTCTGTTTGGGATATCTCTCCACTCTCTTTAAACAATCATGGTAGAAATGGCTGTGGTAGTTGTCGGGGTAGTCAGAATGACAGTGACAATGATGATGTCAATGGAAGCTTATAGGATTGCTTTGTGAACTAACTGAAATGAATAAAAACACAAAACAAACCTGGAACACGGGGCTAGCCCACGCTTGTCATGGAAATAAAGAGTAGCTATTATGATTACAATTATGGGAAACCCCCAACCAAGAAGAAAGAAGTGTTTTGAGGAATAGTTAGGTATGACATGGGAAGGTCTTGCCCCTGGAGTGTGCGCAGGGTAAGACTCAGAAAAGAGTATATGACTTGGAAAAATTTCTTTTCTGTAAAGCCAGACCCAGGCTCTGTTTTTCTTTGCTCCCCTGGGACTCCACCCCCTTACTTCCGGCGGACACTGTCTTCAAGTCATCCTGATATGGTCAGCAAAGTGTCTTCTTTTCCTCCTCAGCCCACCCTTGATTCAGGAGGCTACTGAGAGTCGTGGTACTTTGACGACGGTCATAGTCACTAGGGCAGGAACCGCACTTGCACTCCCAACACAGTGTCTAACACATGGTAGATGCTCAATAAATACTTATGGATGAAATAAAGTGAGGGAAGGAACCTCAGGTTTTGGGGACAGGAAAGTGACTGAGACCCCCCAGGTTAGAGGCAGTGTTAGCTATAAGATTGGGAACTTGAGCTGCAGTAGAGAGACTGGGGTTCTGCCCCTCACTCTACCACCCCATGTTAACTATGTGACTTTGGCCGAGTCACCTCTCTTTTCAGCATGCTGCCCCTTTGGAACTGGCTCTGGGCCGTAAAAGGAGCCAAAATAGATGTGTCAAGTAACCTCATTTTCTGTTCTAGGTCCAGATGTCTCATAATGTGATCTCACAACGATATCAAGATTTTCTCTTACGTGTCATTTGAAGTTGGCAAAAGTTGACGTGGAAAAAAATGACTTCTTCTTCCCAAGAAATGTTCAGTTGCTAGACTCAGAGCCTTCCCAACCTTCCCTGATTAGCTTTCTGTGGGGAAAGTCAGTGAAAGCCCTTGAACCAAAGACATTCTAGTTTGGGGAAGTGGAACCTAGGAGCAAAATGGGAGTGTGGGATCCCTCTGGCTGATCCTCTGGGAAGGTGAGGGTGGAGATCCCACCATAAGTCTAGGAATCGGAGTGTAGAGAGGACATGGGTGCTGCACCAGGAACTTGTAGAGACGTTTTTGGTGCCAGCACAGGGTGGCAGCCACCGAACAGCTGTGACTATATGGCATCTCTGGCCAAAGCAGGTTCCTGAATCTCTGTGGCCCTGGTGTGGCATGGAAAGGTGAGACAAGGCCATCAGCAGCTCATAAATGGTAGTCTTGTTGGGTATTGGTTGAGAATATCCCTTCCAAAGGAGGGAAATCCTTACTGCTACCCACAGGCCTATAGGGTCTTGTCCCTGGCCTGGCAACGTCCCATAACTCAGGTTCTAGCTCTTTCTCTTGCCCCTCCAGGACTTCTGCAGTGGCTCTTCCCTCCACAGGAATGCTCTTTTCCTGGCCTGGTTCCCCCTTCAAGCAACTCTGCTCAAATACTTCTTGCTGGGCAGGGCTTCCCCAACCTCCACCTATAAAATAGTTCCTTACCCCTCTCTCCAGTCACCGTAACTTTGGGGTCAGTTTCCTGGGGCAGCTGTAACAAGTTACCGTACACTTCGTGGCTTAGACCAAGAGAAGTTTATTCTCTCAGACTTCTAGAGACCAGAAGTCCAAAATCAAGGTGTCAGTAGGACCATGCTCCCTGCAAAGGGGAGAGTCCTTGCTTGCCGCTTCCAGCCTCTGGTGGAGCCTGGCATTCCTTAGCTAGTGGCCACATCACTGCAGCCTCTGACTCTATCTTCACATGACCTCTTCTCTGTGTGTCCTTTTCTGTCTTTCATAAAGACACTCTCATTAGATTTAGGGTCGAGTAAGACCTCATCTTGATTCTTACCTTAATTACACCTTGAAAGACCCTGTTCCCAAATAAAGCCACAGTCTGGGGTTCCAGGTAAACGTAAACTTTGGGGGAACACTATTCAGCCCACCATACCCTTCTTTTTCCTTTCTTGCACTCACGGTTGTCTGATAGACTCTCCATTTGGTTTTTTGTTTGTTTGTTTCCTGACTGCCATTTCAAGAATGCAAGCTGCAAAAATGCAGGGACTTGAGTCTTTTTGTCACTGCCGTTGCTCCCTAGTGGGTCCTGGCAACTAAAAGGGGCTCAGTAACCATGTGTGGGCTGGAAATTGGAGTACAAGTACCCCTTAGGGACTGCCACTGCATCTGTGAGGGGCCCACTGTGTCAGCAACTCCCTGATGGGCTGAGGATTCTCTCAGTCCCTGGAGCCTGAGCCCCGGTGCCTGCGGGTGTTGTCCCCGCGGGTGGCTGAGAGGGAATTTCCTGGGGCCGCTCCACCAGCCCGCTCAGCCCAGCAGGCAAAGCTGCAGGTACGCCTTCTGCGCAGCAGTTTTTATATGAATTACCTTTTCTACATTTGTTTGCTCTGATTAAGAAGGGAAAGCACAGGGTGAACTTGACCAGGTGGGTGAGCAATTATTAATGGCTTTTGCTGTATTTTAGGATCTGTTACTTGTTTTTACATTGCTTCTGGAGTCAAATGGCCAATCCAATCAAATCAAAAGGTAATGCGTACTCCCTGAGGAGAAAAAGAAGGCAGAAATGGAAGAGTAAAGTATGAGAAGGGAGAAAAACATCGTCTGTTACTCCATACGCATAGGCAACCATCTTTGGTTTCTTCTCAGTCAAATGGTTTTCTATGCCGTATGAATCCTGGTTGAGATCATATCCTACACTCAAGTTTAAATCACGCTCTTTTTTTCCCTTAAAATTAGGCCGTGAGCATTTTCCCCATCATTAAAGACTAATAATAGTTACCATTTGAGCAGTGCTACAGAGTGGTGGGTGCCGACATCCATCTACTCCTTTAATTTGCACAACCGTCACAGGCAGTTGTGACATAAGGCAGTGACTGAAGGGATGGGCTCTGGAGCCTGATGACCTAGGCGCCAATCCCAGGTTTATGGTCCCTGAGTTCCAAGACTTTGGGAAGGTGGGTGTATTCATCTCCTGTGGCTGCCGCAGCAAATTACCACAAACTGGGTGGCTTGAAACAACAGAAATGTACTCTCGGACAGTTCTGGCTAGAAGTCTGGAATCAAGGCAGGCCCATGTCTTGCTGACATCCGTCACCTTGTAAGACAGGTGGGGTTTAAATTATAATGATGTCGTTTCACAATGAGAATGATTCTTTCCCTTTTGTATTTACTTTCCTTCTCTGTTTCATACGTGGCTATTCGCACCCTAGGTAACATTGTGAATTCTTATTTTTCGATATTAATTTAATGGGAGTAAATTGGTACTTTACGTTAGTCTGTTTGGGGGCAATTTTCAAAGGTTGTAGAGAGTGTTCATTTCTGTCCTTTGCTTATTTATATCTTTGGTCTCAATAGACTACATTTCTTACCAGTTTTCATGAGTGCAGCGCTGAGTAAAGAATTTAGTCACAGAAAACCAGAGCTGTGACTTTCCCCCCAGATTCTGTTTTATTTTTAATCGTAAAGTGCTTATTTTTATAAGTTTAGCATTTTTGCATAATGTTTTACAGTCATTTTACACTCTTGTTTTTTTTTTCTTTTTTTGAGACTTCTTCAAAAACGTTAAAGTGTAGACGGTCCTCCCTGTTAAAGACATTTGATAAGAGGGTAACCTAACTTAGGATAGGCTTTTAGGTTTTAAACTCTCAGTTTACTTTTTAATTTATCTGGAGGTTATTGTGACGTGAAGTGAGATTCCAAGCTCAGTTTTCTTCCCAAATATTGAAATCGTCTTTTAATTTCCACTTATTGGTTTTCCTTTGCAGTCCACACACACACACACACACACATTCCTTTATGTAATTTTACAGATAAGAATATTGAGACATCGAGAGGCAAATTAATTTTCATGGAGTCACCTGGTTAAAGGAAGATGTAAGAGGCATCCCATCTCTGTGGATTCCCAATTCAGTGCGGTTCCATGCATCGCATAATACTCCATCCCTTCTCTCATTAGACACCACAATTATGACATCACTTATTTCCACTATCCTTCCAATTAGACCTACACCATCCAACATGGTAACCACCAGTCACATGTGGCTACTGAGTACTTGAAATGTCGCTAGTCCCAACTGCGATGTGCTGCAACAATCAAACACACACCGGGTTTTAAAGACTAAGTGTGAGAACAAGAACATAAAATATCTCATGAAAACTTTTTATATTGAAATGATAATATATCAGATATATTGGATTGAAAAAATATTAACATTAACTACACCTATTTCTTTTCATTATTTGTTTTTAATTTTTATTGGAGTATAGCTGATATACAATGTTGTGTTAGTTTCAGGTGTACAGCAAAGTGAATCAGTTATACATATACATAGATCCACTCTTTTTTTTTTTTTTTAGATTCTTTTCCCATAGAGGCCATTACAGAATACTGAGTGGAGTTCCCTGTGCTATACAGCAGGTTCTTATTAGTTATCTATTTTATGTATTAGTTACCTATTTTATTAGTTATCTATTTTATGTATAGTGGTGTGTATATGTCAGTCCCAATCTCCCAATTTATCCCTCCCCCCACCTTATCCCCAGTTTGTTTTCTACATTCATGTCTCTACTTCTGTTTTATAAATAAGTTCATTTATACCCTCTTTTCATTATTTTTAGTGTGGCTATTAGAAAAATAAAAATTACATGTGTGGCTTGTATTATGTTTCTATTAGTACTGAAAATTAGACAGTCAACGGAGACTGCATTTTGTTTGTTTTGTTTTTTCTCACCATCTTATCATGGAACCAAGAAGGATCCTGTGGGGCCTTCCTGGGGACAGACTCCTATCTCCCCTGCCTGCCTCTTTTTTGTAGAAAACCTTTAGCCTCCTAGGCCTTCCCTGAGTTACAAAGAGCAACTTTAATCAGAGAAGCTAGAAAATGCAGAAACAAAGACCAACAGTTAAGCAAGATAAAGTAATAATCATTTAACCATAAAATAAAGGCAAGGACCTTTTTGTTCCTCCTCAAGGCTGTAGATAATATCCTGAGACAATCCTTGAGTTGTTTTGCAGGTAATAAAACCCCCACCATGTGGAAGAAGTTAATTGCTGACCACCAGCACATAGAATCCACGTGGGTAGGAGCTAGAAGGTTGATGATATTGACTCTAGGAATACCACCTGGTTATCTCACTACCACCAAGTCAGAAGAATGTCCAAGAGCCATTTAGGCACCCTGCAACCCTCTGCCTCACCTTGCCTTTAAAAACCCTTCACTGAAAGCCATTGCAGAGCATGACCTGCCTGTTCTCCTTGCTTGGCCTTGCAATAAATGCTGTACTTTCCTTCACCACAACCTGGTGTCAGTAGATTGGCTTTGCTGTGCGTTGGGCAAACGGACCCAAGTTTGGTTCAGTAACAATCATAGCAATTAGCACTGTTTGCTGCACATAATAGACTCTCATTAAATATTTGTTAAATGAATGAGTGTGTGAATAAGTGAATATAAACTACAACCACAATCCCCTTGAAAGGATGTGATTCTCAAAAATCATGCCGGTAGAGTTGGTTTTTTTTCTTCCAAGCTGAAGAGGTTGGTTAGGCCATAGAGTAATGATCAGAAACGGTCCCTTAGTAACTAGGGATCAACAGGAAACAATCCAGGAGGGGCTACAAACTGAGGCCACATAGGCAGCCTGTTTGAGAACCCTGAATTTTCAACAGAGGAGTCTTAACCCGTGGTTCTGGGGGCACCTCAGCTGAACACAGACAAATCTTAGGCTGCCATTCACACAAATGCCATTCTCTCTCTCTCTCCCTCTCTCTCTCTCTCTCCCTCTCTCTCTCCCTCTCTCTCTATCCCTCTCTCTCTCTCCCTCTCTCTCTCTCCCCCGCATGCACGCACACGCATGTGAACAGCCTGTAACACAGCCCCTTCTCATCGTGTGCTTCCTTAACTTCCCTTTAAGCAAAGCCTGTGCAACTATACTTCCTTATTCAACCCCCACCATACGTGCAGGTGGATAGCATAGCAGTTTGGGAGCAGACTCAGGACCTGGAGAGCTTGGGTTTGAGTCTTATCCTTTCTACTTATCAGCTCTTTGGTCACATGGAGAAGTTGCTTCACCTCTCTGCCTCGTCGCCCTCATTTATAGAATTAGCACTGTGAATATTAATTCTAGAGCGTTTAGGATGTCAGGCACAGTCATTACTTAGTAGATGCTAATTCTCCCCATCACAGGATGGCAGGGATGTTTGGAATTTATTCTAATTCACTAAACACACTCCCCTTTTTGCTTATCTTTGTTCCTCCCTGGGTCCCATAAGCCACAGTCTGTGAACTCAGGCGTACTAATCTCCCCAGACCCCCAAGTTCCTGATGGATAAAGTGGGCGGTGGGCGTCTAGTGAGGACAAGAAGCATATCGCCATGTCTTGCCAGGCAGAAGGCAGGGGTTGGCTGTGTAGGGTGATCTAAAGGGCCCTAGATGGAGAGAAGCAGGCTTGGTGTATTGCCAAGGCGCGGCTGCTAAGTCATCGCTCTGAATTTCTTCTCTCTGCAAAACAGTTTCCTTAACTCTAAAGAGGAAGGTGTGGAAGCTGATAAGTGTTTCCCAAAGGGTTTTCTGCAAAACTCCAGCCCTATTACATCATTATTGAAACATGACCTGTTTTAGTTTGGGTTCCCCACAAAGCGTGCTCTGAGAAATGGTTTGGGCAACAAGTGGATTAATCAGGAACTGATCCCAAGAAGCACGATGAGGGTTGGAGAAGGGAGAGAAGGGTGACAGGAAAGCTATCAGACAGTGCATTAAGGACAGAGCTGCCCATGTGGGGAAGTGGGACTCCATGCTCCTGGGATCCCTTGAGAGACCTAGTAGAACATTCCATGGGATTGTCCTGCCAAGATGAGGAATCTGAGATATTTAACACCGCTGTTGAAGGGTTATTCTTTCAAGTGAGGAGAGAGAAGTTGCTTGAGATCAGAAGCCAGTGGAGCGCACAGAAACTATCCACTGAGGCCCAGGTAACTCCAGGGGGACCAAGAGGACATGGCTGGTCCCACGTCATCTGTTGCACAGACCAAATGCCCACTCCATCTCCCTCTTTTTTATTTTTATTTTCTTTGCGGTACGCGGGCCTCTCACTGCTGTGTCCTCTCCCATTGCGGAGCACGGCTCAGGACCCGCAGGCTCAGCGGCCATGGCTCACAGGCCCAGCCGCTCCGCGGCATGTGGGATCCTCCCGGACCAGGGCACGAACCCGTGTCCCCTGCATCGGCAGGCGGACTCGCAACCACTGCGCCACCAGGGAAGCCCTCCATCTCCCTCTTGGAGAGAAGGACACGCAACTTCGGGGGGAAGTAGAGTAGAGAGATGAGGATCTCAAGGTTGGCTCAAAACCCTGTTACTTAATGGCTGTGGGACTCAGGGTAGTGTCTCAATCCTGTTAGACATCAGTTCCCTTGCTGGTAAAATAAGGATGACAGGGTTGAACAAGGATTAAAAAAGAATAAAATATACAGAGCCCTTTTCCCAGGACCCCCCATATAAGTACCCAGTAAATTTTGCACATTTTCTTTTATCATTATTCCACTAAAGGTTATGCAATATTCTGTAGGGAAGAAATTGGTATCACTAGGTTGAGGACAGCATTTCCCATCCTGTTTACCTACAGATACCTTTCTTATGCTACAGGAGGTGAGACCTCAGTTTCCTCCGGATTTTATGCTTGTCTGTGAGACGCAGAGAGCGCCCCCCACCCCTCGCCACAGAACACTGACTCGGCAATAAATCGAGCCATGTTGTTGGCTGGCAAATTGCTAATTTCTGGAGAATCCCTCTGAGCCCTTTTCGCAGAAAGACAATTGTGCAAAAAACCCTAAATGCTTGTATTCTAACCGTGCCATCAGTGAGCCAGGAGGCCATCCTCCCACCCGTATTTCTCTGCTTTGTAGATGAAAATCAGACAGCTTTGGTTGCTTCCTTTTTTATGGTTATAATTAGAGAACACACACCTGCAAAGAGATCCACTTCTCCGTGGCAGTAAAAGGCTTTAAGTCAATCTACGTGGCAGATAATATTTACTTTTGTTAGGACCTGAGGTGTGTCTCCTAATCTGTGAGTTCTGCTAAACAGGAGAAATAATCTCTACCTCTCTGAAGCTGTTTGAGAGCCAAATGAGAAGCCATGTCAATCCTCTTGGTGAACTCTAAAGTACCAAAATAAGTAAATAGGTAAAGTATTAGATGCAAGGACCGTTCATGCAAACGTCCAGAAGAACAGAAAAAGGGTTGTGGCCGGAAGAAAGTGAGACTGAGTTCTTCTAAGCCTTCAGGTATAATATTAGTTTTAAAATGTATCGTGTGCAAGGAAGGGTGCTTGCCTGCGGCGGGAGCGTGAGGGGTGGGGAAGCGGGGAGTTAGTGTTTAATCGGGACCGTTTCAGTTCGGGAGGATGAAAAGTTCTGAGATGGATGGTGGTGATGGCGGTACAGTGTGAATGTACTTAATGCCACTGAGTTGTACACTTTTAAAAGTGGTTAAAATGCTAACTTTTACATTATATACACTTGCCCACAATTTAAAGAATTGAAATTGGAATTAAATAAAGAAGGGGAAACCATAGCACGGAATAGCTATCATGTCTCTCCAGGGGGTAGGGAGTCAATAAGGAACCTAGGCACATGGGATCCTTGCCAGGGCTGTGCCCGCCTTCTCGTGGGGAAGACACGTGAGTGGAAGGAGCTTTGTGATCCAGGAAGAGAGGTGTTCCAATGGCAGCTTCCCAGGGGCTATGGCGGCACAGAGAACCCGTGCTGGGGGCGGTGGTTTTCTGGAAACACGTCCCGATCATCAGCCAGGTCGGGCGGAGGGAGAGGTGGATCTGATTCTGGCAGAGGGAAAAGCCAGTCTGAGGCAGGAGAGAGCCCAGGGCACACGTGGGAGCTGGAGACAGGCGCAGTGGGGGAGCGGGGAGAGCGTGAGGGATGACGGGGTCGGAAAGTGAGAAGCTGCCGGATCAGCGGGTCCGGTGAGTCATTTCCCCCAGGGGCACTGGGGAGCTATGGGAGCATTCAGAAAGGGGAATGACACACTCAAGTGAGCCTTTCTGCAGCAAACGGCGGCAGCAGCGCGGAGGACGGTGAGGTGACACGGAGCAAGATGGGCCACAGAAGGAACACTCAGGAGGTGTTGCAGTGTCAGGGTAGTGCCCTCTGCGGCCGTGGCAGTGTCCACAGAGCCAAGCGGGCAAGTGGCAGAGTGTCTAGGGGTGAAGGTTGGAGGAGGATTCCTGCCTGGGGCAACTGGGCAGGTGGGGAGCTGAATACACATTGGCGGCCGGGATGTTTGGGTGGATGGTGGATGGATGGATGGATGGATACTGTGATTCCTTTGAAACTTTGCCTTCGAACACATTGTTCACCTCGAGACATTGTAATTCCTTTGAAGTCCTTGCAAATACATTTCAAGCCTCCTCTGACCCTCTCCTTCCAAGCTTCCTCCTTTGGGTTCCCATGGCATCCTGCAATTTCCTTTTCTAAGCACTCTGTTAAGCTCATCCGCTTACTTCTCTGCCTCTATACACTTTAATGAAAGGAGGGACTATATCTTTCTTCTCTGTGCTCCCAGTGTCTGCCTAATAGAGGATGTTAATTAGTACATGTTGAGTGAAGGGACATGTCCCACCAGACTTCCAATCCACCAGATTATAAGCCTCATGAGAGCAAAGCCATGCCTGTCTTGTTCTCCATCCTGTTCCCCGAGTCTGCCTGCCATTCAGAAAGTGTCTGATCATGAGTATTCGGTCCAGTTGAAGCAGCAGGCCTGGCCTCATGCCGAGGTAGAACATGGATTTTCTTAAAGGGCCAGATATGAAAAATGTATCTGAATAAATCTTTGCTCCTAGGAAACTTCCCTAGTACCACGGGACTGCCGATTTTAGCATTCTTTCTCCATCTTTCTTATACGTAGCTGTGAGAAGGAATTTTTCCCCTCAGGGCTTTGGGACTTAGCACACACACTTATGCACTTTTTCACTCTTTCATTCATTCATATGTTCATTCACTCATTTATTTATTCTTTTAACAATGTCTTTCAATCTGCTCCGGTCACAAAAGCTTAGGGGTTGGTTTGTTGCTTCTAGACACTGTCTTTTTTTTTTTTTTTTTTTGCGGTACGCGGGCCTCTCACTGTTGTGGCCTCTCCCATTGCGGAGCATAGGCTCCGGACGTGCAGGCTCAGCGGCCATGGCTCACGGGCCCGGCCGCTCCGCGGCATATGGGATCTTCCCGGACCGGGGCGCGAACCTGCGTCCCCTGCATCAGCAGGCGGACTCCCAACCACTGTGCCACCAGGGAAGCCCTAGACACTGTCCTTTAACAGTGACGTGAGATGAAGGTTGTCTTGAGGATGCGGTGCTCGTCAGGATGTTCATTAAAAAAAAAAAATACTTAGGAGATCTGAGATCTCTTTCTTCATACTCTTAAAGACCTATGCGAGAAGGAATGGTCTAGGCGAGTTATGGGAAGCAGATGTCAGTTCCCTGAGAAGAACTGGCTCACCGGCCCGCTGATCTGGCAGCCTCTCACTTTCCAACCCCGTCTTGCAACCCTCATCCCTCACGGTCTCCCCGCTGGGGAGAGGCCCAGCCCAACCTAGCTGGGGGAGGCCTCTCTGTGAGCTGGGGCCCCTGCTTCCTGTGTGTGCAGAGAATCCTAGCGGCTGGGTGCGAACCTGGCTGAGATGTTGCGTGCTCATTTTCCACGTGGGGTCACAGATGGGGACAGGTGAACTCTGAATTCCATTCTAAGCTCCTGGAATCCGAAGGCTGAATCTCTTGCAGTCTTACTCTCCTTTAATCCATCCGTGACGCTTTTTCAGCTAATTTGCTCACCTCTTGAATGGAGGAACCGTGTCTCATCGAGCCAGGGCCGTGGTCCCAAATACGTCAGGTGTGAATCTTTGCTTGGCTATTGGCTGTGTGACCACAGAATCGCCTCATAACCTCTGAGCCCTGATGTCCTCCTGAAGTGAGGAGCCCTCCACCTGCCTTATGGGTTGTCATGAAAAGTACATGCGATGGTTTATGTGAAAACTCCCAGGACCACCTGGGGTACAGAAGGCGGGGGGAGCATGGTCATTCATTGCCATTTATGGACAACCAGCTCTGTCATTTTTGGTGTGTGACCTCGCAAAGCTGTGTACAGAGAGCCTCGTGTCAACACCCTTCTGGCCAAGTAAAACCCACCTTCGTGACTCTATTAGCTGGTACACGTGGAGCTCTTAGAACAATAGCGGCCACGTGTAAAGCACTGGCGTTATATAAACGCTAGCAACCGCGGTTACCTGGGGGGTGTGCCCTCCTGGCATCCTGCACAGCCCCCAGCTTAGTTCTCGCCAGACTGTCCTGTAACTGCTGACCTTCACCTGTCTTGTCCAGCATCTGCAGTAGTGCCTCCCTGCTCCCTCCCCGCCCTAAGTTAAGGAGTGCAGAGCCCGCTGCGGCCTGACGCTCAGCTCTGCAGCGTTGTGTTCAACTCACCAGCTGGAGTTCCCAGGAGCGCTGTCTGAGGAGTCCTGCCCCCAGGCCAGGGCCTCACACTGCACAGCGCGGGGCCTCCCAGCAGTCTGGGCAGCCTCCAGGCCCCACTTGCAGTGTGCCAGGGGCATGGGCATGGGGCACAGGGCCCGGGTAATTAGCACGTATCTGTGAGGTGGGTGGAATTCCTGGGAAGTCATAACTACTTAACTACACAGATAAGCTGAGTCTGTGTGGTGATAAAATATTCCAGGAAAATGTCAAGTGCAAAGTGCCGGCAGCCAAGTGTCATTTCTGACTCTGCAGCGGGGGAGAGGACGGTGTTAGGACACATAAGAAAGGGGACGTTTGGGGAGTGTCTGGAATTCCAGTTAGTTCTGAGCTTCTCCCAGGCTGGACCTCACCGATTCAGGGCTGAGTCCATTGTGAAATATTTGGCCAAAGGGGTATTGACATGAGACTCTTTGTGCAGAGTTTTCCCGCGGGAACCAGTGCCTTAAGACAGGTCTCAAAGGGGCTGTTTTCCTCTCCCTCGTGTGGAGTCTCATGCTTGGAAACAGTGGAGCCTCTTCTGAAAAGATGCTGTGAAGTACACCTAGGAGTGCATCTGGGAGTGGGGCGGGGCGGGGGCAGAGCCGCTACTTGGAGGTCATTTGGATTGTAATATAAACAGATCCCAATTTGCTTTTTATTTTATATTCTTTTGGCCGTGCCACGCGGTGTTTAGTATCTGAGTTCCCTGGCGCACCCCCCTGCAGTGAAGTCCCCGCAATTTGCTTAATTAAGACAGAAAGGTTCCTTTGTAGGAAGGATCCTGATCAGCTCAGGGACTGAAGTCAGACTTGAATAACAAAGATGCCC